>NW_004443991.1:6049904-6122925 GCF_000243295.1 Trichechus manatus latirostris | reverse complement strand
TGTAAGCCTTCACCTGAAGTACAATAAAATATTAAAAAAAAAAAAAAAAAACTATGAGTCATAAAATGTAGCAGTATAGAACTTCAGATTAGAGATTAAATATGTCTCCAATAAACTCTGCCACTTAGTAGCTGTGTTTTCCTTTAAAAAGTGTCCTGTCTGAACCTAAAACTTCCTCATCTTTTACCTCATAAGTGTAGCTATGATAATTAACTAAAAAACTAGGTAGATATAAACAGTGTCTCTCCCAAATATTAGGTGATCTATAAATATTAGGCGTTATTGTGTGGGATCCACCAAACAACAACAATTATCTTCCACGTTTAGTTGAGAATTTTAAAACTTTTTCCATTATAGACAGAAATGCAGGTGCAATCAATCCCAAAAAACAGTATTATTTGGTAACATTCTTTTTGATCATTTGTCCTTTCAAGACCAATCCTCATTCACAAATAAACACATGCACATGTATTTTTTAGGGTTTTGTTTGGTTTGATTGTTTTGTTTTGTTTTACTTTGGTTTGGTTTTTGCATTCTTTGGAAAAGATTATCAGGTTGGTGATAGTAGATGATATGTGAAACTGGTGTTGTCTCTCTCATTTGTCTGTTCCTTTCCATGCATACCGCGAAACATTCATTTTGTGCGTTATCCACACAGTTCTAGTTTTATAACTTCTCACTCTATCTGAAGACTGAATTCTAACATACCACCTTCAGGCTATTTGTATTTATACTCTTAACACCCCACCATAACTGAATCATGCTTGCATGAAACTGTATATTACTAACCACCGTGAATTCTATTATATTTGGCAGAATAGCTTTCTTGGTATATAACACAAATATAACAATGTCCACATTTCTGGTGTTATTTCGTACTTTTCTCTTTTCTCCTGTATAAAATCTATGAATTGTCAATCTGGAAGTCTCATTATTTCTTGGGCCTGGACCTCTTTTATTTTCCTTCTTCACTTAGAATTTTCTCTATAATATTTCATCAATCCTTCTTGGATTCCATTTTATTTACTCACAAAATTTCACCCATTCCTTACAAATTCAAGTACTACCAAAATGTTCCTACTTCTAAGATCTAAAAACTGATCCATCTATATTTTTTATAAAAAAAATTGTCAATTTGTATTTTTCTGATACTGAGTTTTCACCATACTTGACATTTTCCACGTTTAAAACCTTGAACTGTGGATATCTATGTACTTTCCTAATCTGTATTTTAATATTTAAGCTTTTTAAGGACCAAACCAATATCTTGAATGGTACAACCAATGCACAACTTATAATATATTGTTCATATGATCTTTGTGTACATAATATTTAGTATAGTATGTGTAGCTGAAAGACAGAACAAATACATTGTTTTGGATAACTCTTAACATGTCCAATAGATCACTATGTGATAATGGAAATGTTCTAGATCTCTTTTGTCCAATATGGTGCATTCTCACCCACTTTGCCTATTGTGCAGTTGAAATGTAATTTTAATTAATATGATTTAAATTTACATAGCCGCATGTGGCTATTGCTTACCATACTGGACAATGCAGATCAGATTTAAAAGATCACGATGACTCTGTTAGTTGGCTTTGAATAATGAGTCACCCAAGACAAAACACAGGTTATAAAACGTTCTTTGACCACCTGTCATGAATTAACCATGAGTAGAGCTAGAGTAGACATCAATCTATGTTTATATTTTCTGAGACAAAAAAACATGTTTCTTTTCTCCTTAAAATTATTTTTGATTCACTTTTAAAATTTACATAAAGTAAGTTTACCTTTTTTGTTTTAAAGTTCTATGTGTTTTGACAAACACATATAGTCGTGTAAACATCTACACAATCAAGATATTGAATAGTTCCATCACTGTAAAATATATCCTCATGCCCCTATTAGTCAAACCCCTATAGGCTTCTTTATTGAACTAAGAAAATACTATTTCACTTCTGAGAATTATATGTTCAAAAATATGTTGGAAGAAGTTTGAAGAGTTCCCAAAAGAACACAAAAGATATCTCTGGAATTGATCAAGAAGAAATATGAAGACATTGGCTAAATGATATCTGAGAAGAGACAGCAAACTGTTTAGAAAGTGTTACTGGCAAAGTATAAGCCTCCAAGGAAGGGATGAATAATTTATTTTGCACCGGGGGATGAGGAAATAATATAAAGGAAAGGGAAAGTTTTCCTTTCAGAGAAGATAGTAGATAATTGGTGTATACACTCATTTAGAGCTAATGTTCAGTGCTTGGAGCAATTTAATAATAAAACAGTGTATCTGGATATTCCATTTTCATTAATGGTAATATAGATTATTTGGACAAAAGTTCTACTTAATGAATCCTAAGAAGGTTATAAATGGGGTAAAAAGGACTATAGAGCAGGCAAAAAAAAAAAAAAAGGGAAAGCACTCAGAAAATGGTAGGTTTAAACCTAAACATATAAATAATTATATTACATATGACTCGAACAAGTGTGACAATTAAAAGACAAAGACTGTTTAGGCTGACTATATGCAAAGCAAAACCTACCTAGAGACTGTTTACAAGAGACATACCTAAAACATAAAACTGTAGAAAGTTTCAAAATATAAGAATGGAAAAGATGTGTTATTCTAACACCAACTAAAAGAACATTTATGTAGCTATATTAATAAAAAAACAACTCCCTTGAAATTGAGTTAATTTTGACTCATACCCAAAAAAACTCAAACGCTTTGCCATCAAGTGGATTCGAACTCATACCAACCCTATAGGACAGAATAGAACTGCCCCATAGGGTCTCCAAGGAATGACTGGTGGATTTGAACTGCCAACCTTTTGGTTAGCAGCTGAATGCTTAACCACTGTGCTACCAGGGCTCCCTAACTATATTAATACCAAAGAAAAATCTACTTTAAAGCAGAAACATTACCAGAAATAAATACTGTCGTTTCACAAGTTAGTATTTTAATTTCTCAAAAAGATACACAAATATTCGATATGTATAACATTATACATATGAATTTTAAAGCAAAAAATAATATAAAATTAAGTATACCAAATATATATGATATGATACATATGATATATTTCAACCAAAAGCCAAACCCACTGCCGTCAAGTCGATTCTAACTCACAGTGATACTATTGGACAGAGTAGAACTGCCCCATAGGGTTTCCAAGGAGCGGCTGGTGGATTCAAACTGCCAACCTTTTGGTTAGTAACCGAGCTCTTTAACTACTGTGCCACCAGGGCTCCATAATACCTTAGGTACGCTTGATTTTATATTATTTTTTGCTTTAAAATTTATATATGTTATAGAGAATTTTTAAATCTTTCTGAGAAATTAAAGTATTAACTATTGTGAAGTGACAGTATTTATATAAAATTAAATATACCTAATACATATGAGGGAGCCCTAGTGGTGCAGTGGTTAAGCAATCGGCCCTGGTGGCACAGTGGTTAATAGATCAGGCTATAACCAAAAGGTCAGCAGTTCAAATCCACCAGCTGCTCCTTGGAAACCTTCTATGGCAGTTCTACTCTGTCCTATAGGGTTGCTATGAGTCAGAATCAACTTGATGGCAACAGATTTGTTTAATATATATGATTGTGACAATGCAAAACTTGACAGAAATAAAACAAGAAACAAATAAATCACAGAAATGCGTGAATATATTAACATATCTCTTTAGTTACTGATAAATAAGCAAGTTAAAAACCAAGGAGGATACAGCAGATTACAACAATATGATTAATAAATTGTAGACCACAAATTAATTTCAAGCACCTATCACATATTTATAAAATTTGACCTTAGCCTGGAGCATATAACAATTTTGAAATTTGCAAAGGTCTAAAATCTTATAAAATAAGCTTTATGATTATAATGCAATTAAACCAATGATGTGTTGCAAGTCTTTAACAACCAACTCTTTGGGGAAAAATAGCTCTAATTTTTAATGTTTGATCATTTCCGTGGTGTAAATGACCAAGCTCACAAT
This sequence comes from Trichechus manatus latirostris, assembly GCF_000243295.1. Classification (NCBI taxonomy): domain Eukaryota; kingdom Metazoa; phylum Chordata; class Mammalia; order Sirenia; family Trichechidae; genus Trichechus; species Trichechus manatus. The sequence goes on along the minus strand of NW_004443991.1, from coordinate 6,118,924 downwards.
GTGATGGTATTCAATTCAGATCCAAAAATGTTGCACAATCAACTTTCAAAAAGTAGTACATCTGGCTCTAGCACAAAACTAAATAAAATCAAATATCAATGACACAAATTACATTTAAAATATCCCACGTTTGGAAATAATGAAATACGCCTCTAATAACTTGTGGATTAAAAATAAATGAAGACATTAATTAGAAAATATTATAAATTAAATAAGCAGTTTGAATTAAAAAAATAATTTGTTGTTTCTGTTTTTGTAAGTTCCCATAGAGTAAGCTCTGACTCACAGAGATCTTATGTATAATAAGTCTAAATGTTACTTGGTCGTGTTCCATCTCCGTGATCTTTGATATGTTGGAGCCAATTTTTGTGGCTATTATGTAAATCAACTTCTTTAAGGGTTACTCTTGTTTTTACTGACCCCTTACTTTACCAACTTGTGTCCAAAGTAAAACAAAGTTTTGTCATCCTTGCTGATGAAATTGCTCTGTATCTTTTTTGTATCAATGTCTATATCCTGCTTGTAATATTGTTGTATAGTTTTGCAATATGTTACCATTAGGGGAAGGAGCCCTGGTGGTAGAGTGGTTAAACTGCTCGACTGATAACTGAAATATCAGAAGTTCCAACCCACCAGATGCTCTACAGGAGAAAGATGTGGCAGTCCACTTCCATAAAGATTTACAGCCTTGGAAACTCTATGGGACAGTTCTACTCTGTGCTGTAGGGTCATTATTAGTCAAAATTCAACTTGTAGGCAATGGGTTTGTTTTCTTTGCGGGGGTTGGTTTACCATTGGGGTAAGCTGGGCAAAGGATGCACAGGATCCCTCTATATTATTTCTTTCAACTGCTTGTGAGCTTAAAATTACTTCAAAATAATACACTTAACTAAAAAAAACACATAAACTCATTAAATATGAAAAAGAACACTGGTGAAAGCTTGACAAGAATTTCACGAGAAAAGATAACAATAGATTATTATTCATGAATATTTATTCCAAAATACTGAACAACATAATAGCAAAGTAAATCCAGGAATATATTTAAAATGGTATTACCTCATGACCAAGATGCATTAATTCCAGGAAAGCAAGATCTATTTAACATTAAAAAAAAACAAAACAAAAAAAACCCACACTGACAGAATAAAGAAGAAAACACGTATTACCATTTTTATAATTGTGGGAAAATAATTTTTAAAAATTAATAATATTTATTCATGGTTAAAAAATTCTTAGCAAATTACACATATAACTTCATTAATGTAATAAAAGGTCTTTTAAAAATGGGCAAATATCATACTGAGAGTGAAGTGTTAAAAGTGACGTTTCACCTCTTTTATTCAATATCATAATGTATTTTCTAGCCAATGAAATAATATTAAGTAAATAAAATATAAATGCAGAAAGAAATAACATGGCCATTATCTTCAGATCAGAAAATTCTATTTAAAATCCAAAAGAACATACAAATCCATTATTAGAATTAATAAGTGTTAGCCTTTGGGGGAGTTTCTGGTAGGAGAAAATGGTTAACACGCTTAACTCCTAACTGAAAGGTTGGTGGTTCAAGTCCACCCAGAGGCACCATGGAAGAAAAGCTTGACTAGCTACTTCTGAAAAAATCAGCCATTGAAAACCCTATGGAACATAGTTCTGCTCTCACACACAGGGTTACTGTGTGTGTTTGTGTATGTATGTGTTTGTTTGTTTGTTTGTGTTTGCCTTTAGAAGTCTCAGCATTATTCCAAGGCTGGTTTAGGGTGGCCATCAATGATAATCTGGGCTACTTTCTGAGTCTTGTGCCGCAGGGGAGGAAGAATTAATTGCCTTGCGTTGACTCCACGTATGTGCAAGTAAAACTGTGCTCCATAAGGTTTTCAGTGGCTAATGTTTCTTCAGAAATAGATCACCAGGTTTTTCTTCCAAGATGGCTCTGGGAGGACTTGAGCCTACAAACTTTTGTTTAGCAGCTGAGAGCATTCACTGTTTGCATCACCTAGGGATTCCAAAAAAGGGAGACTCCTATAATAATAAGAAAGAGTCTTTCTAAATTTTTTTTCATTTTTAGAAAATGTCTACCATATATTGAAGTCTGAATAATCATAATTTACCACTCAATTTTTCAAATAAAAGTAGTGCCAATGAAAAATGTAGCTAGTTTGCAACTCACACAATCACACTTGTGTGTTTCCTTTAGAAAATCATGGTACTTCAGTATGTTCCAGAAGTGTTTTATGCATTTTCTCATTTTTCACAAGGAATATTTTTTGAAAGCTCTGTTCAAAAAAGGTGTTTCTTTTACAGTTCAAATGTTATCTTATTATGAAAAATTTTAAACATTCACAATAGTTGGAAGCATAGTAAAATTGCTTACCCATATACTAACCTCCTAGATTCAGCAATTGTTAATATTTTACTGAATCATTTGGATGTAATACTTTTCCTTATATACTTAAGTATGTATCTTCCAAAAGTAAGAACATTCTTCTGCAAACCACATCTACAACCATTTAACAGCAATTCTCTAATATCAATCTAATAGCTAAATTCAAATTTCTTCAATTGTCTACTGAATATCTTTTATATCTGTTAGTTTTCAACCAGGATTTTGTCTTCTAGACTCTTTTAATCTGGAACACACTCCATCCCCCATTTTTTCCCATGACATCACATTTTTAAGAGGCTAGGCCCGTTATCTTGTAGAACATCCCACATTCTGAGTTCTTCTTGTCGTCTTTTTGTGGTGTTATTTAACTTTTTCTGCTATCGTCTATATTTCTTGTAAACTGGAAGTTAGGTCATAGGTATGTTTCAATTTTCTTCAAGCATTGTATTAAGAATGCTTCAAAAACAGTGCTGTGGGCTTCATACTGTATCATATCAGGAGGTAAGTAAGGTTTGAGTGTTCTACCACTAATGATGAAATTTTTTTTATTGTAAATATACATGTAACAAAAATTTGTCATTTTACCGTTCTTCACTTGCACAATTCAGTGACATTAATTGCGTTTCTCATGTTATTCAACTATCAATATTAGCTATTTCCAATTTTTTCCATTAGCAGAAGTTCAGAGCCCCCTAAGCAAATGAATATGTTTTACTGGTTTATCTTAAATGAAATCAGTATTTTTTTCAAGTGACTGCTATTTGAGTTTAGTTCTGCTGCCTTGATTTGTGACCATCACAAGTGTCAAATGAGTGAAATGTACAACTATTCATTTTATACCATCAGAGTCATTGTCAAATGAGTAAAATGAATAACTATAACTTTAGTGGTATTATGAAAATAGCTTTGATCTTGAGGTCCCTCAGAACTCCACAGAAAGGATTTTGAGTGATAAAATTTCATGGTACATCCAAAAATAAAGGAAGAAATAATTTTATACTGAGAAACTCCTTATTGGCCTTCATTCACATCTCATTTACATACTCACAGGTGTGTAATGTATCTCATAGTGTTCATTCCATTGATACCTTCTTTTGTAGATAAATTGAATCAAATGTTTATCATCTAAAAGACTTGGAGCTAGGAGTTTCAATCTTTTTATTAGTAAATATTTAACATTTCCAGAGTTCTGTGAGAACAGCAGTGAGGAAATAAAAGAAAGGAAGAAACTCAAATGCTAAAAAGCTGTATTCAACAATTATGCAGTTTACACTACATATAAAAAACATAAGTGCTAAATAACATATTCTTATAGCTTTGAATGATTATTGTTCATGCATAAATATGTAGTTTCACAGGAAATAAAGAGTAATGCAATTCATTATGAGAATGTGATGATGATACAAATGTTCCAATCCTTTATTTTCTTTCCATCATCAAAAAGCACTCCTAGTTTGAAAACATTTTTGTCAGTGAAGTGTTTGCTATGGAACCAGTGTTAAACATACAGCAATCCTCTGAAATGGGCAGGCATTAGAGAAAAGATTGACATTTCTATGCCAATGTTCATACTAATAGCTCACTTTTGTTCAAAGAGATATAATGAATTTAACCGAATATAGAGATAGATATTCCACAGTTATTTAAAGACCTTGAGGACATGTGGTCTGAAATATGCATTTGTTAATGTCACAGAGAGCCTCAAGATGATTGATATGAGAGATACTAAATCAGGAAAATGTCCTTGGGGTCTATCTGAATAAAGAAATGAACTAGATTCAATTCAGTTGTTGTTGTTGTTGTTAAGTACCATCGAGTTGGTTTCGACTCACAGCGACCCCATGTACAACAGAAAGAAACACTGTCCTGTCCTGTGCCATCCTCACAATTGCTGTTATGCTTGAGCTCATTATTGCAGCCACTGTGTCAAATCATCTCATTTAGAGTCTTCTTTTTCTGCTGACCCTCTTCTTTACCAAGCATGATGTTCTTCTCCAGGGACTGATCCCACCCGATAACATGCCCAAGGTATGTGAGACATAGTCTCACTATCCTTGCTTCTAAGGATCATTCTGGTTGTACTTCTTCCAAGACAAATTTGTTCATTCTTTTGACAGTCCATGGTTTATTCAATATTCTTCACCAACACCACAATTCAAAGGCATCAATTCTTCTGGTCTTCCTTATTCATAGTCCAGCTTTCACATGCATACGAGACGATTGAAAACACCATGGCTTGGGTCAGGTGCACCTTAGTCTTCAAGATGACATCTTTGCTTTTTAACACTTTAAGGAGGTCTTTTGCAGCAGATTTGCCCAATGCAATGGGTCTTTCAATTTCTTGACTGTTGCTTCTGTGGGTGTTGATTGTGGACCCAGGTAAAATGAAATCTTTGACAACTTCGATCTTTTCTCCATTTATCTTGATGTTGCTTATTGACCCAGTTGTGAGGATTTTTGCTTTCTTTATGTTGAGGTGTAATCCATAATGAAAGCTGCAATCTTTGATGTCCATCAGTAAGTGCTTCAAGTCCTCTTCACTTTTAGCAAGCAAGACTGTGTGAACTGCGTAACGTAGGTAGTTAATGAATATCAGACAATGTTCCTCTGCTATTCATAAAGTTTTCACTGGCTAATTCTTTTCAGAAGTAGACTGCCAGGTCCTTCTTCCTAGTTTGTCTTAGTCTGGAAGATCAGCTGAAACCTGTCTGCCATGGGTAACCCTGCTGGTATTTGAATACTGGTGGCATAAGTTCCAGCATCACAGCAACACGAAAGCCCCACAGTATGACAAACTGAAAGATGCATGAGGGAAATCCAGTGTACGTTGAAAGTATTTCCATTCAAAATACTGGACAACAAAAAACAAAGGAGTCATTTATAGTTTATGAGACATTTGCTGCTAATAAGGTGGAAATCATAGTTCGCTGAAGATGTATCCATGATTGAATTAGGGATGAGAACTTACGTTTGTTACTTTTAACAATCTTTAGGCAGATTATTTTGAAAGTGATTAAATTACAGCATGACTATATAAATTTACTATTAAGGTAAAACAATTATGAATCACCTGTATTATTTTAATCTAAAACTATACTTGAAGGCATCATTATGTTAAAAAAAAAAAACTACCATTTTATTTCTCATGGCTATACCTTTAAAAAATAAAACTTTAAATAAAAAAAAAACTTGAAGATGTCATTATTTTATAAGCTATTATTTTATCACTCACGGCCATACCTTTTAAAAATAAAATTAGGTAAATAAATTTAAACATTTTGAAAATTATTTTCACTGCATAATATGTATTATTATGTGCATATGTATAATTCTACTTCTTCAATATAATATTTTTATGTACATATCATACTTTCATATTTTCTGGAAATAAACACGTGGGTATATGCTAATCTAATTCATATTAAATTAAGATATTGATACTCATAAAAATGTTGATAATAGCTGATAGCTCATAAAAATGCAATTGAAGAACAATTAAAGAAAATATATCTTATGTATAGTCATTTTATCTAATTTGGAAAATATTATGTTAATTAGTTCATGATTAACAAGTCACATTTGTCCACTTTGTCCCCAATATACTTTTTTTAAATTTTAAAAACATATACTTTTCTCCTTATTTTCTATTGTTTTCCATTATCACATCATTAAAAATATTTGGCCGTCTTTATTTGACTACCAATACTTACACTTGTGGTGATAACTAGAGAAGATTTCAGATATTCCTGAACCGAATATCACAAATTTAGCGGCACAAATCAATACAAATATATGATCTTCCAGTTCTGTAGTTAAAAGAACAACATAGATCTTACTGGGTTAAATCAAGGTGTCAGAAGGGCTTCATTTCTTTCTGGAGGATCTATAAGGGAGACTCTATGTCCTCACCTTTTCCAGCTTCTAGAGGCTGTCAGTATCTCTTGGCTGATGGCTCTCTTCCTCTATTTTCATAATCAGCAAATGAGACCTGAATACATCTCACATCTCATGACTCCAGCCTTGCTTCTGTGGTCACATTGCTCTCTGGGATTCTTTGACTGTTCTGCCTCCTTTCACTTTTAGAGTCTTTGTGTTTGCAGTGGGCCCTACTGCATAATCCAGGATAATTACCCTATTTTAAGGTTAGCTGATTAGCATCCTAATTCCATCAGTAATTTTAATTACCCTTTGCCATGTGACCTAACATATTTACAAATTCTGGTGATTAAGGCATGGACATCTTGCGAGAACATTTTCAGTCTACCACAGAGATCTTCTATTTCAGACAGCGCAGTATTTCTATTTGTCTCCATCGACTGCCTTGTTCTCCATACACACTCTACCTTTGTTCCTTTGCTCAGACTCAGTTCAGACAAGCAGACAATGGCTCCATTTTATCTGCCTTCCTTAACTGTACTAGGACTTCTGCATAAAATCAAACAATTTTGCTGCTAAGAGGCCTTATCCTACTACTCAGGTGGCAACCGTTTTTTCTTTGCTAAAACTCAGAATATATAAATTGTGTGGAACAAAAAGTTATTCTCCAGTTGTCATTTTTCTTGTTTTCTTTTCCCAGTTATTTTATCTTCCTAAAGGAGCTTGTGGCACAGTGGTTAAGCTCTCGGCCGCTAACCACGCTATGAGTCCGAATCGACTTGACAGCAATGGGTTTGTTTGTTTTTAAACGGGCTTGTATCTCCATGGAGGAGAAACCACATTATGCCGCTCTTGTTGTATTTGCTGTGGTTAGTGATGTGTTCTTCCCAAACTTTTATTAACTCTTTTCACATAACAAGATTCCATTTCATGATTAAATAGAATGAACTAATCTAAGAGATGGAAGTCCAGCCAAGTCATTTGAATTATGTAAAAATTTTTGATCAAGTAGAAACTGGAAAAAGCGAAGAGTAAAATGATAGAATTTTAATCCAATAAAACAGAACTTAATACCAATGTTGTTACATTTTATGATTTTAAAAAATTTCTCTTCTTTGGGATTCACATATTAAAATAAAAATGAGCTTCCACTGTGCAGATTTGAATTTCAATTAAATATATGATCCCTTTATTACATTGTTTCTATATGGTCTCCTCACGGTGTCTACCCCCAGAGCCACAATCCCTCCTGATCATTTCAAGTAAAACAAACATTTTTAAAGTAAGAAAAACTTTTTTTTTCAAGTAAAAACAATGCATATATACTATTAGTAAGCACAGTCCATTAGCTTTGGGGTTCCTTAGTGAGAGAGATCCCAGATGTTATTATGCCTCCTCAAGTTAGTGTTGACTAAAGTAGCCTAGGGAAGCACTCCCTAATTGATTCTGCGCCATGCACGATGCTGTTGGACTTGCTACACAGTAAACAGTACAGGCTTGTCATAACTATCTGGCAGGCTGCCATACCATGGTGTCTAACATGTTCTTTGTCTTTCTTTCCATTGTAATTTTCCACCCTGCTGTATAACAGAAAGTTCGGGAGCCCTGTGGACTAAAGCAGATATATTTTTTATGTGCAATGTCTGGGAGTTTCAAAAATACTGAGTTTCTTCTGCTGCTCATTAAGTATGAATAAGCCTAAGAATTCCACAAACAGAAGTAATTGCCTCAGGATGTGTCAAGATAATGATGTATCAGTAATATAAACTATCCATAATGGACATCAGAGGTTTGTTATGAACAGAAGTCATTAAATACCAACAAAATCTATCTTATATATATACAGTACTGGTGTATGAGAGTGCTATATACAAAAATGTTGTAGTGCTGACTAGTTTTAAACTGGTAGAAGGTTCTGCTGGTGTCTCTCCTGAATTTTAGATGTGGAAGAAAATCTTGCCTATTTCTATGCCCACAGAAAGATTAATTCTGTGTTTTATTGATTTGCGTATACCTTTTTATGGGCACAATTTAACACCTCTTACAATGTAACACCTAGCAATGTTGAAATAAGATCTCTACTTCTAAGTATAAACAATACCCTGAACCTCACATAGTCTTACAAATTTTTAATGAATAATTTTTAAAGTTTTATTTTCTTAAAAAAAGTAACTGCAGAAAAATTATTTTCTACTTAAATTAATTTGTAGTGGTCAAGCTAGCCAGGGTCAGAGGAGAATAACTACAATTATTTAAAGGTAGGGATAAATGAGAGCTTCTTTCCATGTTACTCTTACTCAGGAGTCCTAAGAGCACTTCTCAACATTGCAGCAGCAGTGCTGTGAAGGGGAAGTAGGAAATTTGACTTTTGACCTATTGGTCAAGTGGGCAGGTAATAATATGGCAACGACAAGTTCGGAAGAAAACAAAAAAGAAAGAGAGAGATTTAGTTGCTATTTAAAGAAAGGGTAGATTAAAATTAAATAAAGGCTATATACATATTTAGAAATAGTAGCTCCATATCAGGGTTACTAAGGAATAGAAGAAGTACAGAGAAGATAAAACAGACTAGTGAGAGCCCTCCTTTGGGCCTTTGGACCTTTGGACCTGAGGCTGAAATAAGGAAATAAGGAGAGCTAACTTCCATTTAAGGGATCCTGAGTCAGAATCAACTTGGCAGCAACAGGTTTGGTTTTTTGGTCTGGTTTAAATGGTACATATGGATATACACTCGACTACTAACTGAAAGGTTGGCAGTTCAAACCCACCCAGAGATGCCTTGTAATGAAGGCCTGGTGATGTTTCTGAATGGTCGGTCACAGACACAAAAACCTTAGGGATGACAATTTTTCTCTGCAATACATGGAGGGTCCATGAGTAGTAATCAACTTGACATAACTGATTTGTTTGTTTGTTGGTTTGGGTTTAACCCTTTAGTCACCCAATTATTTTCTGCTTTGAATTTTTTGTTGATACCCTGTGTTTTCATTAATGCAAGCATACTGAATTATTAAATGTGTTTAGTGGTACATATGAAGTATGATTAATTATATCACAGAGTCCCCACTAGATTTTATTGCACATGTGTAACAAAAAGTTTTTAGTTTTATTTTATTGTTGTACTTTAAGTGAAAGTTTATAATTCAAGTTAGTCTCTCAAACAAAAATTTACGAATACATTATTATGTGACCCTAATTGCTCTCCTTATACTATGACAGCACACTCCTCCTTTCCACGCTTGATTTCCCATGTCCACTCAACCAGCTCCTGACCCAGTTTGCATTCTCATCTCACTTCTGGACAGGAACTTCCCATTTAGTCCCATGCATCTACCTGAGCTAAGAAGCACACTCCTCATGAATATCACCTTACGTCCCACAGTCCGGTTTAATCCCTGTCTGAAGAGTTGGCCTCGGGAATAGTTTCAGTTCTGGGTTGACAGAGAGTCCAGGGGCCATGATTTCTGGGGTTCCTCTAATCTCAGTCAGACCATTAAGTCTGGTCTTTTTACTAGAATTTGAGTTCTGCACCTCACTTTTCTTCTGCTCCATCAGGGACTCTCTCTTGTGTTCCCTATCAGGGTGGTCATTGGTGGTAGCCTTGCACCATCTAGTTCTTCTGGTCTCAGGCTGATGCAATCTCTGGTTTATGTGGCCCTTTCTGTCTCTTGGGCTAATACTTTCCTTGTGACGTTGGTGTTCTTCATTCTCCTTTACTCCAGCTGGGTTGGGACCAATTGATGCATTTTAGATGGCTGCTCGCTAGCTTTTAAGACACGAGATGTCACTCACAAAAGTAGGATGCAGAACATTTTCTTAATAAACTTTGTTATGCCAATTGACCTAGATGTCCCCTGAAAGCATGGTCTCCAGACCCCCACCCCTGCTACTCTGTCCCTCGAAGTATTTGATTGTATTCAGGAAACTTCTTAGCTTTGGTTTAGTCCAGATGTGAGTTGTGCTGACTTCCCCTATAGTGAGTGCTGCCCTTCACCTAAGATAATTCTTGTCTACTATCTAGTTAGTAAACTCCCTTCTCTCTCCCTCCCTACCCTAGTAATCCTGAAAAAATGTTTTCTTCTATGTTTAAACCTGTTCTCGAGTTCTTATAATAGTGGTCTTATGCAATATTTGTCCTTTTGTGGCTGATTAAATTTACTCAGCATAATGCCTTCCAGATTCCTCCATGTTGTAAGATGTTTCATGGATTCATCATTGTTCTTTTTTGTGTAGTATTCCATTATGTGAATGTACCATAATTTGTTTATCCATTCATCCGTTGATGGGCACCTAGGTTGCTTCCATCTTTTTGCTACCTTAAACAGTGCTAAAATGAACGTGAGTGTTCATACATATATTCATATGACGGCTCTTGTTTCTCTAGGATATATTCGAAAGAGCGGGATTGCTACATCATATGGTACTTCCATTTCTAGCTTTTTAAGGAAGTGCCAAATCGATTTCCAAAGTGGTTGTACAATTTTACATTCCAACCAACAGTGTATAAGCGTTCCAGTCTCTCCACAACCTCTCTAGCATTTATTATTTTGTGTTTTTTTGGATTAATGCTAGCCTTGTTGGGGTGAGATGTTATCTCTTTGTAGTTTTGATTTGCATTTCTCTAATGGCTAATGACAGTGAGCATTTCTTCATGTGTCTGTTAGCCTCCTGAATGTCTTCTTTGGCGAAGTGTCTGTTCATATCCTTTGCCCATTTTTTAATTGGATTATTTGTATTTTTGTTATTGAGGTTTTGCAGTATCTTGTAGATTTTACAGACAGACGCTGATCGAATTAGTCATAGCCAAAAATTTTTTCCCAGTCTGTAGGTTGTCTTTTGACTCTTTTGGTGAAGTCTTTTGATGAGCATAAGTATTTGATTTTTAGGAGCTCCCAGTTATCTAGTTTCTCTTCTGGTGTTTGTGCATTGTTACTTATGGTTCGTATTCTGTTTCTGCCATGTATTAGGGATCCTAGCATTGTCCCTATTTTTTCTTCCATGACCTTTATCATTTTTGATTTTATATTTAGGTCTTTGATCAATTTTCAGTTAGTTTTTGTGCACACTGTGAGGTATGGGTCTTGTTTCATTTTTATGCAAATGAATATTCACTTATACCAGCATCATTTGTTAAAGAGACTGTTTTTTCCTTAATAAACAGACTTTGTGCCTTTGTCAATTATCAGCTGCTCATAGGTGGATGAATTTATGTCTGGATTCTCAATTCTGTTCCATTGGTCCGTGTTTCTGTTCTTGTACCAGTACCAGGATGTTTTGACTACCCTGATGGTATAATAGGTTCTAAAATCAGGTAGTGTAAGACCTTCCACTTTGCTCTTCTTCTTAAGTAATGCTTTACTTATTCTGGGTCTCTTCAATTTCCATATGAAGTTGGTGATTTGTTTCTCCAACTCATTAAAAAATGTCATTGAAATTTGGATCAGGATTGCATTGTATCTGTAGATTGCTTTGGGTAGAATTGATATTTTCACTATGTTGCATCTACCTATCCATGAGCAAGGTATATTTTTCCACTTATGCAGGTCTCTTTTGGTTTCTTGTAGTTTTCATTGGATAGGTATTTTAAGTCTCTGGTTAGATTTATTCCTAAGTATTTTATCTTCTTGGGGGCTATTGTAATTGGTATTGATTTGGTGATTTCTTCTTCGAAGTTTTCTTTGTTGATGTAGAGGAAACCAACTGATTTATGTATGTTGATCTTGTATCCTGATATTTTGCTGAAATCTTCTTTTAGTTCTAGTAGTTTTCTTGTGGATTCTTTGCTGTTTTCTGTGTACAAGATCATATCATCTGCAAATAGAGACACTTTACTTCTTCCCTACCAATATGGATGCCCTTTATTTCTTTTTCTAGACTAATTGCTCTGGCTAGTACCTCCAGCACAATGTTGAATGAGAGTGATGATAAAGGACATCCTTGTCTGGTTTTCGCTCTCAAGGGGAATGCTTTCAAATTCTCTCCATTTAGGATGATGTTGGCTATTGGCTTTGTATAAATGCTGTTTTTTATGCTGAGGAATTTCCCTTCTATTCCTATTTTGTTGAGAGTTTTTATCACGAATAGATTTTGGACTTTGTCAAACGTGTTTTCCGCATCATTTTATAAAATCATGTGGTTCTTGTCTTTTGCTTTATTAATGTAATGGATTACATTAATTATTTTTCTAATGTTGAACCTGCATACCTGGTATAAATCCTACTCGATTATCATGAATTATTTTTTTGATATGTTACTGAATTCTATTGACTAGAATTTTGTTGAGGATTTTTGCGTCAATGTTCATGAGGGATATTGGTCTGTAATTTCCTTTTTTTTTTTTTGGTGTCTACCTGGTTTTGGTATCAGGGTTATGCTGGCTTCATAGAATGAGTTTAGGAGTATTCCATCCTTTTCCATGGTCTGAAATACCTTTAGTAGAAGTGGTTTTATCTCTTCTCTGAAAGTTTGGTAGAATTCTCCAGTGTAGCCATCTGGGCCAGGGCTTTTTTTTTGGTAGTTTTTAAATTACATTTTCATTCTCTTCTTTTGTTATGGGTTTATTTAGTTGTTCTACCTCTGTTTGTGTTACTTTAGGTAGGTAGTGAGTTTCTAGAAATTTGTCCATTTCCTCTAGGTTTTCAAATTTGTTAGAGTACAATTTTTCATAGTATTCTGTTATGATTCTTTTAATTTCAGTTGGGTCTGTTGTGATATCACCCATCTCTTTTCTTATATGGGTTATCTGCTTCCTCTCCTGTTTTTCTTTTGTTAGTTTGGCCAATGGTTTATCGATTTTGTTGATCTTTTCAAAGAACCAGCTTTTGGTCTTGTTAACTCTTTCAATTGTTTTTCTATTCTCTATTTCATTTAATTCTGCTCTAATTCTTATTATTTCCTTCCTTCTGGCACCTGAGGCTTCTTTTGCTGTTCTCCTTCTACTTGTTTCAGTTGTAGGGTTAATGTTTTGATTATGGCCCTTTCTTCTTTTTGGATGTGAGCACTTATTGCTATTAACCGACCTCTGAGCATTGCTTTTGCTGTGTCCCAAAGGTTCTGGTAGGATGTGTTTTCATTCTCAATTGATTCTATGAATTTCTTTATTCCATTCTTAATTTCTTCTATAACTCATTATGTTTTGAGCAATGTACTGTTCTGTTTCAATGTGTTTGATTTTTTTTCCTTGCTTTTTCTGTTATTGATTTCTACTTTTATGGCTTTATGGTCAGAAAAGATGCTTTGTAATAGTTCTATGCTTTGGATTCTGTTAAGGCTTGTTTTATGTGGTCTATTCAGGAGAATGTTTCATGTGTGTTGGTAAAAGAAAGTGTATTTGGCTACTGTTGGGTGGAGTGTTTGGTATATGTTCATGAGATCAAGTTAGTTGATTGTAGCATTTAGATCTTCCGTGTCTTTATTCTTTCTGGATGTTCTGTCCTTCACTGAAAGTGGTGTGCTGAAGTCTCCTACTACTATTGTGGAACTGTCTATCTCTCTTTTTAATGCTGTTAGAGTTTGTTTTATGTATTTTGGAGCCTTGTCTTTGGGTGTGTAAATATTTATTATAGTTATGTCCTTCTGGTGTATTGACCCTTAATCATTATATAGTGTCCTTCCTTATCCTTTATGGTGGATTTTTCTTTAAGATGTATTTTGTCAGAGATTAATATTCCCACTCCTGCTCTTTTTTGAGTGTTGTTTACTTGACATGTTTTTTTCCATCCTTTGAGTTTTAGTTTCTTTGTGTCTGTAAGTCCAAGGGGTTTCTCTTGTAGGCAGCATATAGCTGGATCTTGTTTTTTTTAATCCATTCTGCCACTCTCTGTCTCTTTACTGGTGCACTTAGTCCATTTACATTCTGGGTAATTATTGATAGGTATGAGTTTAGTGCTGTCATTTTGATGTTTTTTTTTGTGTGTGTGTTGTTGACAGTGTCTTTGTTCCACTTAATTTTCTGTGCTGTCATTTTTCTTTATGTATTTTCTTTTCATCTTTTTCATTGTTATTGATTTTGTATTTACTGAGTCTTTCTATTTTTCTCATTTTTTTATTTTGAATTGTAGGGTTGTTCGTTTCCTTTTTGGTTACCTTAATATTTACCCCTATTTTTCTAAGTTTATACGAGTCTTTTATTTCTTTATATTGCCTTGACATCCTCTCCATATGAAAAACCTGCATCTACATTTTTTAGTCCCTTTTTTGTTTTAATGTTTTCATATTTTACATATTGACTTCTCTGTTTCCCTATTTTCAATGTTTTAGCCTTGATTTACTTTTGTGTCTTCCCTATCTGGGTTGATATCTGGTTGCTCTGTCCTGTGTTCTACTCTTGGGTGGTTATCTGATACTGTTGATTTTCTAACCAGAGGACTGCCTTTAGTATTTCCTGTAATTTTGGTTTGGTTTTTGCAAATTCCCTAAACTTCTGTTTATCTGGAAATGCCCTAATTTCACCGTCATATTTGAGACAGTTATGCTGGATATATAATTCTTGGCTGGCAGTTTTTTTCCTTCAAGTCTTTATATATGTCATCCCATTGCCTTCTTGCCTGCATGGTTTCTGCTGAGTAGTCGGAGATTAGTGTTATTAACTCTCCTTTGTAGATGACTTTTTTTTTATCCCTAGCCACTATTAAAATTATCTCTTTATCTTTGGTTTGGCAAGTTTGATTATAATATGTCTTGGTGACTTTCTTTTATGATCTACCTCATGTGGGGTTCGATGAGCATCCTGGATAGATATCTTCTCATCTTTCACAGTATCAGGGAAGTTTTCTGGCCAGCAAATCTTCAACAATTCTCTCTGTATTTTCTGTTATCCCTCCCTTTCTGATACTCCAATCACTCGTATAGGTTATTGCTCTTGATAAAGCCCCACATAATTCTTAGGGTTTCTGAATTTTTTTTTATCCTTTTATCTGATTTTTCCTCAAATAAGTTGGTGTCAAGTGCTTTATCTTAAATCTCAGTAATTCTTTTTGTTTTTGTTGTTCTACATTTTTGTCCAGCTCTGTCCTGGACCCTCTGTTGTGATCCAGGTCAGAGCAGTCAGTGGTGGTAGCCAGGCAACATCTAGTTGTACTGGACTTAGGCTGGTGGAGGCTGTGGTAGTTGTGGTCCAGTATTCCTTTGGACTAATCTTTCCTTTGTATGTTGTTTTCTTCATTCTCCCTTACTCCTGAAGGAGTGAGACCAGAGGAGTATCTTAGATGTCTGCTCACAGGCTTTTAAGACCCCAGATGCTACTCACCAAGGTAGAAGGTAGAACATGTATTTTGTCAATTGAGCTAGACGTTTTCCAGGACCATGGACCCCACAGACCTCTGCCTACTAATTCGGTCCCTCAGGGAGTTTGGATGTGTCTACAGAGCTTCCATGACCATTCTTTGTACAAGTTGTGCTGGCTTCCCCAGTATTTTGTACTGTCTTACCCTTCAGCAAAGTTATCACTTATCTATTGTCTATTTAGTATTCCCCTCCACCCAACCCATCTGTCATAACCAACAAAGATTGTTTCTTTTTATGTGTAAACTTTTTCATGAGTTTTTACAGTAGAGGTCACATGCAATATTTGTCTTTCCGTGATTGACTTATTTCACTCAGCATAATGTCCTCCTGTTTGATCCATGTTATGAGATGCTTCACAGATTCATCATTGTTCTTTATCGTTGCATAATACTCCATTGTGTGTATGTACCATAGTTTGTTTATCCATTCATCTGTTGATGGGCGTCTAGGTTGTTGCCATCTTTTTGCTACTGTGAACAATGCTGCCATGAACATGGGTGTGCATACATCTATTTGTGTGATGGCTCTTATTTCTCTAGGATATATTTCTAGGAGTGGGATTGCTGGATCATGCAGTATTTCTGTTCCTAGCTTTCTATGGAAGTGCCATATCATTTTCCAAAATGGTTGTGTCATTTTGCATTCCCATCAGAAATCTCACTAATTCTGACTTCCGTTGCCTCAATTCTGTCCCTATGACTTTCTATTGAGTTGTCTAATTCTGAAATTTTATTGTTAATCTTCTGGATTTCTGATTGCTGTCTCTCTATGGATTCTTGCATCTTGTTAAATTTGTTGTTATGCTCTTCTCTAATCTTCTTAAGTTCCTCTATTGCCTGGATGGCATTTTGCTCATTTTCTTCCTGATCTCTAGAAGAGTTCTGTATATTAATCCTTTGTATTCTGCCTCTGGTAATTCCAAGAAATTCTCTTCCTCTGGAAAATTTCTTGATTCTTTACTTTGGTAGCTCACTAAAGCCATCATAGTCTGCCACTTTATGTGATTTGAGATTAACTGTTGTCTCTGAGCCATGAATAAGTTATTATATTTATTTATATTATATTTGCTTACTATGTCCTAGCTTCTTGTTTTGTTTTGATATGCCCAAATAGGCTGCTCGTGTGAGCTAGTCTGATCATTGGCACCACTGAAACTCCAACGTCCTGCCACCTGATGTGCCACTAAGTATGTGAGCCCAGGAGTCCACCCACTCCTCCTGTATGGATTCAGCTCAGGAGTCCAGGTAGTCAGCCACTAAGTGTGTGGTGCAGGCTCTTATCTACAGTCCTAGACAGGCACGAGTGATTGGTGTAGGCACAGGCATCCAGCTGCAGCAGGGGGTCGCACACTGAGTAAGGCAGCGGGCTGGCAGCTGTCCCTGAGAGTCCGGGAGATAAGCTTGTCCCTGTTCCCTACAGTGCGTAGGTGGGTGGGTTTTGCAGCTGTATTATAAGCACCCCCTGCTGATGTCTGTAAGGTCTAGGGGGCACCGCTTATTCTTGGGCCCCTGTCACAGATGGCTAGGTGGCATGGGTGGAGCCACCAGTCCTCAGGCCCCTGATGTGGGTAGGTGAAGATCCTGCTTAATGGGCAAAGCAGTGTCAATTGTCATGATCCTGCCACTTCACAGCTGAAACAGTTCAAGTTAGACTTCAGTTATATATCCTGTTGTACTGTGGTAATGAGAGCCTAAGCTGTTGAAATGTGCCCACAGAAGTCTATGCAGGGAGAAAGGCTTTCAAAGTCCGTGGACCCCTTATGCCTGTGCCTAGGCAAAAGAACTGTGCCTACCCTGAGTTCCTGGCTTAGGGGAGCCATCAGATTATTTTTTCTTTCTGTTTGTTAATTTCTTCCCTCTCCAAGCCCAGGAGAATGGCTACTTCTGGCCCAGTGGACTTGGCAATCACTGAAGCCATCTCAGACCCAGTGCAGAGCAGGGAGCAGGGAGTTAAATGGGAGAGAAGTTTTTACCAAGGGGGGTGTTTTTAACCCGCACGGTAGGCCAAATGCAAGTACTTTCTTTCGCTGATCGAAGGCTACTTCTCACTGGTTCTGGATGCCCGAGTAGACACTCTGCCACTGGGTCTCTCCCAGTGTGAAAAACACCTCCTCTGCTTGCCTCACCATGCACCACGAGTTGATCTGGCTTGAGGGGCTCTGGCTCTCACCCAGGTCGGGTCTGGCAACTCCTCACTTCTTCAAGCCATCTCTCCGTTCACCTGCCACTCAGTCTGATTCCTCAGCTTTGCCTCTGATGTTCAGGGCTCCTAGATTGTCATATATAATCAATTCACTTGTTTTCTCGGGACTTTGTTGTAAGAGGGACCACGAGAATTGCTTGACTACTCTGCCATCGTGGCCCCACCTCCAGAAATAATTTTTTTTTAATTTTTATTTTTCCTATAAAAAATTCAGACACCTCATACAATATCTTGTGAAAACAGTAATTTACAACACACACCCATTTCTTTGGTTTCAAACAGTCATAAATGCCCCTGCCTTGCAGCAGCATGCACAGTCAGTGGCACAGCAGCTCCCCAGAGGCTGAAAATCTTATGGTCGATATATATACCACCGGACACAAAAGGGTTTTAAAGTTATATTTAGTATTTCCTGATTTCTAAGTATTACCCTGGAAACATTTATGTTATCTTAATCTGCATGCACACACAGACACACACACACACTCAAACCTATGAGGTGTGTGTTATTATTATTAGCACACACAGACACACACACAAACCTATGAGGTGTGTGTTATTATTATCATCTAAATGATAATTAACTTGTAGCTGACAGATTTCAAATAATTGCCAAAACAAAACAGGGAGACTGAGATTCAGAAAAAGTTTAGCCTAGTTAGAATGGAGGTGGTCAAAGAAAGAGAGACTAACAAAAAGTTATTTCAACACCAGAAAAAGAACAAGAAAAACATGGGCTTAATCTATTGTAAACATAGTGAAAGTACTAGATTCTATTGCATAAAGAAACATGAATAATTATTATTTTTTAAATTGTTTTTGTTGTACTTAGGTGAAGGTTTACAGAGCAAACTAGTTTCTCATTAAATAATTAATACACATGTTTTGTGGCATTCGTTGCCTCTCCCCTTCTTGACCTTGGCTTCCCCATTCCCAGATTTCCTGTCCCTTCCTGCCTTAAGTATAGTTTTTGAACATATGAATAATGCAGAATTTATCATGATGACTATACACAAATCTAGAGAGTATTTTCTGAAATTCTTCAGGTAAAATAAGTTGTGATTTGAGAAAGAGTACGAGAATTTCAGTCTATGTTCAACCCTTTGGCATACTTTTAGAGGAGATATGGACTCAACTCAAACCAGCTTAATAGGTTGGGCTTCATTTGATTATACTGAAGTTACTTAGAAGAAAATACATAGATCACAAATAGAAAAGAGTTTGATTTAAAGAATAATAATGAAATCAACATCTTCATGTCCACCACTTGGTTTAAGTACAAAATATCAACAACACCTTTGAACTTTTCTATCACCCTTCCCACCCACGATCCCACTCCATCTCTCCAGAGGTAACTGTTATCCTGAATTATTTTCTAATCATTTCCTTGCTTTGTTTGATAGTTTATCACATATTTATACACTCCTGGACAACATATTGTTTAGATTTTTATGTTTCTGAAAGTTGTTACATTGGGTTATACTATTTGTATATCTCTGCAGTTTGTTGTGTGGTTCAGTATTCTGCAGTTGAGATTTATTTACGTTGATGTGCGTAGTTGTAGTTCATTTATTTTCTTTCTTTCTAGCATTCAGTGATTGTATATCAACATCAAATTTAACCATTCTCTTTTTTTTATAGGAACTTAGGCTATTTCCTTTTTTGTTGTTTGTTTGTTATTTTGCTATTACTAGCAGCGCTGTCATGACCATTCTTGTAGATGTCTCATTGCAAGAGACGTTCCTTTAAATGTTCCTCTCTTGGCATACATAGAAATAGTATAACCATATGTCATGAGATATGTCTATCCTCAGCTTTACTGGACTTGCCAAAATGTTCTCCAACTCAGTTGAACCAAGCTATATTCCATTAGTTGTTTTGTTATTTTTCTTCATTCTCTATATCTTGCATTTCTTTATCTAATATAGTACATACACAAAATAATATTTTGTATTCCACTTTACCTTAGAAACTTTAAAAGTCTCCTTTCGTGATTAAATAGAAGTGTGAGTTGGTCTTTATTAATTTCCTCATATGTCCCATGTAGTTTATATGTATCTTGATATCTATTGATCATGGATATTGGAGAGAACATTTGTGGTTTTGAATATTATCTTCAGAATCAGGAAGTCAGGAGTACCCTTTTCAAGATGAGACTTTCAAATACATTCTCTGGTATACATTTGAATTTAAAAGCAAAGTATCTGAAAGCAAACATCTCTAAATTTGATGTGAACATCACAATTGCAGGCTACTTTAATCTAAAATCTTTAAGTAATGGCCTTACTCAATTTTTTATGGTATATGAGTTGGGTTGAAGATGACAGAAAATGGTGAAAAATGTTAAAATATCAAAAAGTCTTTTATTTATTGGGTTAGTTTATTATTAAGACTGTAACAATTTACCCAAAACTTAATGACTTAAAACAATACAAATTTATTCTATTATAGTACTGGAAGTCAGAAGTTTGAAATGAGTCTTACAGGGCTAACGTCAAGGTGTCAGCAGGCCAAGCTCCTTCTGGAGGTTCTGAAGAGAGAACACATTTCCTTACCTTGTTCAACTGCTAAAGGCTACCTGCATTCTTTGGTTCAAGAACACTTCCTTGCATCACTGCAACCTCTTGCTTCCATTGTCACCTTTCCTTCTTCCTCCTTTGGTCTTCTTACCTCCCTCTTATAAGAACCCCTGCAATTACATTTAGAGCCCACCCAGACATTCCAGGTAATCTCCCCATATCAAGATCCTTAACTTAATCACATTGCAAGTTTTCTTTGCCGTACATATAAAGTAACATTCACAGGAGATTAGGATGCAAATATCTTTTGTGGATGTATATCTTATTCTGTGGATACTTGTATCTTTGAACGTCCCTACTCCTGTGATTCCAGGGTAAAGTGTGAGGTTAGTAATACCTGTTTAATGTATTCACCATCTGATCCTGATAACACCAAAAGAGTCATTGCTATGTGAAATGAACATTTTCTAATGAGGATATGCTAATACTTAATCAGGTAAATTCCCTTCTGCCATTTGCTAGATCTATTTGACAGCGTTGTACCTATTGACCTGAAAACTACCTCTCTATACTTTCCATTTATTAGTCTTAGCAATGATTGTTGTTGTTGTTGTTTTCAAATTTTATACTGTTTAAAATTTTTTTTTATTTTGAAATAATTATAGATAGACAGGAAGCTGCAAAAATAGTACATAGATGTCATATGTGCCCTTCATCCAGTTTCTCCAATGATTACATTTTACATTATTATACCGTGTTTTCAAAACTAGGAATTTTACATCAGTGTGTCAAATACTATACTCAATCTGTGCGTATAACTCTATGTCGTGTGTGTCAATTTCTGTAACCACACACTACAATCATGATACAAACATATTCTATCACCACAAACATTTCCCTCATGATACCTTTTAATTCAACCCATCCGCCTCCCCACACTCCCCATTGTCACTAACCCGGCAACCACTAATCTGTTTTCCATGTGTATAATTTTAAGAATGCTACGTAAATGAAATTATACCGTATGTGACTTCCTGAGAAGGGCTTTTTTTCATTCAGCATAATTGTTTTGAAATCCATTCAAGTTGTTGTATGTATTAAGAGTTTATTACATTTTATTGCTGAGTAGTATTCCATGTTGGGATATGCCACAGTTTGTTTGACCATTCAACTATTGAGGGACATTTTTGTTGTTTCCAGTTTGGGGCTTTTAAAATAAAGTTACTATGAACCATCATGTACAGTTTTTTTTGCAGACACAATATTTCATTTCTATGGGTAAATGCCAAGGTCAGATGGCAAGTGTATGTTTACTTTTTTAAGAAACCACAAAACTATTATTCAGAGTGGCCGTATGATTTTACATTTCAACCTCCAGTGTATAAGAGATCCAATTTCTTTGTATCTTTTCAGCATTTGGTTTTGTCACAGTTTTTTTCTGAAGGTGTAAAATGATAACTCATCATGCTCTTGTGTATTCCTCTAATAGTGATATTAAAAATACTTTAGTATGTTTGTTGCCTTTATTTTCCATCTACATATCCTATTTGGTGAAATATCTCTTCAGGTCTTTGCCCATTCTCTAATTGGATATTTTTATTTTGGTTGTTTGTATTTCACTACTGAGTTTTGAGGGTTCTTTATATATTCTAGGTATGTAACTGTGTGTCTCTTGTGAGATATGTGGTTTGCAGATATGTTCTCCCAGTCTATAGCATGTTGTATGCTGCGCTTGCAGAGTCTTTCACAAAGCAAACTTAGTTAAATTCAAAGAATTTAGGTACTGAAAATGTTCTTCTGTAATATGTTCTAAAAGTTTTACAGTGTTATATTTTATATTTAAATCAGTGACCCATTTGAGTTAATTTTTGCATAAGGTATGAGATTTAGGCCAAGATTTATCCTCCCTACCTCCTAAGGGTATTCCATTGCTCTAGTACTATTTGTTGAAAAGGCAATCTTCTCTCCATTTAATTGCTTCTCCAACATTGTCAAAAATCAGTGACCGTATGTATATGAGTCTATTTCTAGGTTCTGTATTCTGTGGCATTGATCTGTGTGTCTATCCCTCCACTAATACAACACAGTTGATTACTTTGGTTATATAATTTGTCTTGAAAACAGGTGAATTGATTTCTTGTATTTTATTGTTTTTTAATTGTGTTAGCTATTCTTGTACCTTTGCCTTTCCATATACAATTTAGAACAATTCTGTCTATATCTACAAAACATTTTGCTGTGATTTTGATAGCAATTGCATTAAACCTGGTGATCATTGAGAAGTCAGCTTAAGACAAACCTGTATATCAGCTTGGGGAGAATTACCATCTCTATTAATTAAGTCTTCCATCTCATGAGCATAATATAACTCTTCATTTATTTAGACATTTATTTCTTTCTTCAGTGTTTTCAATACACTGTGAACCACATTAGACAATATTATTGTGCAATAATATTGTATAATATTATAAAATTTAAGAGGAGAAGAAATCTATTGTATTGACCCATGTTTTTGCTCTTATCATGTTCTTTTTTCTATCCCGATGTTCCAAGATTCATTCCTTATCATTTCTATCTGCTTTGAGAAGTTTCTTTATCCACTTTTTAAAGGTAAGTAAGTTGGCAACAAATTGTCTTCATTTTTCTTCATCGAGATTGTCCTGATCTCCCCTTCATTCCTAAAGGACATTTTCTCTGGCTATAGAATTCTGTGTTAACTTTTATTTGTATTCAGCACTTAAAAAAATGATGTGTGATTTCCTTCTGACCTCCAAAGTTTGGTTTCTGTTGAGAAATCAATTGTCATTCAAATTGTTGTTCTACTATACCTGATGCATTGCTTCTCTCTGGCTACTTTCAAGAATTTTTCTTTGTCTTTAATTTTTAGATAGTTGGCTATTATTTGTCTTAGTGTTGATTTCTGTAGGTATATCCTGTTGCAGTTTTCTCAGCTTCTTAAATCTGCAATTTTCTGGGGTTTTTTGATGAAATTTAGGAGATTTTTAGCTATCATTTCTTCAAATGGTTTTTCTTCCCCACCATCTTTCTCATCTATTCTGGGACTACAGTATTAACTCTTTTGTTATATCCACACAGGTCCCTGAGTTTCTAAGTGTTTTTCAGTCTATTTCTCCCTATTGTTCAGATTATGTACTGTTTTATCTTCAAGTTCACTGATTCTTTCCTCTGACTCCTCCATTACATTGTTGAGATTATCTATTCACTTTTTTTTAAGTTTGGTTATTTTATGTTTCAGTTCTAAATTTTCCATTTGTTTCTTTTTTGTCTTATATTTCTTCACTCAGGATTTCTCTTTCTTTGCTGAGAGTTTTTATTTTTTGTTTATTTCAAGTGTATTTGCAATTGCTTTTTGTAGTATCTTTGTGATGACTGTTTAAAATTCTTATCACACACTTCTAACATCTATTTCATCTTGGTGTTGGTGAGTGTTAACTGTCTTTTCTCATTCAATTTAAGATCTTCCTCATTACTGGTGTGACAATTTTTTTTTTTTTTAAATCAAAACCTGGACATTTGGATAGTATGGAATACTATGGATCTTAATTAAATCTGTATTTTTGCAAGCCTTTTCTGACACTACTCCAGAGGGTGAAGGAGAGGTTTCACCTTGTTACTTCTAGGTTGAAGTGGAAGTTCAAAGTTCAGGCATCCCCACTTTGTCTCCACTAATACTACCTTGACTGGAAGGGAGAGGGTCACCTTGTAGTTCTTCCTTGTATGTCTTCAACTAACACTGTGGGATTTGTTACTACTGAGCAGTGGTGAAAGTCCTGACTCTACCCTAGACCTCCTCTGATACCAGCCCAGTAAGGACAGGAAAAAATGTTCCATTACCATCAGGTGAAGATGCAAGTCTAGGCTCCCCACATTGTCTCCAGTGACAGCAGGGGCCTTGTTACTGTCTAGCAGGGATGAAAGTCCCAAATCCCCACTCAGACTTATCTGATATCACGTTGGAAGGGGTTTGAGGTGTCTCATTACATTTTGGCAAGGGTGGAAGTCCAAACTCTCCACTTGATCTTTCTGACAGAGTTTCCCCCTGACCCCTGTGGTGTTTGGCTGAAAGAGAGTGAATAGTGTCTAATGGTTCCTGTCTTGCTAGACTGCACTTTCCTGGTCTTTTGACTAAATAGAGACGGTTTTCCTGGAGTTTTCATTGTCTGTTCCCACTGGCATTCCAGGTGGACAGCTTCTCCAGTCCACACTAGGTTATATGAGGCAATATAAAATTCAATTAACTTGTTTCTTGGGCCCCATGGTCTCTAGTATTTTTTCTTTTACTCTCCAACTTCCAAGGCCTTTTTATATTTGTGTTATATACAATGTCCAGGGTTTTTATTTATAATTAGTGGGAGTGATAAGAACTTGTACCTCAGTTTCCCAGAAGCAGAAGTCCAAACTATAAGGGAAGTGAATAAAGGAGTTAAAACTCTAAGAAAAGAACCAAATGGAAATTTAAGATAGGTAAACAAAATACCTAAAATGAAGAATTTTGGGGATGGAATTAAAAGGAGATGGACACAGAAGAAGAAAGAATCAGTGAAATGAAGTAAGGTTAAAAAAATGTACAAACCGAAGTACAGAAAGAAAAAAAGAAGAAGAATAAAAAAGATCATAGTATCTGTCAGAAAACATTAAGCTATAAAATTTTGATGTGATTGGCATTCCAGAAGGAGAGAAGAGAAAATATAGGACAGATAATTTTTCAAAATCCAAGAACTTAACCAAGCAGGATAAATACAGGAGACCACAACTAAGTGCAACATGGTCATACTGGAGAAATTAAAAAATTAAAAAAAAAAAAAGAGCTGTTAAAATCTGTCAGGAAAAATATACACAGTGCATTTAGAGAAAAAATGATAAGTGTTAGGGCTATCTTCTTATTAGATTTGACAAAAGCCAGAACAGTCTGAAAGGAAATAGTCCCAGATGGAAACCTGCATCTATAGTAGAAAGACCAATTGAAATGGTAAATATTTGAGTAAACACATAAAGTATTTAAAATTTATTTAATATTACTGATTGTTTAAAGCAAAAAATGACAGCAGTGTATAGTGGGGTTCATAATACATGCATGATAGCATAAAGGGAGTGATAAGAGGTAAATGGAATTAATCAACTGTAAAGTGTTACAAGTGATAATAAGAGAAGTGATATAATAATTACTAATATTGAGTGTGATAAATTAAAATCCCTAGAGAAACTTCTAAATCTATAACACAAAGAAGTATAGCTAAAAATCCAATAGCGAGATAATGTGGAATACTAAAAAACACTTGATTATCCCCCAAAAAAAGCAAGCAAAAAAAATCAGGTAAACAGAAAAAAATCATTAATCACATTTTGCTTAAATCAAATTAGCATCTGTTCAAGTAATAAACATATCTATGAAATCAGTGGTTCTTAAATCTGCATTTATATTTTCAAGTATACAGAAAAAAAAAAAAATACAACTGTCGTCTAAAACCATTGAGTATATTGCAGGTTGAAAAAAGAAAACTTCCAAGAAGTTAGCCTGTTGTTGTTGATAGGTGCCGTCAAGTGGGGTTGGACTCATAGAGAACTTATGTAAAACAGAATGAAACACTGCCCAGTCCTGCGCCGTCCTCACAATCATTGTTATGCTTGAGGCCATTGTTTCAGCCACTGTGTCAATCCATCTCATTGAAGGTCTTTCTCTTTTTCACTGACCCTGTACTTTACTAAGCGTGATGTCCTTCTCCAGGGACTGGTCCCTCCTAATAACATGTCTGAAGTACGTGAGCCAAAGACTCACCATTCTTGCTTCAAAAGAGCATTCTGGCTGTACTTCTTCCAAGACCAATTTGTTCATTCTTCTGGCAGTCCACACTATATTCAATATTCTTCACCAACACCATAATTCAAAGGCATCAATTCTTCTAGAGGTTAGCCTAAGGTTTAACATTTCATTCAGTCTTTCTTATCTACTTATAAACTAGAGATAATATGTTTTTAAGGTCACTATGCATTGGAATTGACAGCAGTGGGTAAGGTAAAGTTAAATATATAAGTTCATTAGACCTGAAATGCCATTTTTAAGAGGGAGACTAACATATCTAGAAGTATTTCAAAAGTATTATAACTATTTTAATAAGATTTCCTTTTGCTTGAGCCAACTTCTCTGGTTTCCTTTGTCCATAGTTTGATTTTTATGATTCACATACTTGTGATTATGAAATACAAAATGGTTTCAAATTTTAAAATATACAAACACAATATACAATTAGATTTAGTGAATATATTATACTACCTCATATTTCCAGATCAAAGCAGCAAAAATATGGAAACTGGATGTATTTCAGTAACATTTTCCAATACAAAACTCAAATCCCCCCTGAGACAAATGAAGGCGTCATGGTGTAGGCTTATAAAAAATGCTTCCAAAGCTATGTATTTGATTTTATTCTTTTCACTACAGTAGAAAAGCTTTCTAGTGAGAAAATGTGAAGTTAATAAACCCCGTTTTCAATGCATCCTGTATACCTGTAATTCTCTATGCTTTTAGCCAACTTTCTAAATTAACACAAAATTGACATTCCAGGCAAAAAGCAAGCACACGTTAGAAAGATTGTAAGCACAGTCACAGACTGAGTTAAGTAGATTATTTGTATTATTTTAAATATATATATATATATATATATATAAATACATATACTGCATATGAGATTTTCCCAAAATCCATTTAAATGTCTTTGGTCTCCGTTGTCTTTTATTGTTCTTCCCTATCAATATTTCACCTTTACAGGTATAGGCAAAGTCTACTGACTAACTATTCCTTGCAATTTTATATTACGAATTTCCAGGCATGTTTAATCCCATGTTAAATGTATCCATGGATCACATGTGAAATACTGTTGAATGACCTGGAGATTTTATTACATGCATATTTTCTCATCTCTCCATATTTTCCAATAGGAAGAAATAGGAGACCCTGTACTTTTTTTTTCTCTTCTAAGTGAAATTCTTCATTCCCAGAACTGCAAACTTTCTAGAAACAGGCCCTCTCCCTTCAGGTCTACACACTCTTTGTTCTACAAATAGTTTACTATAGACATATGGGTGGTATCCTTCTCTAATTTGTGGGTTTGGTGGCCTTGATCATTGCCCCTATTGTCAAGCTCTCCTCCATGTTTTTGTAACAGCAAATTTGTCTGTGGCAATGCATGATAATCCATGAAATCCTCAGTAGTATAATTTGCTGAGTATCCAGGTACTGTGGCAGTTACAAAAAAAAAAAAAAAAAGGAGGCTTTTTCTTGACTTTACAAATCTTAAATGATGGGAAAAAATGATTTAAGACAAAGTATATTCTCAACAACATATGTAGCAATTAAAAAGCACTGTATGAGAAGAACCCATAAGGAGAGACAAGAACATTTATTCTTTCCTTGTGAAACTATGAAATGTTATTATTTATTCTTTTTTTGTTTTGTATTGCTGTAAATTTCTTGTGGCATGTAGGGAAAAGTGACAATAACATCCAATTTTCCAAAATTTCTCTAAGACTTGGAACTTTTATTTTTTATGTTCCGTCTTCCATGGCAAAATCACTCACACTTCCATACTGAGGATTCACAAGAGAAAAATGAACAAGTATTTCATTTGAAATGTTAAGCAGAAATTTCATCTGTTAGAATTTATTTGAATGGGATTTTGTTCAGTAGATATGTTTTCATTCAAAAAACACTATGTTGGAAATATGCTCATTACGTAGTTAACACCAACTCAGTACATATTATTATAGAACAGAAACCAGTCAGGCACTCAAAAACAACAATGCTTTCAGCCCTCACATTTAAAAAGAAATTTCCTTATCTAATATTGAGGAGCTCTTGCTAACTCAGTGATTACTTAGTCATTTTTCTACAGAGTCGGTTATTCAGCACTTGAGTCTCTCTCTGAACCAGTGCCTTTCTCAAGGGGATGCAGAGCATTGCCAGTGTGTGGATATGGTGTGGCTCTCTTCTTAGAGTCACACACATTGCTTCACAGAACACTCATATTAGGAACTATGATACCTATAGCTATTTTACTATTTTAAAGTGCACATGGACCAGGAAGCACAAATACATTCAGTAAAGATCTACAAATGTTCACTGTAACAGCTATTTAAAGGCATTAAAACTGCCATTGTTCTTCTGGATTTCTTGATATGAATGCATATCTTTGTCTAAGAGCTTAATTCAAAAGGTAAAAAATTCATTCGCTATTCAGAAAATACATATTTCAGCAATATAAAACACCCATGAGGCTTGTGATCACTTTTAGATTAATCCTAACTTTATGTTAGAATAAACACCAGACTTTGACTCATAAGACCAGACTCTGAGTCCAAATTGCAGTATTTAATAACTGAGAACATAGAAATAATCACGTGAGGTCATAGCCCAATCCAGTCCTTAGGTCTGGGATCTCTGCCCTGAGATTCTCATGGGCAGCTCTCTTTCCTTATTATGCATTCCCCCTAGGCCTTGGCTAGTTCAAGCACACTTCTGTTACTTGCAGTTTTCATAGTTCAATTGTTTCAATTAGATAGTTGTTTGAATCCAGTACTCATCACATCATGTCACCTGTATAAATATAGACCAGTATACTATTAATAATATATTTAGAACAAGTGGATGCCATTATAATAACGATGCTTAGAGAACGAGAACACATGAGAAGAATCAGAGGCATAGTTCTAGTACTCCAGTTTGAGATGGAAACCATAAAAATATGAAGAACTTTAAGTTAAAACATGAACAAAAAATGTGAAATATTGCTAGTAGCCACATTTTTTAATAATCAGTTCCTCAAACTATTTTATATTTTAGATCAAGGGCATGTCTTTCCAATAATGCAGAGAACTTTCTAATGAATAATCATAATAAATGACTGAAAAGAGTCCATTTCAAAATGTAGAATGAAAAACTAATGGAAAACTCCTGACCTTTTGAGTCATGATGTTGTGTAGAAAGAGGAAATAATGTGAAACAGGCTACACAGTGGCACAATAGCCCCATTGTGAGCGTGAACTGTCCTTGTCTTGTAATTGCGTATGAGTCTCTGAGTAGTGTCAGGACCTTTTAAATGTCAGAATTCTCTGGCTCAGGGCCACTTCTGTCTGTTCAGCAAGGAACACTGCATCTGGTTTGTTACAGATAGTTGCTACTTTAAACATTTCCTGAATTCTCCCTTATAATCGCTAATGGCAATTGGCATATGAAGAAATATTAAGGGAAGTGAAAAAGTACTGGTGAAGAGATGGTTTGAAATTTTGGGCCTTTATTAACCTCATAGTGGAAATAAGGGCCAAAACAGATGTATCCCATAGCTCTACAAAAGGCTTTAAGTAAATATTTGAACTTCACAAGATGCTGTAGGGAATATAAATTCTAAAAGACACACTTCCTATTTTATGTACATATTTGTTCAATCCATTTGATTTCAATAGTTAGAAAATGGCAATCAATAGTATTTAACAAATGTGATTGCTTAAATACAGATCTTTGGGTTCCAAATTGGGTCTCCCCTCTCTCTTTCTCTTTTTTCCAAACAAATCTACCCTAACTCATGCATATCCAGGTAACCTTTATGGGATGCTGACCTTGAGATTTAGATAATGTAAATACCCTTTCTGAATTTAAAAGTTGCAAGTAAGACAAACTTTCTCCAAGTGCTTGTTGAAACCTACCTGTTTTTAAGACAGGAATAATCCTGTTTTCTTTCAAAACTATTTAAAATACTCCAAAATTTCTCAAAGAATCTACAACTTTCATTTTATTATTCTCCTGGAAGAAGTTCCCTCTAAGATACTTAAGAAGTTAGCATCCAGAGTGAAATGTAAATAAGATTTATTATTTAAATTTGATATAAATGTCTATTTTAAAATTGGATGATTCATTTTAAAAGAGATACTTTTAGAAGAATTCCAGCCAACAACACTATGATTCTGAAGCTGAAACATGTGGTGGTTCACTGTCATTCAGCATTGAATACTTAACAGTAAGCAGGCTACCCTCACTTGATGAAGTAAATGTGGACATAGATCTGACTCAAATAAATGTATCCAAAGCAGAATGGGAAGGAGTGCTGGTGGCGTCGTGGTCAAATGCTCAGCTGCTAACTGAAAGGTCAGCTGTAAGAACTCACCAGATGCTCTGTGGGAGAAAGATGGGGCAGTCTGCTTCTGTAAAAATTACAATCTTGGAAATCATACGAGACAGTTCTTCTCTGTCCTGTAGGGTCGCTGTGAGTCAGAATTGACTCATAGGCAACAAGTGTGGTTTGTTTTTCTTTTAAAGCAGAATGAAAAGAAAGTTTTGAATTTATGAAGACAAAATAAAAATGACCTTACTGTAATATTTATGAGAATGTATTTCTAGTAAATTTTATGTTGCATGTTCAGAAGTGACTGAAAGTTACTCTTGAAAGTCAAGCAGCTAAAGTGAAAGGAAGAAATGATGAAGTAAAAAAATTGAACAGAAGATTTCAACGGGCAGCTCGAGAAGACAAACTAAAGTATTATAATGACATGTGCAAAGACCTGGAGATAGAAAACCAAAAGGTAAGAATGCACTCGGAATTTCTCAAGCTGAAAGAACTGAAGAAAACACTCAAGCCTTTAAGTGCAATATTGAAGGATTCTTCAGGGAAAATATTAAACAACGCAGGAAGCATCAAAAGCAGATGGAAGGAATACAAAGAGTCACTATACCAAAAAGAACTGGTGGAAGTTCAACCATTTCAGGAGGTAGCATATAATCAGGAACCCACAGTACTGAAGGAAAAAGTCCAAGCTACACTGAAGGCACTGGTGAGAAACAAGGCTCCAGAAATTGATGAAATACCAATTGAGATGTTTCAACAAACTGAGGTAGTGCTGGAATTACTCACTCCCCTGTGCCAAGAAATTTGTAAGACAGCTACCTGGCCAGTCGACTGGAAGAGATCCATATTTATGTCTATTCCCAAGAAAGGTGATCCAACCAAACGTGGAAATTATCAAACAATACCATTAATATCACGCTCAAGTAAAGTTTTGCTGAAGATCATTCAAAAGTGGCTGCAGCAGTATATCAACAGAGACCTGCTAGAAATTCAGGCCGGATTCAGAAGAGGACATGAGACCTGGAATATCATTGTTGATGTCAGATAGATCTTGGCTGAAAGCAGACAATACCAGAAAGATGTTTATATGTGTTTTATTGGCTATGAAAAGGCACTGGACTGGGTGGATTATAACAAATTATGGATAACATTGCAAAGAATGGGAATTCAGAACACTTAATTGTGCTCATGAGGAACCTCTACATAGATCAAGAGGCTGTTACTGGAACAAAACAAGGGGATAGTGCATGATTTAAAGTTAGGAAAGATGTGCATCAGGGTTGTATCCTTTCACCATACTTAATCAATCTGTATGCTGAGCAAATAAACTGAGAAGCTGGACTATATGAAGAAGAATACAGTATCAGGATTGGAGGAAAACTCATTAAAAACCTGCGTTATGCCGATGACACAACCTTGCTTGCTGGAACTGAAGAGGACTTGAAGCACTTACTGATAAAGATAAAAAACCACGGCCCTCAGTATGGATTACACTTCAACATAAAGAAAGTGAAAATCCTCACAACTGGACCAGTAAGTAATATCATGATAATCGAAGACAAGATTGAAGTTGTCAAGGATTTCATTTTACTTGTATCCACAATCAAAACCCATGGAAATAACAGTCAAGAAATCAAAAGACACATTCCATTGGGCAAATCTACTACAAAAGACCTCTTTAAAGTTTTAAAAACCAAAGATGTCACCTTGAGGACTAAGGTACACCTGACCCAAACCATGGTATTTTCAATCACCGGATATGCATGCGAAAGCTAGACAATGAATAAGGAGACTGAAGAAGAATTGATGGCTTTGAATAGTGGTGTTGGTGAAGAATATTGACTATACCGTGGATTGCCAAAATAATGAACAAATCTGTCTTTGAAGTACAACCAGAATGCTCCTTAGAAGCAAGAATGGTGAGACTACATCTCATATACTTTGGACATGTTATCAGGAGTGATCAGTCCTTGGAGAATGACATCATGCTTGGTAAAGTAGAGGGTCAGAGAAGAAGAAGAAGACCCTTAATGAGATGGATTGATACAGTGGCTGCAACAATGAGCTCAAGCAGAACATCGATTGTGAGGATGGCACAGGAATGGGCAGTGTTTCATTCTGTTGTACATGGGGTCAATGTGAGTCAACTGACTTGATGGCACCTAACGATAACAATAACATATAATGATGAATTTGCTCTTATCTGTTTTTTTTCCTTTGGTTTCTTTTAAAGAAATTAAAACTGTGGGGGACAATTATTTTTAAATGTAAAAATTGCTGATGGGAAAATAAGATTAATAATTTAGTTGAAAAATTATTGTCCAAAATAATTTGAGACAATTTATTACTTTCCAAATTTTGGATATTAGTCAGAAAATAACTGATATTTAGTTATAGTACTAAATATGCCTTCATTTTCAGCTTATGTGTAATGTGTTGGAGAATAAGGAAGATTTAACAACTTGTAGAACATGAGTTTTGGTTAAGAGCTTGAAACTTTTTTTTTCATTTAAATTTAATAATCTTCTTTTGTACATTTATTTGCAGAAACATTTGACTGTAACTTAGCCAGGAAAACAGGTGCAAATTGGGGAAAATTTAAGCTAGAAATATTACCCAATTCATTTCATAGAAATACAGTCTGATATAAAATTATTTATTCTTAAATAGATGCAGATTAGTATTAATGGCTCTTTTTATTTTGGTCTGAGAACTGAGGTAACATCTGAAATAGCATATCAAATGAATATAAACATTGCCTTTTTTTAAAAATTAATAGACTTTATTTTTTTAGAGCCATTTAGTTTTACAGAGAAATTGAGCAAAATATGCCAAGAGTTTCCATATGCCCTCCCTCCCTCTACAGTTTTCCCGTATTATAAAAATCTTTGTTACTGTGTATATTTGTTACAATAGATGAACCAATACTAATACTTTATTATTAACAAAATTCATAGCTTATATTAGAGTTTACTCCTTGCGTTGTACAGTTCTTTGAGTTTTGACAAATGCTTAATGTCATGTATCCACCATCACTGTATCATAGTCTTCCATATCTCATATGGAAGAATTTCACTTCCCTAAATATTCCCTGTGCTCTTCCTATTCACCCCTACCTTCCCCTCACCCCTGGAAACTATTGATCTTTTTATAGTTACTATAGTTTTGCTTTTTCCAGAATGGCATATAGTTGGAGTCATACGGTGTATAGTCTTTTCAGATTGGCTTCTTTCACTTAGCAATGTGCATTTAAGTTTCCTCCATGTCTATTTCTGATTTTTAGGGCTGAATAACATGCCCTTGTGTGAATGTATTGGATGTACCTGCTCAATATTTTAATGTTGCTTATAATTCTTCCTTTCTCTGAGAATATGTGTCATATTTATCTTAAATAGTTACTCTTTTCTCTGTTTCTTCTATTAATTCTCAATGGACTTGTAAAAGTTGACCAGCTATTTATTTGCTTGTTTACTTTATAACAGTTGTGGTTGTTTTCTGCCTGGGACTACCAAGTACTTTGACTGAAAATACATACGAGAGGAAGTTTCAGAGCTTTGGGCCTAACTTTTGTCCCTCCTGGTGAGTTTGTCGTGTGTGTGTGTGTGTGTGTGTGTGTGTGTGTGTTGTTTGTATGGGAGTTAGAATAGAGAACCACCCCACCACTTTCCCATTTAACTCCTTGAACTTCCACTTTAGTTGTAACTTTTTTGCTAACAAATTTTCTCCTTTTATTATGATTTGTTAGCCTTGGTGTGTGGGACTTGGAGGAACTGTGGGTGGTTAGCATCACTCATTATTATCTGCTCATTTCTCCAGGGGCCCTCCAGCTCCCTAGTGTTGCTGTGCTGAGCATGGTGGTGCTAGACATTTTCTCTGTCTTGCTGACCTACCAAAAGCAATGTGAGGAAAGAGGTCAATCCTAAGACTATACCCACACCATTTCCCTCACTGTGGCATTCTTTCCCATGGTCTCGTCTGCAGTTTTCTTCCCTCACCAAGTCACAAATGAATTCTCTTTCCTCTGGAGTTTCCTCTCAATTTTAATTTAGATGTTTATTTTCCCTAAATCCAATCACTTTTCCCTCACTTTGCTGGTTTTTTCGAGGTTGCAATGTGGGAGGAAGATAGCAGCCAATATTACAATATATTTTCTAGTGTTTCTCTAATTCCTTTTTTTTTTATTGTTGTAGTTTAAATGAAGTTTATATTTCAAGTTAGTCTCCCATACAAAATTTTATACATACATTGTTATGCGACCCTTATTGCTAACCCCATTCTGCAAGAGGACACTCCTCCTTTCCACCCGATTCCTCATGTCCATTCAACCAGCCCCTAATCCTCTCTGTCTTCCCATCTCACCTCCAGACAGAAGCTGCCACTTTAGTTTCTTGTATCTACTAGAGCTAAGAGGCACACTCCTCACAAGTATCACTTTATGTCCCACAGTCCAGTCAAATCCCTGTCTGAAGAGTTGGCCTCAGAAATAGTTTTAGTTCTCAACTGATAGAGAATCCAGGGGCCATGCTTTCAGGGGTTCCCTCAGTCTCAGTCAGACCATTAAGTCTGGTCTTCTTACTAGAACTGGAGTTCTGCACCCCATCTTTCTCCTGCTGCATCTAGGACTGTCTGCTGTGTTCCCTGTCAGGGGAGATATTGGTGGTAGCCCGGTACCATCTAGTTCTTCTGGTCTCAGGCTGATGAAGTCTCTGGTTTGTGTCCCTTTCTGTCTCTTGGGCTAATACTTTCCTTGTGTCTTTGATGTTCTTCATTCTCCTTTACTCCAGGTGGCTGGGAGAAATTGATGAATCTTAGATGGCCGCCTGCAAGCTTTTAAGACCCCAGACACCAATCACCAAAGTAGGATGCAGAACATTTTCTTAATAAGCTTTGGTATGCCAGTTGACCTAGATGTCCCCTGAAAGCACAGTCCCCAGACACCTACCCCTGCTACTCTGTCTCTCAAAGTATTTGATTGTATTCAGGAAAGTCCAATATAGGAGACTAATTTGAAATGTAAACTTCATTTAATTACAACAATAAAAAATACAAAAAGATTTTATCCTTTTGCTCTCATTCATCATGGTGATGAATAATATAAACCAATAATGAGGATCTGAACAATATTCTTAACAAACATTTTCCTCAGCCAGTCTTTAAAAAAAAAAAAAACCCAACGATGAAGCCATGAAAGATCATGTAACATGGAGGAATCCGGAATTTATTATGCTGAGTGAATTTAGTCAGTCAGAGAAGGACAAATGTTGTATAAGACCACTATCAGAAGAACTTTAGAAAAGGTTTAAACACAGAAGAAAACATTCTTTGATGGTTATGAGGGTGGGGAGGGAGGGAGGGTGAGGGTTATTTACTAACTAGATAATAGATAAGAATCATCTTAGGTAAAGGAAAGGACAGCGCACACTACAGGGGAAGTCAGCAGAACTGGACTAAACCAAAGGATCACTTTATGTCCCACACTCCAGTCCAATCCCTGTCTGAAGAGTTGCCCTTGGAAATTGTTTTAGTTCTCAGCTGATAGAGAATCCACGTGCCATGCTTTCCAGGGAACCTCCAGTCTCAGTCAGTTAGGTCTGGTCTTCTTACTAGAATTAGAGTTCTGCACCCTGCATTTCTCCTGCTCCATCTGGGACTGTCTGTTGTGTTCCTTGTCAGGGAGGTAATTGGTATAGCCGGGCACCATCTAGTTCTTCTGGTTTCAGGCTGATGAAGTCTCTGTTTTATGTGGCCCATTCTGTCTCTTGGGCTAATACTTCCCTTGTGTCTTTGGTGTTCTTTGTTTTCCTTTACTCCAAGTGTTTGGGACCAATTGATGAATCTTAGATGGCCTCTTGCAAGCTTTTAAGACCCTAGACGCCACTCACCAAAGTAGGATGTAGAAGATTTTCTTAATAAGCTTTGTTATGCCAATTGACCTAGATGTCCCTGGAAAGCATAGTCCCCAGACCCCCTACCCCTGCTACTCTGTCTTTCAAAATATTTGATTGTATTCAGGAAACTTCTTAGCTTTGGTTTAGTCCAGTTATGCTGACTTACCCTGTAGTGTGTGCTGTCCTTCCCTTCACCTAAGATGATTCTTATCTACTATCTAGTTAGTGAATAAACCTCACCTTCCCTCCCCATCCCTGTAACCATCAAAGAATGTTTTCTTCTGTGTTTAAACCTTCTCTTGAGTTCTTATAATTGTGGTCTTATACAATATTTGTCCTTCTGTGACTGACTAAATTCACTCAGCATATTAAGTTCCAGCTTCCACCATGTTATAGGAGGTCTAACAGCTTCATCGTTCTTTATTGTTGCATAATATTCCATTGTGTGGATATACCCTAATTTGTATATCCATTTGTCCATCGATGGGCACCTAGGTTGCTTCCATCTTTTTGCTATTGTAAACAGTGCCGCAGTGATCATGGGTGTGCATATATCTATTCATGTGATGGCTCTTATTTCTCTAAGATATATTCCAAGGAGTGGGATAGCTGGATTCTATGTACTTTTGTTTCTAGCTTTTTAAGGAAGCACCAAATCAATTTCCAACGTGGTTGTACCATTTTACGTTCCCATCAACAGGGTGTAAGTGTTCCAGTCTCTCCACAACCTCTCCAGCATTTATTATTTTGTGTTTTTTGGATTAGTGCTAGTCTTGTTGGGGGGAGATGATATCTCATTGTAGTTTTGATCTACATTTCTCTAATGGCTAATGATCATGAGAATTTCTTCATGTGTCTGTTAGCTGCCTGAATGTCTTCTTTGGTGAATGCCAGTTCATATCCTTTGCCCATTTTTTAATTGGGTTATTTGTCTTTTTGTTGTTGAGGTTTTGCAGTATCTTGTAGATTTTAGCGATTAAACGCTGATCGGATTTGTCATAGCAAAAAATTTTTCCCAGTCTGTAGGTTGTCTTTTTACTCTTTTGTTGAAGTCTTTTGGTGAGCATAAGTGTTTGATTTTTAGGAGCTCCCATTTATCTAGTCTCTTTTCTGATGCTTGTGCATTGTTACTTATGGTTCGTATTGTGTTTATGCCATGTATTAGGGCTCTTAACGTTGTCCCTATTTTTTCTTCTGTGATCTTTGTCGTTTTCAATTTTATATTTAAGTCTTTGATCCATTTTGAGTTAGTTTTTGTACACGGTGTGAGATATGGTTCTTGTTTCAGTTTTTTTTGCAGATGGATATCCAGTTATGCCAGCACCATTTGTTAAAGCAACTGTCTTTTCCCCAGTTAATGGACTTTGGGCCTTTGTCAAATATTAGCTGCTCATAGGTGGAAGAGCTTATATCTGGATTCTCAACTCTGTTCCATTGGTCTATGTATCTGTTGTTGTACTAGTACCAGGCTGTTTTGACTACCGTGGCAGTATAATAGGTTCTAAAATCAGGTAGTGTGAGGCTTCCCACATTTTTCTTCTTATTATTGAGTAATGATTTATTTATTCGGGGCCTCTTCCCTTTCCATATGAAGTTGGTGATTTGTTTCTCCATCTCATTAAAAAATGCTGGTGGAAATTGGATCTGGATTGCATTGTATCTGTAGATTGCTTTGGGTAGAAATGACATTTTCACTATGTTGAGTCTACCTGTCCATGAGCAAGGTATGTTTTTCCAGGTATGCGGGTCTCTTTCGGTTTCTTGCAGCAGAGTCTTGTAGTTTTCATTGTATAGATCTTTTACGTCTCTGATTAGATTTATTCCTAAGTATTTTATCTTCTTGGGGGCTATTGTAAGTGGTATTGATTTGGTGATTTCCTCTTCAAGGTTCTCTTTGTTGGTGTAAAGGAATCCAATTGATTTTTGTGTGATTATCTTGTATCCTTAAATTTGCTGAAATCTATCAGTTCCAGTAGTTTTCTTGTGGATTCTTTGGGGTTTTCTCTGTATAAGATCATACCATCTGCAAATAGAGATACTTTGACTTCTTCCCTACCTATTTGGATGCTCTTATTTATTTTTCTAGCCTAATTGCTTTGGCTAGGACCTCCAGCACAATGTTGAATAATAGTGGTTATAGAGGGCATCCTTGTCTGGTTCCTATTCTCAAGGGGAATGCTTTCAAAGTCTCTCCATTTAGGATGATGTTGGCTGTTGGTTTTGTATAAATACCCTTAATTATATTGAAGAATTTACCTTCTATTTTTATTTTATTGAGAGTTTTTATCATGAATGGGTGTTGGACTTTATCGAATGCTTTTTCTGCATCGATTGAAAAGATCATGTTGTTCTTTTCCTTTGTTTTATTGATGTGATGGATTACATTGATTGTTTTTCTAATGTTGAACCATCCCTGCATACCTGCTATAAATCCCACTTGGTCCGGTGAATTATTTTTTTGATATGTTTCTGAATTCTATTGGCTAGAATTTTGTTGAGGATTTTTGTGTCAATGTTCATGGGGGATATTGGTCTGTAATTTGCTTTTTTTGTGGTGTCTTTACCTGGTTTTGGTGTCAGGGTTATGCTGGCCTCATAGAATGAGTTTGGGAGTATTCCATCCTTTTATATGCTCTGAAATACCTTTGGCAGAAGTTGTGTTATCTCTTCTCCGAAAGTTTGGTATAATTCTCTAGTGAAGCCATCTGTGCCAGGGCTTTTTTTGGTTGGGAGTTTTTTGATTACCTTTTCAATCTCTTTTTTTGTTATGGGTTTATTTAGTTGTTCTACATCTGTTTGTGTTAATTTAGATAGGTAGTAAGTTTCTAGAAATTTGTCCATTTCCTCTAGGTTTTCAAATTTGTTAGAGTACAATTTTTCATAGTATTCTGTTATGATTCTTTTAATTTCAGTTGGGTCTGTTGTTATATCACCCATCTCATTTCTTATATGGGTTATCTGCTTCCTCTCCTGTTTTTCTTTTGTTAGTTTGACCAATGGTTTATCAATTTTTTTGATCTTTTCAAAGAACCAGCTTTTGTTAACTCTTTCAATTGTTTTTTTATTCTCTATTTCATTTAATTTTACTCTAATTCTTATTATTTCCTTCTTTCTGGCGCCTGTGGGCTTTTTTTGCTGCTCTGTTTCTGCTTGTTCCAGTTGTAGGGTTAATGCTTTGATTATGACCCTTTCTTCTTTTTGGATGTGTGCACTTATTGCTATAAACTGACCTCTGCGGGTTGCTTTTGCTGTGTCCCAAAGGTTCTGGTAGGTTGTGTTTTTATTCTCATTTGAGTCTATGAATATCTTTTCTCCATCCTTAATTTTTCTATAACCCAGTAGTTTTTGAGCAAGTTGTTGTTCAGTTTCCATCTGTTTGATTTTTTTTCCTTGTTTTTTGTGTTGTTGATTTTCACTTCTATGCTTTATGGTCAGAAAAGATGCTTTGTAATATTTTGATGTTTTGGATTTTGTTAAGGCTTATTTTACTGCCTAATATGTGGTCCATTCTGGAGAATGTTCCATGTGCGTTGGAAAATAAAGTAAACTTGGCTGCTGTTGGGTGCAGTGTTCGGTATATGTCTTTAGGATCAAGTTGGTTGATTGTAGCATTTAGCTCTTCCATGTCTTTGTTGAACTTCTTTCTGGATGTTCTGTCCTGTGTTGAAGTCTCCTACTGCTATTGTGGAGCTGTCTCTCTCTCTCCAGAGCTGTTTGAGTTTGTTTTATGTATTTTGTATCCCTGTTGTTGGATATGTAAATATTAATTATGGTTATGTCTTCCTGGTGTATTGACCCTTTAATCATTATATAGTGCCCTTCCTTATCCTTTGTGGTGGATTTTACTTTAAAGTCTATTTTGTCAGAGATTAATATTGCCAGTCCTGCTCTTTTTTTGAGTGTTGTTTGCTTGATATATTTTTTTCCATACTTTGAGTTTTAGCCTATTTGTGTCTTTAAGACTAAGGTGTGTCTCTTATAGGCAGCAAACAGATGGACCATGGTTTTTTATCCAATCTGCCACTCTCTGTCTCTTTATTGGTGCATTTAGTCCATTTAATTATTGATAGGTATGAGTTTAGTGCTGTCACCCTGATGTCCTTTTTGTGTGTTGTTCACAGTTTCTTTGTTCCCCTTAATTTTTTGTGCTGAGTTGTTTTTATTTATGTATTTTTTTCATTTTTTCATTGTTGTTGATTTTGTGTTTGCTGATTCTTTGTATTTTCTAATTTTTTATTTTGATTTGTAGAATTGTTAGTTTCCTTCATGGCTACCTTAATACTTACCCCTATTTTTCTATGTTTATACCAGTCTTTTATTTCTTTATATTGCCTTGACTTCCCCTCTATATGAAAAATCTATATCCACATTTTTTAAGTCCCTCTTTTTTGTTTTACTGTTTGTCCTTTGTTACATATTGATAACTCTGTTTCCCTATTTTCAATGTTTTAGGTTTGATGTACTTTTGACTTCCCTATCTGAGTCAATATCTGGTTGCTCTGTCTTGTGGTCTAGTCTTGTGTTTTTATCTTATGTTATAGATTTTCTAACAGGAGGACTCCCTTTAGTATTTCTCGTAATCTTGGTTTGGTTTTTGAAAATTCGCTAAACTTCTGTTTATCTAGAAATGCCCTAATTTCACCATCATATTTGAGAGACAGTTTTGCTGGATACATAATTCTTGGCTGGCAGTTGTTTTCCTTCAAGGTTATATGTCATCTCATTGCCTTCTTGCCTACATGGTTTCTGCTGAGTAGTCCGAGTTTATTCTAATTGACTCTTCTTTGTAGATGGCTTTTCTTTTATTTCTAGCTGCTCTTAAAATTCTCTCTTTATCTTTGGTTTTGGCAAGTTGGATTATAATATGTCTTGGTGACTTTGTTTTGGGATCTACCTTATGTGGGGTTCGATGTGCATCTTGGATAGAAATCTTCTCATCTTTCATGATATCAGGCAAGTTTTCTGTTAACAAATCTTTGGCAATTTTCTCTGCCTTTTCTGTTATCCCCTCCCTCTCATTCTGGTATTCCAATCACTCATAGGTTATTTCTCTTGGTAGAGTCCCATATAACTCTTTGAGTTTCTTCATTCTTTTTAATTCTTTTATCTGATTTTTCCTCAAATAAGTTTGTGTCAAGTGCTTTATCCTCAATGTCACTAATTCTGACTTATACTGCCTCAATTCTGCTCCTATGACTTTCTATTGAGTTCTCTAATTCTGAAATTTTATTATTAATCTTCTGGATTTCTGATTGCTATCTCTCTATGGATTCTTGCAGCCTATTAAATTTGTCATTATGTTCTTGAGTAACTTTTTTAAGTTCCACTACTACTTTGTCTGTATGTTCTTTGGCTGTCTCTAATTTTGAAAATTTCCTTTCTAGTTTCTAGAAGAGTTCTGTATATTAATCTTTTGTATTCTGCCTTTGGTAATTCCAAGAAATTCTCTTCCTCCAGAGACTTTATTTTGGGAGCTTTCTGAAGCCATTATGGACTGCCTCTATATGTGATTTGAAATTGACCATTGTCTCTGAGCCATCAATAAGTTATTATAATTTTATTTTATATTTCTTAGTGTGTCCTAGCTTCTTGTTTTGATATGCCCAGATAGGCTGCTCATGTGCTCTAGTTTGATTATTGGCACCTTCAAAGCTCTAACGTCCTGTCACCAGGTAGTTAGTTCTATAAATAAGTATGTGCACACAGGAGTCCGTTAAAGTTTCCTGTATGGATTCAGGTCAGGAGTCTAGGCAGTTGGTCACCAAATGCGTGTTGCAGGCTCTCGCCTACAGTCTTAGACAGGCATGGGTGATTGGTGTAGGCACACGTATCTGGTTGCAGTAGGGGTCACGCAATGAGCAAGGCAGGTGGCTGACAGCTGCCCCTGAGTGTCTGAAAGAAAAACCTGTCCCTCTTCCCTAGAGAAAGTAGGTAGGTGAGTTTTGCAGCCAGACTATCAGTAACCTACTCCGTTGGTTGTAAAGACTCGGGGGCACCACTTATTCTTGGATCCCTGTAGCAGGTGACTAGGTGACGTAGGTGGAGCCACCAATCCTCAAGCCCCTGATGCTGACTAGTAAAGGGGTCTGCTTAAAAGGCAGGACTGTGTCAAGCATCACAAATCTGCCACTTCACAGCTGAAACAGTTGAAGTTAGACTTCAGGTGTTTACCCTGTTGTACTGTGGTAGTGAGGGCTTATACTGTTGAGATGGTGCTACACAAGTCTATAGAAGGGTGGAAGGCACTCAGAGTCTGTGGACCTCTTATGCCTGTGCCTAGCAAACGAGCTGTGCCAACCCTGATTTCCTGGCTTAGAGGAGCCAGTAGCTTATTTTATCCCCCCTCCCCCCCGTTTGTTAATTTGTTCCCTCTCCAAGGCCAGGGGAATGGGTCAGGGCACCTTATGGGATCTACTTCTGGCCCAGGGGACTCAAAGTCTTGGGAAGCCAGCTGGACTGGTGCAGAGGGGGAGGGAGAAGGTAAAAGGGATAGAGGTTTTTTCCAAAATTGCCTTTTTTTTTTTTTTTAATTCCCACAAAAGGCCACATGCATACATTTTTCTTTAGCCACTTGGGAGCTGCTTTTCACTGGTTTGGGGTGTCCAAGCAGAATCTCTGCAGCCAGGTCTCTCTCTATGTGGAAATTGCCTCCCGAGCATGCATGCGGAGCTGTTTATCAGCTTTGCTGCACACCCAGATCCCTTCGGCGCTGAAGAGCTGTGGTTCCCATCGCTGGTCTGGCACTTCTTGCTTCTTTCGAACCATCTCCCTCTCCACCCGCCACTCAGTGTGATTCCTCAACGTTGCCTTGTTCAGGGCTCCTAGATATTCATATACAATCAAATTACTTGTTTTTCCAGGTCTTTGTTGTAAGAGGGTTATAGGAAGCCATCTGACTACTATACCATCTTGGCCCTGCCCTCTCTCTAATTCCTTTTAAAATATGTGTTTTCCACACTATACTATAACCTCTGGAAGGGCAGGAATCATATTTTACTGCTTCACTCAATATCCCCTCCATCTAGTATACCATGTGCACATGGTTACTGTTTTTTGAAATAAATGAATTAATGCATAAATGCATGGAAGAATGAACAAATAGATGTTTATGGATATAGAAAAAGAATCATAACTGAATATTGTGTTCATATTCTATGTTTTCACCAACAAAGTATATGTATTTCTACTTTGTGCTGACATGTAGGTACCAATGAGTTATACAGAGAGTTTCTTAATTTCTGTGGGTAAATCTGCTCTGTATGAGACCACAATCAATTTTTATGAATCTTACTTATCTTCAGGTTCCTAGATAGATATTTATCCTTTTAACTGTGTATCTGTGTATCTATGAAT
Source organism: Trichechus manatus latirostris (assembly GCF_000243295.1). Lineage (NCBI taxonomy): Eukaryota > Metazoa > Chordata > Mammalia > Sirenia > Trichechidae > Trichechus > Trichechus manatus. Next base: position 6,075,279 of record NW_004443991.1, on the reverse strand, counting down.
CTATTTATCATCTATCTATCTATCTGTTTTCATTTTACTTGAAGAAAAATTAACACTGTTCATGAATCTACCTGGCTTTTTGTCCCAACTTTTACATAGCCCCTTATATTGGTAATATTGGCTGGGCTATTTGTGAAGTTTGATACTTTTCTTTATCTATACTAGAGTGTAATTTATACCTCTTCCTTTCTTTGTCTTCTCTTATTCCTCATCTAGTGCCTGCTGGATTTTTCTGTATATCCTCTCCATGATAACAGTTCCCTGGGTGATGCAAAACAGTTTTCTCTTGGCTACTAACCTAAAGATTGACAGTTCAAATCCATTCGGTGGCACAGCAGAAGAAAGCTCTAGTAATTTGCTTCCATAAAGATTACAGCTAAGAAAGCCCTGTGGAGCTCAGTTTTACTCTGTAACACATGGAATCACCACGAATCAAAATTGACTTGACAGCAGCTGGCTTCTTTGATTTTTTTTCCTCGATGAAAAGTGAAAGGCTGGCTTGAGATTGAGTGCTAAGAAAGTGAGACAGAGAAAGAAAGCCTCTGACATTCAGGATCTGGACTGGTAGTATCATCTAGGTCCTGATGTTACTATGAGAAGGCTTGACATTCACAACTAGGCCTCAGTGTTCTTCTGTTGGAATAAACAATCTTGCAGAACATCAACTTGGGACAAGAGTGCTCTATGACCATGATGGATCAAGACAAACACAAAGCCATTTAATAGTAATGTCTGTTAAATGCAAAACATAGACCTTATTCAAGTCATGAACATGACCAGATACTCTCCTAACCTGCTACTTATTTACCAATCACAACTTTAAATACACTCTAGCCTTCCCTCCTTATAGATAATATTTATGAGGAGACCCAATCGTAGAATCATCCCCACTTCTTGACAGCACCCAGTCCAGACAAAGTCCCCTTGAATCCTTACCAAAATCACTTAACCAAAGCTCAGATCATATAGTCTCTTTTAACATTTATTTATAGAGACATTCAACAGTTCCCCATGTAGTGTGTTCTCTCTTATTGCAAAAAAAAATAATAAACCCAACTTGTTGAACAATAGGTGTTTTTTGGTGGTCATTATTTAGAGAGCATTGAAAAGAAAGAGAGAAAGAGACAGAGAGAGAGAAAAGAGAATACAAAACCACTTAGAAAAAAAGATCCAAAATATGACATAAGAGGAATACCAAAAATATTGTAATTTTTGTTGTTGTTGTTGTGTCCCCTAATCCATAGTTCTATTTTCTAAGAGTGTCTCTGAAATTCAATTCCATCAAGTCAGAATTTCTTTTCTCAGCAAGAGGATAGAGTACATTTTCAGTGCTGATTGGGTGAGAAGGGGGTTCTTAAGCACACTCCAACTCTACAATCCATAAAAAAAGAAATAAAATAAATTTATTCAGAGAATATTGACCTCTAAAAAAATTGCTTGAGTCTTCTTTAAGATATTTATGTTGGATCATAGAGCTTATTATTATATGAATTTTCTGAAATTCTTGTTCCCTGTGCATAAATCTGTCAATAAAAAAACACTGCATAGCTAGGATCATCTATCTAGAAAAATCAGGCAGGCTCCCACCAATAGAAAACTGTGGTCTATTACTGAGAAACCTTCACTTCTGTTTTCACTTGGGCTTCTAATAAGTTTGACAATTTTGGCATCTTATTTTGTCTCTTTGTCAGATTTCTCCACAGAGAAACATGGAGAGCTGATCTGCCTGATGGGGGAAGTATGGAGATGATTAATGTGCAAGAAAGGTTGTATGGAAAAGTGCCACCCAAGTTCAATGCTTTATTATTTCACTAAATCGATTTTTTTTGTCTTCATATCAGTGGCTTACTCTTTATGCAACAATAACTGATTCACACTTCATTTATAAAAATAAAAAGCAGGAAGAAAATTCACAACACAAAGCAAAGAGAAATTACAGCAATATGAACTCTAACTCTGTAGCATTCTTTCACGGTCTGGTACTTTTTAATCTTGAGTCAGATGGCAAAATAAAGGGGAAAAATTAAGGCACAACTATTGTACAGTAGGTGAGACAAGTGACACCACTTGGATTGATTACCCTGAACTCCAGAAAACAGCTACAGTATGTCTAGCGATACAAGACATGCTATCGTGTCTCTCAGCAGAGCCTCATCAACCTCTCTGGGCAAATAGGTTATTTTGGAGCACCAATTTCACATCTCAAAACCTTTATTTTGCTGTTGGTTTGGAAATAATCACAGCTATAATATTTATTTTGCTGCTTAACACTCCAGAGATGATTTTTTCTGACAGAATAAGAAGTTTTACTTGGCAGATAAGAAAATGAGAAAAAAAAAATTGTAGCTTTATCTGTTTCCTTTTCACAATAATTCTACTGTACTGAGAAGGTTCATTTTATTTTTTGTTTTTTAATGTTCTTGACTGAGGTCAGTGGGCATAGTCTATGTGGAATGTTTTAAGAAAAATAGCTGAAAATAAGTGTGAGTTCTCATCTCGATCTGAGTAATCTCTTAAAGCTACAGTAAGTGAATATAATCTCTGCATGAAAAAGAAGCCTCATTTTCTTTTTAGAATACTCTGAACTTTGTAAACACACAGACACACATGCACACAGACACAATCATATGTTGAGGTAATATTTCTAAGTACAAACAGAAAGTTAATCTAAATTTTAAAACTTATTGTTGGTGTGTGCAAAACTTACAAATCCTTTGGAGGGCAGATATTCTGGCATTGTTCAACAGCAAAAATAAACAAGGGCTGTTTGAAAACATTAGTGTGAAGAAGGATTTCAGACCAACATTAATGGTGTAGTTTAATCAAGCACTTCTTATTGTGGAATATCATATGTTGTTGTTAGCTGTCATTGAGTCAGTTCCAACTCATAGAGACCCTATGTACAACAGAAGGAAACACTGCTGGGTCCTGCACCATCCTCACAATCATTGTTATGCTCGAGCCCATTGTTGCAGCCACTGTGTCAATCCATCTCGTTGAGGGTTGTGATGGTTAAGATTGTGTGTCAACTTGGCTGGGCCATGATTCTGTGTTTATATGTGATCACTCCCACTATTGAATCTGCTATGAGTAGCCAATCAGTAGAAAGGGAGTTTCCTTGGGGGTGTGGCCTGCATCTGAATATAAGCAGAAGTTTTGGCTTTTTGCTCACTCTGGATTGTGCAGCTGCCTCCTTTTCATCTTACCTCCAGTTCTTGGGACTTGAGCTGTCAGCTTATCTGCTGATCTTGGTATTTGTGGATTTTCACAGCCTGTGAATGGAGCCCTGCTCCCTAACCTGCCAATCTTGGGTTCGCCAGCCCCTGCAGATATGTGAATCAGAAGAATCCTTGCAGTCTGGCCGGCCAATCTTGGGATTCGTTGATATTCACGACCTGAGGAGAACAAGAGCCCTGCTATCTGACCTGCTGATCTTGGGTTCACCAACCCCTGCAGCTATGTGAATCTGGAGAAGCCTCTATCCTAATCCACGGACTTGGGATGTTCCAGCCTCTGCAATCCCGTGAACTGTTTCTTTTGATATAAATCTCTCTCTATAGCTTTACTGGTTTTGCTTCTCTAGAGAACCCAGCCTAAGACATTTCGTACTGAGAGTGGTTCTAGAGAAACAAAATTGTAAAGATGAGTTTTCTAAATTGGTTCTCAAGTCTGGTTAGTCTTAAAGATGTTGATGACTCTGCTTCCAGTAGTAAAAAGGGCACTGCTAATCCATGGCATGAGGTGGTGATAAAACTACACAAAATACCACCACCAGTAGATCAGGTACTGGTGAAAGGTAAGGCTCAGGGTGAACACGTGTAATATCTTTCTACAGTTTTGTCAGAATGAGAAGTATAAGGAAGCTGGTTGGTTGGTCCTACTTTTGCTAGACAAACTAATGAAGGAAAGAGATGCGCTCAGGGCTTCGGAGTCAAGGCTCGAGTGCCACACAGCTGACCTCAAGTCTTCCACTTGTGCTTTGAAAGAGAGTCTTATTTCTTGTAGTAACAGAGCTGAAATTGCCAAAAACCAAACCCAGAGTCTTATTGTAAGTGTGGCTGAATTAAAACACAAGCTTAATTGCAAACCTTGAGAGGTGTCTGAAGTTAAGGTAAGGGCATTGATTGGGAAGAAATGGGATCCTGAAACTTGGGATGGGGACATAAGGGTAGATAATCAGGAAGCTGGGGACACTGAACCCCTAAATTCCATTGAATCACTCCTGCTAGCAGAACCACTCCCATTTGAAGAGATTACTTCATGTTAGTCTGCTAAACCACCCTACCCAGAAAAACAATAAGCCCCTCTGCTCCCATCTGATGAGGTTAGCTCTAGCCTAGCTACCTCTAAAGAGCCCTTGCCTGAGACATTTCCTGGGGCATTTCCTGAGGCAGCTGCTTTACAAGATAAGGCTGAATGTTCTCAAAACAATCCCACACTACTGATTCTGACTTCTAGACCTATAACTAGACTTAAGTCCCAGAGAACCCCAAAAGGTGAAGTACCAAGTGTGACTCAGGAGGAGGTATGCTACACTCCAAAAGAACTACTTGACTTTTCTAATATGTACAATCAGAAACCTGGAGAGTATGTGTGGGAATGGTTATTAAGGTTGTGGGATAATTGTGCAAGGAACATAAAGATGGATCAGTCAGTTTATTGATATGGGTTCACTAATCATAGAGTTTTCATTCAATGTTTCAGCTCGAGAAGTTAGAAAAGGATCTAATAGTTTATTTGTTTGGGTTGCTGAAGCATGTAATATGAGATGACCTACACTAAATCAAGTTGAAGTACCAGACCTGCCTTGGTATACTGAAGAAGAAGCTATCCAACGGCTTAGGGAAATTGGCATGCTAGAGTGGATTTATCAGGTTAGACCCACAGGCCCACACATGGAGTGCCCAGAGGACACACCTTTTACCACAACTGTGAAGAACAAATTTGTGAAGGCAGCTCCAGCATCTTTGAATACTGCTGTGCTTGCTATTTTATGTAAATCAGATTTGACAGTGGGAACTGCCCTAACTGAATTAAGACACCTAACTACAATGGGGCTGATTGGACCCCATGAAAGTAGGGGCCAAGTGGCGGCACTCAATCGACAAAGACAAGGTGGGTGTGGTTACAGTAATGGACAGTGGAGTCAAAGCAGTAATCAAAATAGTCTGACTCGTATGGACATATGGCATTGGCTACTTAGTCATGGTGTCCCTAGGAGTGAAACAGATAGGACATTTACTAAATATTTACTTGATCTGTACAAACGGATGAATTCTAGGTCACGTGAACAGCAGTCTAACTCTAATCACCAGAATAGAGAGTCACAGTCCCTCAATTCCCAGATTTGAGTGAGTTTAAAGACCCACAACCCCTTGAATGAAGGGGACGCCAGGTCCCCTTAAAGAAGGACTCCAATACAATGCCAAAAATTTTTACTGTTACTCTTTCTCCTAGCCTTCCTCAAAGGGATCTATGACTTTTTACAAGAGTGACTGTTCACTGGGGAGAGGAAATAATCAAACTTTTCAGGGATTATTGGATATTAGCTCCAAACTGACACTAATTCCAGGAGACCCAAAACATCATTGTGGCCCACCTGTCAGAGTGGGGGCATATGGAGGTCAGGTTATTAATGGAGTTTTGGCTCATGTTCATCTCACGGTAGGTCCAGTGGGTCCCCATCCTATAGTGACTTCCCCAGCTCCAGGATGCATAATTGGAATAGATACACTCAGCAACTGGCAGAACCCCTACATTGGATCACTGACAAATAGAGTAAGGGCTATTATGGTAGGAAAAGCCAAGCGGATGTCATTAAAACTGCCCCTACCTAGGAAAATAATAAACCAAAAGCAATACTGTATTCCTGGAGGGATTGCAGAGATTACTGCCACCATCAATTACTTGAAGGATGCAGGGGTGGTGATTCCCACCACATTCCCATTCAACTCGCCTATTTGGCCTGTGCAAAAAATAGATGAATCTTGGAGAATGATAGTAGATTACTGAAAACTTAACCAGGTGGTACTCCAATTGCAGCTGCTGTTCCAGTAGTTTCATTGCTTGAGCAAATTAATACATCTCCTGGTACCTGAAACACGGCAGCTATTGATCTGGCTAATGCCTTTTTCTCCATACCTGTTACAAAGGAGCACCAGAAGCAGTTTGCCTTCAGCTGGCAAGGTCAGCAACAAACTTTCACTTGCCTACCTCAGAACTACATCAACTCTCCAGCCCTAAGTCATAATTTAGTCAGCAGGGTACTCGATTGCCTTTCCCTTCTGCAAGACATCACACTGCTCCATTACACTGATGACATTATGCTGATTATACCTAGTAAGGAAGAAGTGTCAATGACTCTAAACATACTGGTAAAACATTTGCATGCTAGATGATGGGAAATTAATGCCACAAAAATTCAGGCACATACCACCTCAGTGAGATTTCTAGAGGTCAAGTGGTGTGGGACATGTTAAGATATTCCTTCTAAAGTGAAGGCTAAGTTATTGCATCTGCTGCTCCCAAAACTAAAAAGAAGGCACAATGCCTAGTGGACCTCTTTGGATTTTGGAGGCAGCATATTCCTCATTTGGGTGTGATACTCTGGCCTATTTATCGAGTGACTCAAAAAGCTGCTAGTTTTGAGTGGGGCCCAGAACAAGAGAAGGCTCTGCAACAGGTTCAGACTGCTGTGCAAGCTGCTCTGCCACTTGGGCCATATGATCCATCTGATCCAAAAGTGTGCGTAAAGTGTCAGTGGCAGATAGAGATGTTGTTTGGAGTCTTTGGCAGGCCCCTATCGGTGAAACACAGTGCAGACCCTTATCTGAAGATAACTACTCTCCTTTTGAGAAACTTTTGGCTTGTTACTGGGCCTTAGTAGAGACTGAACGCTTAACAATGGGACACCAAGTCACCATGTGGCCCGAGCTGCCTATCATGAACTGGGTGTTGTCTGACCTACAGTCATAAAGGTGGACGTACACAGCAGCACTCCATCATTAAATGGAAGTGTTATATATGAGATCAGGCCTGAGAAGGACCTGAAGGCACAAGTTGCATGAGGAAGTGGCCCAAATGCCCATGGTCTCCACTCCTGTCACATTACCTTCCAGCCTATGCACCTATGGCTTCATGGGGAGTTCCTTATGATCAGTTGACTGAAGAAGAGAAAACCTGTTCCTTGTTTACTGATGGTCTGCGTAATATGCAGGCACTACTAGAAAGTGGACAGCAGCAGCACTCAGTCCCTTTCTGGGACCTCCCTGAAGGACAGTGGTGAAGGGAAATCCTCTCAATGGGCAGAACTTCGAGCAGTGTACCTGGTTGTTCACTTTGCTTGGAAGGAGAAATGGCCAGATGTGCAATTATATACTGATTCATGGGCTGTGGCCAATGGTTTGGCTGGATGGTCAGGGACTTGGAAGGAACATGATTGGAAAATTGGAGACAAGGATTTATGGGGAAGAAGTGTGTGGATAGACCTCTCCGAATGGGCTAAAGAAGTGAAGATATTTGTGTCTCATGTGAATGCTTACCAAAGTGTGACCTCACCAGAGGATGATTTTAACAATCAAGTGGATAGGGTGACGGGTTCTGTGGAAATCAGTCATCCTCTTTCGCAGCTACTCCCGTCATTGCTCTATGGCCTCATGAACAAAATGGCCATGGTGACAGGGATGGAGGTTATACATGGGCCCGATAACATGGACTTCCACTTACCAAGGCTGACTTGGCTACAGCCACTGTTGAGTGCCCAATCTACCAGTAGCAGAGACCAACACTGAGTCCTCAATATGGCACCATCACTCAAAGTGATCAGCCAGCAACCTAGTGGCAAGTTGATTACATTGCACCATTTTCATAATGGAAAGGGCTGTGTTTTGTCCTTACTAGAGTATATGCTTACTCTGGATACAGATTTTTTCCTTCCCTGCACGCAATGCTTCTGTGAAAGCTACCTTCTGTGGACTTACAGAATGCTTTATCCACTGACATTGTATCCCACACAGCATTGCCTCAGATCAAGGGACTCACATCACAGCAAATGAATTGTGGCAGTGGCCCTACACTCACGGAATTCACTGGTCTTACCAAGTTCCCCATCATCCTGAAGCAGATGGCTTGATAGAATGATGGAATGACTTTCTAAAGACAATTACAGTGCCATCTAGGTGGCAATATCTTGCAGAGTTGGGGCAATGTTCTCCATGAGGCTGTATATGCTCTAAACCAGCGTCCAACGTATGGTGCTCTTTCTCTCATAGCCAGGAATCAAGGGATGGAAATGGGAGTGGTACCACTCATTATTTCCCCTAATGACCCACTTGCAAGATTTTTGCTTCCTGTCCCCTCAACCTTACACTCTGCCAGTCAAGAGGTCTTAGTTCCAAAGGGAGGAATGCTCCCACCCGGAGGCACATCAGTGATTCGTTTGAACTGGAAGCTAAGAATGCCACCTGGCCACTTTTGGCTCCTTAAGCCCCTGGATCAACGGGCAAAGAAGGGAGTTACCATACCATCTGGTGTGATTGATCTTGATTACCAAGAGGAAATCAGATTGATATTACATAATGGAGGTAAAGAGGAGTATGTCTGGAATGCAGGAGATCTCTTAGGGCATCTCTTATTACTACCATCCCTTTGATTAAAGTCAATGGAAAACTACAGCAGCCCAATTCTGACATGACTACTATTGACCAAGACACTTCAGGAAAGAACCACGACCAGTTAAGGTGCTTGCTGAGCACAAAGGGAATACAGAATCGGTAGTGAAGAAGGTAGTTCTAAATACCAGTTACAGCCACATGACCAGTTGCAGAAATGGGAACTGTAATTGTTATGAGTACAATTTGTGTGCATCAAATATTTTTGTTTCCTTCACTTATGAAATAAAAGATGTAAATGGGGCTAGTGTGTTTTTGATTGTACTTATGTTAGTTGTATCATGTTAGGTGCAAGTATGACTTTATAATTGTTTTTATTCAAAGATTATGTATGGTTTAAGGAGATGTGTACATGTGCCAAACTGACAAGGGGTGGACTGTGATGGTTAAGATTGTGCGTCACTTTGGCTGGGCATTGTTCGTAGATCCAAGTAAAATGAAATTTTTGACAACTTCTGTCTCTTCTCCATTTATCATGATGTTGCATATTGGTCTAGTTATGAGGATTTTTGCTTCCTTTCTATTGAAATGCAGTCCATACTGAAGGCTGCAGTCTTTGATCTTCATCAATAAGTGCTTCAAGTCCTCTTAGCTTACAGCAAGCAAGATTGTGTCATCTGCATATCACAAATTGTTAATGAGTCTTCCTCCAATCCTGTTGCTCCATTATTCTTCATATAGTCTAGCTTCTCTGATTATTTGCTCAGCTTACATATTGAATAAGTATGGTGAAAAGATACAACCTTTCATGTCTTTGAACCGTGTAGTATCCCCTTTTCTGTTCAAACGACTGCCTCTTGGTCTATGTACAGGTTCTGTATGAGCACAATTAAGTATTCTGGAATTGCCATTCTTCACAATGCTATCCATAATTTGTTATGATCCACACAGTTGAATGCCTTTGCATAGTCAATAAAACACAGGTAAACATCTTTTTGGTATTCTCTGCTTTCAGTAAAGATCCATCTTCAGCCAAGATCAGCAATGATATCCCTCGTTCCAAGTCCTCTTCTGACTCAGTCTTGAATTTCTGGTAGTTCCATGTTGATGTACTGCTGCAACTGCTTTTGAATGATTTTCAGCAAAATTTTATTTGTGTTTGTTATTAAAAATATTGTTCAAAAATGTCCGTGTTTTGTTGGATCACCTTTTTTTGGAATGGGCACATATATGGATCTCTTTAGTTGGTTGGCCAGGAAGTTGTCTTCCAAATTTCATGGTATAGATGATCGAACACCTCCAGTGCTACATGTTTGTTGAAATATCTCAATTGGTATTCCGTCAATTCCTGAAGCTTTGTTTTTTGCCATTCCCTTCAGTGCAATTTGGACTTCTTCCTTCAGTACTATCGGTACTTGATCATATGCTACCTCCTGAAATGGTTCAGTGTTGACCAATTATTTTCGTATAGTCAATTTAAAACTGTGCTTATAACAAAATATTAATACACTGAAAAATGTTCATAATACAAAGTTAATTATTTAAAAGACAAGCAATATTTGAAAGCTATATATACAATATGATCTTAACTATAAACATGGGAAGCTAGATCAGTGATAAACTGATAGGTAGATCAAAAGAAATGAATATGAAAAAGACAATGAGACTGAAAGAAGAAAAGAATAAGGAATGAAAGAAAGAAGGAAGGGAGTGAGGAAGGGAAAGAGGGAGAGAGAAAGGAAGCTAGCTATCTTAAAGCAAATGAAAAAATACTATTAAGTGTCATCCATCTAATCATGTATGGGTAATCTGATAAAAGTGAATCTTACTATAGTTTTAGATAATCCAAATTTTCTATATTTGGCACTACTTTCTACAATCAGAAAATTAAATTATTAATTTTAAAAAGATTTTTTTTTTATTCTCACCTTCTAAATCTGTGCCCAATGATCAGAGTCTAATGTTGGTATTACTTTCACGTAAAAAGGTTATGAAGTCAAGGAGTGAGTATATATATATATATATATATATATATATATTTCATTCTCATAATAAGAAAAATTTATACTAGTGCATCACATTTGGATTTTGTATGGTTTCCCATGAAATTGTTTAAATGCCATATTGCTCACTAAATGAAGAGTTAAGATACATATTTAATTTTTTTTTCCTTTGTATGAATTTCAATTTCCAAAAATGTACACCCATCATCAAAACGTATATCTGAGAAATAAATTCTTGCTATTAAGGTTGTTGGCTGATGAATGTTAATCTCTGTCCTAAAGAATGCACACATATTATGGAAAAGTTAATCCCAACAAAAGTGGTAATACTCAGTGTTCAAAAGAGGGGGCAGATAGTATTGTTTTCACTAACATCTAATGTCTCATTGATGACAGGAGTGGTGATGCTCCTTCCAGTAGTCTGAGTCCATTAATGATCCTTCACTTTGGAACCTAAATGAGCCAGCATCAACAGTGCTTTTAGTTGGGGCACAGGGTGAATCATAAGCAAAGTTGTGAAATCAGCATCTATGTCCTCAAAGATATTTAATTACTCCTTTTTATATCATTCTTTTCTTTAAGATATTTTCCTCTTCTAGGCATCAGGCTCCCAGCTACTGAATTCACAGAGCTAGTCCCTTGCTTTTTTCAGTCACAGGCTGGCATCATCCCCACGCAGGGAGTACCCACACTTAGCACTTGCAATATAAATGCGTATACACGTATAAGGAAAACAGCATGGGGCTAAGACTTAGAATGAGTGGATTTAGGTCTTAGCTATTTGATTATACCTGTTGTTGTTTAGGAGGCCTGGTAGCACAGTAGTTGAGTGCTTGGCCACTAGCCAAAAGGCTGGCCATTGGAACTCACCAGCCGCTCCACAGGAGAAAGATGTGGCAGTCTGCTTCCCTGAAGATTACAGCTTTGGAAACTCTATGGAGCCATTCTACTCTTTCCTATAGGGTAACTATGGGTTGGAATCAACTCATTGGCAATGGATTTGGCTTTGTTTTTTGGGTTGTTGTTAAGTGCCCTCTAGCAGGCTCCAACTCATAGCTACCTTAGGTATAACAGAATGAAAGGAATAAAATATTACCCGGTCCTTGAGCATACCTATGTTAGATAAAACATCAACAAAAGATATTCTTCACAAGCCAGACAAGGACCTGTTTATGCTTGCTACTTCAATATTTATGGATATTATCCTGCATATTGGTATGACAAGAACCTCATTTAAAAATATAAAAGTAATCCATAACATTAAGCAGTATAGAGAAGACATAATAAAGATGAGAATATATATCTCCACCAGCCAGAGATAACTGCTATTATAGTTTTATATCTTTGTGTGTGCACACATATATCTTAGCAGATTTTTCTCAGCATAAATTATAGATAAATATATTTTTATTTTTTGAAAGTCTGTATCATTAATATTTTGTGACATGAACTATGTTATGGAATTATTTTTATAGTAAAATACATATAATACACTTCTCAATGTTACCGTACACGTATGAGAATGTATTTAAGCAGACTTATACTTCTTAAAGTTCAGCTTCCTCTTGGACTTCCCTGAGCAATTACTAGATACAGGTGATCACCTACGAACATGCATTTTTGTGCACTATTTTTTATCATTACCTATGGATAAATTCCTAGAAATAGAATATCTGAGTCAAGTTGCTTGTACGTTTTAAAGAAAATGATACCTATTGATATTCCTCAAGAGATCTCCTACAAATACATACCCCCCCAAAAGAGAACTCCCAACAACAACAAAAAAAATTTCTATTCTCTAACCAATATCTTGCACAGTTATTATATTCTAACCTATTATATGAAAATTCTGTCTTGTAGTAATATGCAGCTGTTAAACAATATATTCATTATTATAATTAACATTGACAATGAGATACGTTTTCACCAGGATAGAAGATTACAAAGGACAGCTCGAGAAGACAAAGTAAAGTATCATAATGAAATGTGCAAAGACCTGGAGTTAGAAAACAAAAAGGGAAGAACACACTCAGCATTTCTCAAGCCGGAACAACTGAAGAAAAAATTCAAACCTTGAGTTGCAGTATCAAAGGATTCTACAAAGAAAATATTGAACGACTTAGGAAGCATCAAAAGCATCAAAAGAAGATGGAAGGAATACACAGATTCACTGTACCAAAAAGACTTGGTCGACATTCAACCATCTCAGGCAGTAGCATACGATCAAGAATTGATGGTATTAATGGAAGAATTCCAAGCTGCACTGAAGGGAATGGAAAAAAACAAGGATCCAGGAATTGACGGAAACCAATTGAGATGTTTCAATAAATGGATGCAGAGATGGAGGTGCTCACTTGTCTGTGTCAAGAAATTTGGAAGACATTTTCCTGGCCAGCCAACTAGAAGAGATCAATATTTGTTCCCATTCCAAGGAAAGGTCATCCAACAAAATGTGGAAATTATTGAACAATGTCATTAATATCACACACAAGTAAAATTTTTGAAGATCATTCAAAAGCAATCGTGCAGTACATTCACAGGGAACTGCCAAAATTTCAAGTCGGATTCAGGAGAAGTTGTGGAATTAGGATGGATCTTCCCTGAAAGAAGAGACTATCAGAAAGGTGTTTACCTATGTTTTATTGACTATGCAAAGGCATTCGACTAGGTGGATCATAACAAATTATGGATAACATTGGGAAGGATGGGAATTCCAGAACACTTAATTGTGCTCATGAGGAACTGTACATAGACCAAGAGGCAGTTAATCAAAAAGAACAAGGGAATACTGTGTGGTTTAAAGTCCAGAAAGTTGTTCATCAGAGTTGTATCCTTTCACCATACTTATTCAATCTGTATGCTTGCCAAACGATCTGAGAAGCTGGACTATATGAAGAAGAATTTGGCATCAGGATTGGAGGAAGGCTAATTAACAACCTACAATATTCAGATGATATAACCTTGCTTGCTAAAAGCTAAGAGGACTTGAAACACTTGCTAATGAAGTTCAAAGACCGCAGCCTTCAGTATGGATTCCACCTCAACATAAAGAAAAAAAAAATCTTACAACTGGACCAATAAGCAACATCATGATAAATGGAGAAAATATTGATGTTGTCAAGGATTTCATTTTGCTTGGCTCCACAATCGAAACCCATGGAAGCAGTAGTCAAGAAATCAACAGACATATTGCATTGGGCAATTCTGCTTCAAAAGGCCTCTTTAAAGCGTCAAAAAGCAAAAATGTCACTTTGGGGGCTAAAGTGCACCTGACCCAAGCCATGGTGTTTTAATCGCCTCTTATGCATGAGAAAGCTGGACTATTAATAAGGAAGACCGAAGAAGAACTGACACCTTTGAACTATGGTGTTGGCAAAGAATACTGAATATACTGTGGACTGCCAGAAGAACGAACAAATCTGTTTTGGAAGAAGTACAGTCAGAATGCCCCTTATAAGCAAGGATTGTGAGACGTCATCTTATGTACTTTGAACATGTTGTCAGGAAAGACCAGTTCCTGGAGAAGAACATCATGTTTGGTAAAAAAAAAAGAGGGTGAACAAAAAAGAGGAAGACCCTAAATGAGATGAATTGACACAGTGGCTGTAACAATGGGCTCAAGCATAACAATGATTGTGAGGATGGTGCAGGACCAGACAGTGTTTCCTTGTGTTGTACATATGGTTGCTATGAGTTGGAACCCATTTAATGGCACCTAACAACAACAATACTTAGCAACGTATAAGATAATGAGATCTATTTTTTGTAGGGATATTCGTATATATTTAAGATATTAATGCTGTTTATATTTTTTGCAAACAACTTTACTGATTTTTGCAGCCCTTTTTAAGAACTATAGTCTTTTTTTACACAGATTATTTATATTTTATGTAGTCATGTAACTTCTTCATTATGCATGTCTTTTCTACCATATGATCATATAGCTATTCACCTATATGTACTTTATATATATGTGTGTGTGTTTGCATGTGTATATATATGTGTGTATATATATATATATATATATACAGAGAGAGAGAGAGTTTTTCTTATTAAAATTTAATTCATCTACATTTTGCTTAGAAACCCTGGTGGCACAGTGGTTAAGTGCTTGGCTGCTAACAGCAAAGTCAGTGGTTCCAATCTGTCAGTGCTCTGTGGGAAAAAAGATATGGCAGTCTGCTTCCACAAAGATTAAAACTAAACCAAACTCTTTGCTGTCCCTTTGATTCTGACTCATAACCACCCTACGGGACAGAGTAGAACTGCCCTATAGGGTTTCCAAGGCTATAATCTTTACCGGAACAACTGCTACACCTTTCTCTGCAGAGTGGCTGTTGGGTTGCAACCACTGACCTTTAGGTTAACAGTGGAGCTGTTAACCACTGCACCACCAGGGTTCCTATTTCAGTAAAGATTACAGCCATGGAAATCCTAGGGGGCAGTTTTACTCCTTCATATTGGTCACAATGAGTCGGAATCCACTCAATGGCAATGTGTTTGATTTGGGGTTACACTTTGTTTTAGTATCAAGTATGATATAGCATCTGTCCTTATCCTATTGGAAAGTAATGCCACCTTGTAAAACATATACTTGTGTATATTCCTAGATTTTATCTCTAATCTGTTTATCCTATACTATGTTATTGGAAAGGAGCACTGGTGGAGCAATGGTTAAGCTCTTGGCAGCTAACTGAAAGTTCGGTGGTTTGAATACACCAGCCTCTCTGCGGGAGAAGGATGTGGCAGTCTGCTTCCATAAAGATAACAGCCTAGAAAACCCTATGCGGCAGTTCTACTCTGTCACACAGGGTCCCTATGTGTTAAAATCAACTCAATGGCACCTAAGAACGACAACGTAGTTAATAATAACTGCAACCATTGATTCAATTTTAAAATTAAGGCCTCTTTGGAGGGCAACATGTGTAGTAACTGTTAAATGAGAAACTATTTTGTTCTGTAAGCCTTCATCTTAAGTGAGAATAGCAGCACAATTGGAAGAGCGTAGTCAATGTCACTGAACTGTGCATGTAGAAATTTTTGAAATGGTGTATCTTTGGCTATGTGTATTTTCACCAAAAAAAAAAAGTTAAGAAGTTAGAGGGTTGACATGTTGTGGGGTTGTTAACCAATGTCATAAAACAATATGTGTACTACTGTTTCATGAGAAACTATTTGTTCTGTAAGCCTTCACCTGAAGTACAATAAAAAAAATAAAATAAAAATAATTAAAAAAAAAAAATTACTGCCTATTTGGGTATAAGAGAAATCAAGGTGTCCCATCACCCTTTCTTACATGAATCTCTATATTAAGAATTTTATATTTGTAGATAAACTTAAGAATCATTATTTCTATTTCTAAAATTTAATGGAAATGGTTATTATAATTTTAGTAAATAAATTGACATAAGAAACAATATATCTTTAGACTATTGAGCATTCTCATGTAGAGACATGTTATCCCCTTAAATTTAGTTTATTTGTTCTTCAGTCAGTTAAATTCCTATTTTATTTATATCTCACATATGTGGATGTAATTAAGTTTATTACTTTGCATGGGGCAAGTTTTGCTAATGAGATTATGTCTTATAACCCTATCTAACTAATTATTGCAATTATTTAGGAAAGTTGTATTTAAAATATTTTGAAACTGAATAATTTTGTTCTACTCTCTTGAGCTGGCTTGCTAGGCAATCATATATACGACATTATTTTCTTTTTCCTTTTTTTCCAATATTTATTATTATTATTATACTTTCTTGTGTCATTGATTTAGTGTTGTGAGTGAGCATCCTAAGTCTTGTTCTTGATTTTTAACAGAAATGTTTTTGTCAAGTAAATTTTTCATTTAAGCATGACTACTGCTTTTGGTCTGACAGAATCTTTATTTCGTTATTTTGGAGAAATATCCTGTTCTGGTTTTATTGTTTTTCCAGGAAAGACTGTAGAATTTGATCAAAGCTATTTTTAGCTTACTTTAATCTTATATGTAGATAATGAATTTCCTAATTAGATCATCCTTGATTTTAGGATAAACACTAGTTGATCCTGATGTATTTAATTTCTACATAATGTTTGATTTTATTCCCAATTATTTTATAGTTTAGTCTGTAATTTAAAAAATATTCTCATTTGCAAGTTTATAAGAAATATGCTGAATTAAAAAATGCAATAAGAAATTGTTTTAACTGTCTGTATGCTGAAGAATTTTAATAATGCAAACTTAATCTATTGCCTGAAATCATTATGGAAATCTCAAACAAAATAGTTCTCACTCATTATCATTATGGGGCTATTAAAGGCTGATTTGTGATTATTGTGTTGGTTGTTGTTCTCATCTACTTAATGATATATTTAAATTTTATTCTTCTAATTGATTCATCTTGGATCAATTATATTTTCTTAGACTATCCTACAATATGTTTTTTTTAAAATGCATTAACTTCCTGTTTTACATAATTCTTTTCTGTTTTTGAAATGTGCTTAATATACATAGCGATATCACATTACTCATTCATACTTTCATGTATGTCTGTTTTTCTTCATTTAAATTTGTTTTTCTTTGTAAGAAAATGTCTAATATTTTCAGTCTTTAGAAGACCTAATTTCTGGATTTGACATTTGGGCTATTTGTTTTCTAAATTACCCACGTTTTATTTTCTGCTGTAATTATTTTTGACATTTGTATTGTTTTCTTTGCTATTTATTATCTAGATTGTTTATTTGACTGTTGAATTTGAAGAATTTATTCCTTTTTGTTTGGTATTTAAACATTTAGGAATATGAGTTTCTTTACATACATGTTTTGCGACTTTCCATAATTTTCTTTTGCAGTAGTCTTTTTTTTTAAATTTTGGTTTGAGTCTATTCTTGACTCATAAATTATTTTCATGGTATATTTCTTTTGTATACTTTATTTGGTCCACTTCAGTTGCTTCATTTTTTTAAAATTTTTGTCCTTAATTGTTCTTTATTATTGTTATTATTTTTTAACATTTTGTTGCCTTAAGAATATTATTTCAAACTATGGATGTTTTTATTACTTTTTTGGGTAATTTATCACATTTTGAATACATATGCTGTGTATAACTAGAAATAGCTGTACCAGATTACATCACCAATAGCAAGATGAGATTTCCAGTTGCTCCACATCTTTTTCAGCATATGGTGTTATCACTTTAGCTTCTTTGTTTTTGCCAATCTGGTGGGCCTAGACTTATTGCAAGTTGGTTTTAATTGCCACTTTTCTGATCCTTAATGAATTGTATATGTTTTCATATGCTTATTTACCATTTTGATATTGTCTTCTATAAAAGGCCTGTTCATGTCTTTTGTAGCTTTTATAGTGGTTTGTCTTTGTTACTGATTTATAATGGTTCTTATATTTTCTGATTGAGTTATTTGTCAGATTATTTGTCATATATATGCATATATGTGTGTGTGTGTGTGTGTGTGTGTGTGTGTGTGTGTGTGTATCATTGAAAATTCTTGTTTTCACTCCGTAGGTAGGCTTGGTATTGTTTTAATGATATCTGTGATGAACAGCAGTTGGAGTCACATCTCTACTGAATGTGATAAAATGTCATCAAACAGTGCTGTACCATTTTTTTGTATGAGATTTTGTAGTTCTTTTTAGTATAAATGTCGGTTTGATATAATTATCATTTCTGGGGGCAAACTATTCCATATACTCTTTTTTTTATACACACATATATGTATATATGTGTGTGTATATATACTTACATGTGTATATATGTAAGTACATAATTAAGATTATTTTTATTGGGATAAAATTCATATAACATAAAATTCACATTTTAACCATTTTAAAGTGTAAAATTCAGTGGTTTTTAGTAGATCCACCATATTGTGCAACCATCAGCACCATCTACTTTCTGTCTCTATGGATTTGTTTACTGCAGACATATCATATAAATTAAATCATACAGTTGAGGTCTTTTGTGCCTGCTTCTTTCACTTAGCATAGCATTTTCAAGGTTCACCAATGCTGTAGCGTGTGTCAATACTTCACTCCTTTTTATGCCCGAATACAATTCCACTGTATGGATAAACCACAATTTTTTGACAGACATTTGGGTGGTTTACACATTTTAGTTATTATAAACAGTGCTGCTGTGGACATTCATGTACAGAGTTTTGTTTGAACACCTGTTTTCAATTCATTTGGGTATATACCAAGGCATGGAATTGCTGAATCATTTGAGGAACTGCCAAATTATTTTCCATAGCAGCTGCCATGTACCCAACTGCAATGTACAAGGGTTCCTATTCCCCTACATTATTGCCCAAACTCGTTATTTTCTTTCATTCTGTTGTTTTTTTTTTTTAAATTAAAGCCATCTGTTATGGATTGAATTGTGTCCCCTCAAAATATGTATTGGAATCCTAACCTCTATACCTATGGACGTAACCCCATTTGGCAATAGGGACTTATTTGTTATGTTAATGAGGCCATATCAGTCTAGGGTATTTCCTAAACCTAATCACTTCTGAGTTATAAGGAACAGGATAGACACAGACAGGCAAGCACAAACTGAGGGAGACAAATGCCATTTGAAGATCACCGAGGAACTGAGCAATGCAGGGGCTACAGAAGCTTAAAGAGATAAGAATCTTCCCCCAAACCCAACAGAGAGAGAGAGAATGACTTTCTCTAGTCAGTGCCCTGAATTTGGATTTCTAACCTGCTAAACTGTGAGAAAGTAAATTTATTTTCTTTAAAGCCATCACTTGCTGTATTTTGTATTACAGCAGCACTAGTTGACTAACAAACCATCCTAATGGGCATCAAGTAGTATCTGATTGTGGTTTTGATTTCCATTTCCTTAGTGACTAATGATACTATTGGCCATTTTTAATATCTTAGTTGGAGAAATATTTATTCACATCCTTTGGTCATTTTCTAATTTGGTTGTCTATTTTTTATTGGTATTAAAGAATTCTTTATAATTTTTAGTTACTTAACCTTTATAAGATATATGATTTGCAAATATTTTCTCCCATTCTGTAAGCTGTCTTTTCACTGTATTGATAATGCCTTTTGATGCACAAACCTTTTTAATTTCTATGAAGCCCAACTTACCTTTTTTTTTCTTTTGTTGCTTAAACTTTTGATGTCATATCTAAGAATCTATTCCCAAACCTGAGGTCATGAAGTTTATCCCTATGTTTTCTTCTAAAAGTGTTATCATTTTCAATTTTATGTTTAGGTCTTGATCCATTTTGAGTTAATTTTTGTATAGCGATTGTCTTAGAAGTCCAACTTCATTCTTCTGCTTGTGGCTATTTATTTGTACCAGCACTATTTGTTGAAGAGATTTTTTTTTCCCTATTGAAAAGTCGTGACATCTTGTTAGAAATCAATAGGTTGTAGATGTTTACATTTATATTTTTGAGTCTTAAGTTTATTTCATTGGTCTATACGTCTACCCTTATGCCAGTACCATACTATTTTTATTACTGCAGCTTTGTAGTAAGTTTTGAAATTGGAAGTGTAAGACATCCAATTTTCTTCTTTTTTCAAGATTTTTTTGGCTATTCAGGATCTCTTGCAACTCAATATTGCTTTTACGATCACTTTGGTTACTTCTGCAAGAAAAAAAAGGCATCTGGAATTTTGATAATGATTTCATTGAATCTGTAAATCAATATAGGAAATATTGCAACCTTAATGGTATTAAGTGTGCCAATTAATGAAAATAGGATGCCTTGTCTTTATGTAGATTTTCGTTACTTTTTTCCAACAATATTTTATAATTTTCAATGTAGAAGTCTCTTACCTCTTTGTTTCAATATATTCTTAAGTAATTCATTCGTTTAGATATTATTGACAGGGAATTGTTTTCTTGATTGTCATTACGTATTGTTCCTTTCTTGTGTATAGAAGCACATCTGAATTTTGCCTGTTGATCTTGTACCATGTAAGTTTTCTAAATTTGTTTATTAGCTCCTGTAGTTTTAGCGGGGAATTCCTTGGGATTTGCTATATATAGGATCATGTCTTCTGAAAATTAAGATAGTTTTACTTCCTTTTCAATTTAAAAGCTTTCTTCCCCCGTTTTTATTTTTGACTAATTACTCTGACTAGGACTTATAATCTAATGTTGAATTCATAGCAGTGGTAAAAAAAGGGCATCTTTGTCTTATGCTTGATATTATGTGTGAAGCTTTCAGACTTTCACTATTTAATATGAAGATAGTTGTGGAGTTTTGGTAAATTCCCTTTATCATGTTAAGTAAGTTCCCTTCTATTCCTAGTTTGTTGAGTGTTTTACCAGGATAGTGTTGAATACTGTCAAATGCTTTTTCTGTGTCTATTGAGATGATTTATTTTATTGTGTTCTATTAATGTGATGTATTACATTTTTTAATTTTCTTATGTTGAACTGTTCTTTTATTCCTGGCGTAAGTCCAAGTTGGTCTTAGTGTATAATCCTTTAATGTTCTGTAGAATTCAGTTTCCTAATATTTTTTGAGGATTTTCACATGTATATTCATAGGGGATATTAATTTGTAATTATATTTTTTCTTACATTTTTATCTGGCTTTGATATCAGGGTAATACTAGCCTCATAGAAGGAATTGGGAAATTTTCTGTCCTCTTCTGGTTTTTGGGCGAAGTTAAATGGTATTAGTGTTAATTTTTCATTAAATGTTTTATTAAATTCAGCAGTGAGGACATAATGATCTTGGAATTTTCCTTGTTGAGAAGGTTTTGATTACTGGTTCAATATCTTTGCTCATTATAGATCTGTTAATATTTTCTATTTCTTTATGAGTCAGTTTTGATAATTTTTTGTTTCTAGGAATTTGTCCATTTTATATAGGTTATCTAATTTGTTGGTGTACAGTTGGTCATAGTATTCTGTTATAATCCTTTTAATATTGTAAGGTTGTTAATAATAGCTACACTTTCATTTCTAGTTTTAGTTATTTGCATGATATCTCCTTTTTTCTTAGTCCACTAAATATTTGTCCACTTTATCACTCTCTTCAAAAAAACGACTTTTATTTTTGTTGATTTTATTATTTTTTTCTATTCTTTATTTCATTTATTTCTTCTCTAATCTCTATTATATTCTTTCAGCTGGTTTTGGGTTTAGATCACTATGTTTTTAATTCCTTAAGGTGTAATATTAAGTTTTTGATTTTATGTCTTTCTTTGTAATATAGGCATAAACCAAAAAAAAACCCATTTCCATCAAGTCAATTCTGAGTTTAGCCTACCTTTGTGCTATTACAATGTGACTGACATTGTGCTAGGGGCAGGTGAAAAGCAGTATGTTCAGTTATCTATTGCTAAGTAATAAACCACCACAAAACTCACTGAGTGTAAATAGCAACTATCATTTGCTCATTTTTCTGCAGTTTGGGCAGGGCTTGGCAGGGATGGCTTGTTCCTCTTTCTTGTGGTGTTGGCCAAGGTAACGCAAGTTAAAACTGAAAGATTCAAGATGGTCTCACTCACAGGTCTGGTGCCCTAGCTGGTGTGGCTGAAACCACTGGGAGCTGGATGGGCCTCTCACCCTTTCACCCTCAAGGCTACCCTCTCTCCATGTGGCCTCTTTCTTCAGCAGGGTAGTCAGGCTTCCCTACACAGTGGTTGGCTTCAAAGAGGAAGGAAGTGGAAGCCATCATTCTTTATTATTTTTTTGTACTTGTTTTTGTCTTTTTATAAAAGTGAGGTCATACAACATTTGTCCTTTTTTGATTGACTTATTTCACTCAGTAAAATGTGCTGCAGTTCCATGCATGTTATGTTTCGCAATCTCATCATTATTCTTTCTGGATGCATAGTATTGCATTCTATGTATATACCACATCTGTTGATGGGCGCTTAGGTTGTTTCTGTCTTTTTGCTATTATGAATAATGCTGTAATGAACATACGTGTGACTTTGTGAATTTTGAAGTTACCCTTCTGTTACTGTATTCTGGCTTCATTCCACTGTGGTTGGAGAAGATGCATTGTGTGTTTCTGTCTTATCAGATTTATTGAGAATTGTCTTTTTAGCTTAACATATGGTCTACTCTGGAGAATGTTCCATGTATACTTGCAAATAATGTATATTCTGCTATTCTTGGATGAAGTGTTCAGTATATGACTGTTAGATCTAGTTGGTTTATTGTGTTGTTTAAGTTCTCTATTTCTTTTTTTGATATTCTGATTTTTGATATTCTGTTGAAAGTGGGTTATTGAAGTCTCAAACTATTATTGTAGAACTATTTCTCACTTTAATCACTTCAATATTTGCTGCACATATTTTGGAGCTTTATTGTTTCATGTGTGTATTTTTATAATTGTTAAATCTTCTTGATGAATTGACCCTTTAATCAACATAAAATGTACTTCTTTGTCTCTGGTAACAATATTTGAGTTAATATCGATTTTGTCTGAAAGCCTCCCAGCTTTCTTTTGGTTAGTATTTGCATGGAATATATTTTTCAATCTTTGTACTTTGAACTTATTTGTGTCTTTGGGTCTAAAGTGAATATTTGTAAACAGTGTATGACTGGATCATGTTATTTTTATCAGTTATGACAATATATATATTTTAATTGGTGAGTTAAATACAATTGTAGTTAATGTGATTATTGATATTACAGGACTTCTTTCCTTGTGATCTTTATTGTGCTGTTGTGCTATTTCATTTTTTGGTTGGCAGTTTTTTTGTTTTTGTTTTCTTTGTGCGCAGTGAATATGTTATTCCACTGCCTTCTTGTCGCCATTGTTTCTGTTGAGAAGTTAGCTGTTAATGTTATTCAGGTTCCTTTGTAAGTGACAAGTAGTTTTTTTCCTTTCTTCTTTCAATACTTTCTCCTTGTCTTTGATTTTCAGCATTTTTATTATGATGTCTGTTTGTGGATCTCTTTGCCTTTATCCTACTCAGAGTTCATTGGGCTTCCTTGAGACATAATATGTATGTGGTGTAATGAATTACTTAATATGGCCTTTCTTGCCGTGGTCTTGTAACTCTCACACAGGTGATTGGGCAGGACTGTACACATAAGGTAATTGTGGTGCACCAAGGGGATTGGTCAGTTTTGCCTTAAGAGAGAGCCAATTCCAGAGCAGAGAGGAGGATCCTACCACCAACAAATCAGGAGAGACAAGCAGAAGAAACCAGCAGGAGAGACCAGAAGGAGAGACCCACAGGAGAGACCCACAGGAGATGGCACAGTGAGCTTTCTGGCCCATTGAGCAAGAAAGCTGAATGCCTTTTGGCAGAGACTGAGGACCAGGGAGAAGCCTATGCCTGACTAATGAATTTGAGACTTTCCAGCCTCCACAACGACATGAGCCACTTCATTTTTATGGCTCATGAGTTCTGTGAGATGTTGCAGTGAATTAGGGAACCCAAAGATCGGAGAAAGAGTACTGAGGGGAGAGGCAGTACTTGATGTTAGAAACGATGGAGTGGTACTGCAGCTTGGAAAAGTTGGACCTTTGGGACATCTTTAACCTCCGCCACATAGGAACCAGCTTTGTGCTGACCCTTATAAAAGAAATTATTTGTTTAGTTGGTGTCAGAAGTGGGATTCTTTGCAATGACTTCTGACTCACGAAAGCATGGGACTTTGTAAGAGAAAGAATGTAGGGGCTTGGGAAGTGAAACTTTTGATTCTTGGGTGGTTTGTTTGGTTGTTGTTGCCTGTAATGGCTGTAGGGAAGTTTATGCTGCAGCTGAGGGGAGAAAAGCCTCACCCGGAGTGGTCTGGGGCAAAAGCCAGGACAGATAAGCAGGATAACTGACAGGGGGGCAGGGTCTTCTGGTTCCATGCAGCCAGAGCCCCAAGGCCATATACATATGAATGAGTATATAGCTCCACCTTCAGTCAATACTTAATTGGATATGCTAAATGGGGAACTAAGATTTGTCTGAGGGAAACACAGGCTGATTAGATGCAGTAGCACTTTGTATAGAGTGGGGACCTTAGGGTGAAAACATGAGTCTCACTCAGATTTGCATTTGAAAAGACCTGCAGATGGAGTTCCGGCAAAATGGTGCTCTAGGCAGAAGCACTACACTGTCCTTCCACAGCAAAGATCTGAAAAACTAAGGCGAACAGAGAATACAACAACCCTGAAACCCTAAAACATCGAATGAAGAGATAAAGAACTCAGCCAAGCACCAAATGGAATGAGAAAACTGACAGAGAATAGAGAGCAAGGAGAGATTCATGCAGAGGTCCCCCACCAGATAACGCAGCACAGATCCACCATCTTGGATTCCTATTGGAGACCAGCAAACGGGGGTAAGAGAAAGCAGCCTCATGGAGCATCCAGCGGGAGACAAAACAACCGGTAATTTGCAGTGTGCGCTTTCCCACCCCCCACCCCTCTTCATCCCGGCTCAGCCTCCTCCGCTTACCATGGCCACGGTCTCTTGACCGGAAAGAGCAGGCTGCTTGGATTCCACACACGCAAGTGGGCGGCTCTCTGGGTGCCATTTGTTGGCTGTTGGTGTTGCTTTTTTCCACTTCTTTGATTTCTTCCTTGCCTCTGGCCATCTCCCCTTCCTTTCGCTTGAGTGCCTCGCTCCATGCGCCATCTTTGCTTCTTCCTGAGGGGTGCAGAGTGCTGGCAATTTGTGATATATGCTTTCCCACTATCTACGCTTCTTCACCCATACTCGGCCCCTTCTGCTTCCCACAGACAGAGTCTCTTGTCTAGAAACACCAGCCCGCATTAGCTGGCTCTCTGAGTGCCATTTGTTGGCTGCTAGTGTTGCTTTTTTTTTCT
>NW_004443991.1:6006646-6043065 GCF_000243295.1 Trichechus manatus latirostris | reverse complement strand
AACCAAATGAGACTAACGAGGTTCAGGGGTCCAGTGACAAGGGCCAGAAGGCAGAAGGGGACAAGGAAGATGGTGATAGGGAACCCAAGGTTGAGTAAGGATATTGTTGATGTGTTGTGAGATTGTTAAACATTGTCATAGGGCAACATTTGTAGTTATTGTTAAATGAGAAACTATTTTGTTCTGTAAGCCTTCATCTTAAGTGAGAATAACAGCACAATTGGAAGAGCGTAGTCAATGTCACTGAACTGTGCATGAAGAAATTTTTGAAACGGTATATCGTTGGCTGTGTGTATTTTCACCAAAAAAAAAAAAAATATTGAGAATTTAGAGGGCTAATATGTTGTGGGGTTGTTAACCAATGTCATAAAACAACATGTGTACTACTGTTTCATGAGAAACTCTTTGTTCTGTAAGCCTTCACCTGATGTACAATAAAATTAAAAAAAAAAAAAAAGACCTGCAGAAACACCCAGAACTGCTGAGCAAACTGGAGATTTGCATTTGGAGGCAGGAGATTTGCCTGGGGACAGTGTCTGACCTCCTCTAATTTCACAAGGGGGGAGGAGAATCAAGATCAACAGCCCAACCCTGATTTCTATGATGTATAGTAGGGAATTAACCTCTTGTAAGTATTTCATCATGGGGGAATTAAAAAAAGAACAAATGAGAATACAAACCATAAGGGTATAGGTAGGTACCAACACCAGGAAAAAAGCAACGTTTGGTATACTCAGAAGAAGTGACCGCCAAAGACTAAGGTTGATTTTATTATTACTATGCTCACTGTCCCCACTTATTTATTAACTACCTCTATCAAGTTCTGAAAGTGGTATTTAACAAATCATCATCTATAATTATATTTTTGTCAGGTCCTCAATCTATTTCTAGGAATATTTTCTTTTTATGTTTTACTACCATTGTCCTGTATAAAAAGATTTGTTGCTTTTGTATTTTCTTCCTAAATTATAACTTTTATGATACATAATGTCTTCCGGGGTCCCCCTTTCCCACCTAATGCTTTTGACCTTAAATTTCACTTCTTTTTCTGCTATCAATATTGTCTTTCATTCATTTTTCTTATTTCTAGAATCTCTATTCATCATTTTACTTTTACCTCTTTGTTTTAGTGTTTTATATTTTTGTTTTTAATAAAAACATATAGCTAAGTTTGATTTCTAGCTCAATAATGCAATCATTGTCTTTTAAATGAATATTTAGTCTATTCATAAATGATATATTATGAAAGGATTTTAATATACCCCTTTATTATTATTTTTTCTTTAATGTGCAGTTTAGTGTTTTCTCTTTTTCATCATTACTGGCTTAGTGAATTTTGATTTTTTGGAAGGGTTCTCTTATTGATTTGAAAATTTTCCTGATTCTTATTCTAATTTGCTCTTTTGGCTGTTTTATTCTCACAGATCTATGGTGTTTAGGTCACTGTCTTTTAGCTTTCATCATAGGTGAAAATGCCATTACTAGACGTATTTGTAATAGTTTGAAAGAACTTAGATTTCATAAAGGAAACTACATTCTCTGACCTGTAAATACTCTCAAATTGTTTCATCCTTCCCTCAGTCTTACTTGGGAAAACCCAAACTTGTCTTTGTCTGAATATCACCAAAAAAGCTGAACATAGATGGAGAAAAAAAATCAATATTTTGTAATACTTATTATGCCCAAACATTGTGCTAAGTGTTTTATATATAATACCTCATTTAGTAATGGCAACAAACCTATAAAGTATGAACAATTATTCAGATCTACCTCAATTATGAATATTCAAATAAAAGTAAAAACTGAGATATTTGCATAATTAAAGTATCTAGTATCAAATAATATCGCATATGCAAATATATAAGATTTTCTTTTCATTGGGGAATCCATCATATATTTTAACAGTAATGGTGTTGTGGTCATATTTAATACTTTTTTGCCTATTAATTTATACTTCAATGTTTTATGGTAGATATTATACATATCTTTCTGGAACAAACGCTTCTATAATACCCTATGAAAAATAGCATTTATTTCAGGAATGGAAGGTAGTTCAACATCAAGTAATATAATAATATAACACCTTTCAACAACACAAAGGAAAGTATTTATTTTTATACTAGGTGATAAAAAATCACCTGATGTAATTCAGCCCTTATTAAGCTAATACAGATATTACTTTTTTTATAATTGTATACAATTTTATATTATAAATATATTTCCCTTATTTTTACTTAAAATAAAATTTAAATAAAATAGATTTAGAAGCAAACTATAAAAATATGGCTAAAATTTTGTTGTATTATTTATATTATTGTATTTAATATAATATTTATATTGATTATTTTACTATGTTTAATAAAGGTCCATTCACAAAGATCATCCTAATGTGAAAAGTTCTAAAGATATTCTGTTATATTTCAGGATAAAGAGAGGACACTTGTTATCACTATTATGATTTATCATTATTTGGTGATTAGAACCCTATGGGGCAGTTCTAATCCACATTTGTTTTTTCCATATAAACCATTATCAGTAAGAGATAAAGGTGAAAAACATGCTATTCAAAATACCGACAAAAACTATAAAACCCTTAAAAGCTGTTTAGCAAGAAAAGAATAGAATTTATATGAGAAAAAAGCATAAATTCTTAAATAGGCCATAAAATAAGATCAAATCCAACAGAGACTTAACATAGTTTCTCTGTAACTGAATTGTCGGATAAATTGTGGCACCTTTATAATATGTTGTGCAGCTCTCAAAGGTAGTGAGTTACATCTATATCAATTGACTTGGATTTTTTTTTCCATATAAATCATTTGGAAAATTTTGTTGGAGAAATGATATTATTCCTGTAAAAGTCAAATATGTAAGATTACATATATATGTACATATGTTGCTACTAATTTTTTTAAAAAATAGTGAGCATTTTTATGAGTAAATAAATACATAAACTAACCGAAGGGGGAGACAGGACATGTCCTTAGAATGCCGGGAATTTGCACACGTTGCACGATAATGGTGAAAGATATGGAAGTACAGAACATAAGTCATTAATCTAGGAACTTTACTTTCCCAAGGAAAATGAGACAGATAAGGAGAAAAAGCATCATACAAAATAAATCACTTACAATTATATACTGTATAATTTGTAGTTATCATGTTAATTGTCCATGAAGAGTGCTTGATGAAATGTGTTTTCAGGTTTAGCCAGAGTTTTAATTCTGATTTATTTTACCTTTCTCTTTTACATTTTCCTCTAACCAGCCTTGTCCGTATTTGGGTCTCATGCTAGCGTGTTTTGTTCTGATTGCTTCCTGAGGAATAATATCATCATTGAAAAGAATTCTCAATTTCCCTGGCTCAATTTGTCAAGTTCAAGTTTTACTTGAAGTTTTCTGCTTCAATTGCACAGAGACTATCATCTCCATTGCTATTACCATAGTTATTTCTGTTACAATTTGCTATTTCACATAGGTGCGAAACACCAAAGAAAAGCTAGTCATTACTGGTCTATTTTGAGAAAAAGTTCTAGAAAATACTTTGTGATTATAGTTCCTCTTCCATAAAACGAAACTCCAAAATGAATGGGAAGCCAGGAATTCAGTATATCAAGATGTCTCTCAGCCATAAGTGCTGTTTTTCTGTTTCCTGTCTTCTGGGGTTGAAGTTTCTGGATGGTAACAAGTTTCAGCATTCAACGACATTATCCTGCAGCTATCATTCCAGTTGAATAGTGGAAACAATCTTTTTTGCTGCCCTTATTGAGTTCCCAGAATTTCCAAATTCTCCTACCTAATCATCGGGTGTAACTACTGGGGAATGAATCCCAGTGTCCTGTACAATAGCCATTTTAATTCCATCCTGTGGAATTTTCTCTAGTGCCACATCAGTTCTTTTAAAATTGGAAACTGAAGACACTGAGAACAATGCATCAATATCCCTTCCTCCATTTCTTAATTGTCTCCATATTTTAAAGAACATTTTCATTTTTCCCTAGATTTCCTTTTCTTATTTTCGGATCTTTAGTTTTTAATAACAAGATTTGATTTATATCACCAATTCTTTTTTTCTTTTAAAATTTTCCTTCCATCTAATCTGTGCTTATTTTTTGTCTCCATATTAATTTTTCTTTGAGTCCTTTGTCCTATTATATTATTTTCAATGTGTCTTTCTGAAGGATGGATTGACTCTTTTTGTGAAATAATTATGTGTGAATCTGTAATACACCCATGAAGTTTGGATCAAATTCTTAATGAGTTGACTTTAATCAGATTTGAATCATAGTTTGGTTGCAAATTATGGATTGCCTGATAGTTATTCTACAGTAAATGTGGTAGATTTCAACGTGGTTCAAAATATTCACTGGCACTCTGTGTGGGACAATCATAATTTCCTATTCCACTCATGTCAGACTTGGACATATGACTTGCTTTGGCCTGTAAAATATGAACGAAAGTGACTTGTGCCACATCCTGTCCAAAGTTTTCAGAGTCATGTTCTCTTTCATCCTGCTACCTACCAGGATACCTCAGATAGGGGCTCCACCTTCACTTTGGGTAACATTTAAAAACGATTTGTAGAAGGCCTGTATGCAGCCTGTGAGGGACATGTAATATGAGCAAGAAATAAAAGATTGTTTTATTGATACACTGAGATTTGGAGGCTGCTTGCTGTTGCAACAAATTTGAATTTAATTTGACTGATGCTATGGCCTGCTCTTTACTCAAAATTCTTTTGATATTTGTGACAATCCTAAATTCAAAAAGCAGGAGAGTTTTTCAGTATCCTTTTTTTTTTTTTTTTTTACCCAATGGAATAGAAGTATTGTAAAGGCAGTGATCAAAGCTATGTTTATTATAACAGGCTACCATTTTTGAAAAATTGAACTGATGATTCACGAGAGCAAGTGCTACTCTTGCTAGAATTGAAAATTAGTACTTTAGAGTAACTCAATAAAGAAACTAATAGATTTCTTACCTCAATGTGTCTCCTTACAATCTTGATAAATGACTTGTCCCGTGAATTCCTTATGATATTCTAACTCCTTTTGCCACAGTCACTTGTTAAAAATAGGGAGACCAAGTAAATACTTACTCAATGAAAATAATGTGTTTTGCTTGCTCAAATGTTTTAGCTCAACGTACAACTGATGATTCTTAGGTTCTGTTTGTAGCATTATGAATAACTAATATGTTTTTGTGTATGTGTATATAACAGTTTTAAACACTGTCTAAGAACTTCAAAAGCATTATATCATTTTATCTTTACAACAAATCTATTAGTTTGTGTGCTTGTTTTTAAACTATTTCCTTTCAGCTCCAAGGCAACATTTTACTGCATTGTAATTCTGAGGCTCCAAAACTCATATGTTAGTTTGTCATACTGTGGTGGCTGCATGTTGATGTGATGCTGGAAGCTAAGCCACCTGTATTTTAAATACCAGCAGAGACACCCATGGTGGACAGGTTTCAGTGGTGCTTCCAGATTAAGACAGACTAGGAAAAAGGACATGGCGATCTACTTCTAAAAAAAAAAAAAAGGCTAGTGAAAACCTCAAGAATAGCAGCAGAACATCGTCTGATTTAGTGCCAGAAGATGAGCCCCCTCAGATTGGAAGGCCCTCAAAACAGAACCGGGAAAGAGCTGACTCTTCAAATAGAGTCAACCTTAATGACATGGGTGGAGTAAAGCTTTTGGGACCTTCATTTGCTGATGTGGCAAGACCCAAATGAGAAGAAGTGGCTGTAAACATACATTAGTAATCAAAACATGGAATATACAAAGTATGAATGTAGAAAAATTGGAAGTCATCAAAAATGAAATGGAATGCATAAAGATCAATATTCCTAGACGTTAGTGAGTTGAAATTCGTTGGTATTGGCCATTTTGAATCTTACAATCATATGGACTACTATGTGGGAAATGACAAACTGAAAAGGAATGGCATTGCACTCATGGTCAAAAAAGCACATTTCAAGATCTGTCCTGAAGTACAACCCTATCAGTAATAGGATACTATCCATACACCTGCAAGGAAGACCAGTTAATACAACTATTCAAATTTACACACCAACTACAAATGACAAAGATGAAGAAATTGAAGATTTTTACCAACTTCTGCAGTTTGAAATTAATCAAACACGCAATCAAGATCCATTGATAATTACTGGTGATTGAAATGTGACAGTTGGAAACAAAGAATAAGAATCTGTAGTTGGAAAATATGGCCTTGGTGATAGAAACGATGCCAGAGAACACATGATAGAATTTGGAATACCAATGACTCCTTCATTGCAAATACCCTTTTTCAACAACATAAACAGCCACTATGCACGTGAACCTAACCAGGTGGAATACACATGAATCAAATTGACTACATCTATGGAAAGAGATGATGAAGAAGCTCAATATTATCAGTCAGAACAAGGCCAGGGGGCGACTGTGGAACAGACCAGCAGTTGCACATACGCAAGTTTAAATAAAAGCTGAAGAAAATTAAAGCAAGTTCATAAGAGCCAAAGTACAACCTCAAGTATATCCTACCTGAATTTAGAGACCATCTGAAGATTAAATTGGACACTTTGAAAACTAATGACCAAAGACCAGATGAGTTGTGTGATGACATCAAGGACATCAGATATGAAAAAAACAAAAGAACATTAAAAAGGAAAGAAAGAAAAAAACAAAATATATATCAGAAGAGACTCTGAAACTTGCTCTTGAACATAGAGTAGATAAAGCAAATGGAAGAAATGATGAAGTAATAGTGCTGATAAGAAGATTTCAAATGGCAGCTTGAGATGACGAGGTAAATTATTATAATGAAATGTGCAAAGATCTGGAGTTAGAAAACCAAAAGGGAAGAACACACTCAGAGTTTTTCAAGCTGAAAGAACTGAAGAAAAATTCAAGTCTCGAGTTGCAATACTGAAGGATTCTATGGGCAAAATATTGAGTGATGCAAGAAGCATCAGAAGAAGATCGAAGGAATATACAGAGCCATTATACAAAAAGGAATTGGTTGATGTTCAACAATATCAGCAGGTAGAATATGATCAAGAACCTATAGTACTGAGGGAAGAAGTCCAAGCTGCAGTGAAGGCATTGGCAAAAACAATGCTGTGGAAATTGATGGAATACCAATTGAGATATTTCAACATAGGGATACAACACTGCAAGTGCTCACGGGTCTATGCCATGAAATTTGGAAGACAACTACGTGGCCAACTGACTGGAAGAAGTCCATATTTATGCACATTCCAAAGAAAGGTGATCCAATGGAATGTGGAAATTATCAAACAATATCAATATTATCGGAGTCCTGGTGGCACAATGGTTCAGAGTTTAGCTGCTAACTAAAAGGTTGGCAGTTTGAATCCACCAGCTGCTCCTTGGAAACTCTATGAGGAAATTCAATTCTGTCTTACAGGGTCACTATAAGTTGGAATTGACTTGATGGCAAGGAGTTTGATTTTTATTTTTTGGTATCAATAATATGCCAAGAAAGTAACATTTTGCTGAAGATAGTTCAAAAAAGGTTGCAGCAGTACATCAACAAGGAACTGCCAGAAGTTCAAGCTCTGTTCTGAAGAAGATGTGGAACGAGGGATAGCACTGCTGATGTCAGATGGATTATGGCTGAAAGCAAAGAATACCAGAAAGATGTTTTCGTAGTTATGTAGTGCTGCTATAACAAAAGTACCACCAGTTGAGGGCTTTAACAAACAGAAATTTATTCTCTATCAGTCTAGGAGGCTAGATCTGAATTCAGGGTGCGAGCTCCAGGGGAAGGCTTTCTCTCTCTGTCAGTTCTGGAGCAAGTTCCTTATCATCAATCTTCCCCTGGTCTAGGAGCTTCTGAGCACAGGGACCTCAAGTCATGCTGTTCCCCAGGCTCTTGATTCTTGGTGGTGTGAGGTCCCCATGTCTCTCTGTTAGTTTCTCTCTTTCATATCTCAAAAGAGATAGGCTTAAGATAGAATTTAATCTTATAGATTGAGTCCTGCCTCATTAACATAACTACTGCTAATCCACCTCATTAACACCATAGGATTTACAACACATAGGAAAATCACATCAGATAACAAAATTGTGGATAATCACACAATACTGGGAATCATGGCCTAGGCAAGTTGACACATATTCTTGGGGGACAGAATTCAATCCATGACAAATGTTTACTAGCATTTTATTGACTATGCAAAATCATTCAACTACATGGACCATAACAAGTTACAGATAACATTGTGAAGAATGGAATTCCAGAACACTTAATTGTGCTCATGTGGAACTTGTACATAGGTCAAGAGGCAGTCGTTTGAAAAGAACAAGGGGATATTGCATAGTTTAAAATCAGGAAAGGTGTGCATCAGGGTTGTGTTCTTTCACCATACTTATTCAGTTTGTGTGCTGAACAAATAATCCGAGAAGCTGGACTATATGAAGAAGAATAAGGCATCAGAATTGGAGGAATACTCACTAACAACCTGTGATATGCACATGAAACAACTTTGCTTCCTGAATGTGAAGGGGACTTGAGCACATACTGATGAAAATCAAAGACCACAGCCTTCAGTATGGATTAGACCTCGATATCAGGAAACAAAAATTCTCACAACTGGACTAATAAGCAACATCACAATAAATAGAAAAAAGATTGAAGTTGTAAAGGATTTCAGTTTACTTGGATCCACAATCAACACTTATGGAAATAACAGTCAAGAAATCAAACAAGGTGGAGGAGGTGGAACCAACATGGCACTCTAGAGAGATATACCATGCCGTCCCTCTGTAGCAAAGACCCAAAAATCTAAATAAAATATATATAAACATCACTCGTGGAAAACTAAGCATCAAATAAAGGTTTAAATAACTAGTTCAATAATGAAACAAAGCTAAAAGAGTTAAAACAGAGATGTCAATCTGTAAATGATGACAACATCAAAACAATAAAAGGGGAATAAATGGTGTAAGTATAGAACTTTCAATTGAAGAGGAAGTCAAGGCAATATCAGGTAATGAAAGACTGGCTCAAACTTAGGAAGATAGGGGTAAATTTCAAGGTAACCACAAAGAATGTTATCAAACCTACTCATCAGAATAAAATAGAAGAAAAATGTACACTCTCAGTAAACACAAAATGTATAATAACAAAAGAAAAGAAAAGAAAATCCACAAAGGAACTCAGCACAAGAAAGTAAGAATGAAGAAAATATGAGCACCATAAAAAAAAAAAGCACAACAATATGACAGCAATAAACTCATACCTATTGATAATCATACTGAATGTAAATGGCTTAAATGCACCTGTAAAGAGACAGAGAGTGGCGGAATGGATAAAAAATCATGACCCATCAATATGCTGTCTACAAAAGACACACCTTAGACATAAATACATAAATATATTAAAAATCAAATGATGGAAAAAATATATCAAGCAAACAGTAACCAAAAAAAGGGCAGAAGTGTCAATACTAATATTAGATAAAATAGACTGTAAGGAAAATCAATCAGAAAAGAGAAGGAAGGATGTTATATGATGATTAAATGGACAATCCACCAAGAAGAACTAACCTTAAAAAATATCTATGCACCCAATGACAAAGTTCCAAAATACATAAAACAAAAATGATAACAGCACTGAAAAGAGAAACTGATAGTTCCAAAATAATAATAAGAGTCTTAAACACACCACTCTCGGTAAAGGACAGAACATCTAGAAAGAAACTCAGCAAAGATACAGAAGATCTAAAGGTCAAGATAAAAAAAAATTGACCTCATAGTTATATAAAGAACACTCCACCCAAGAGCAGCAAAGAATATATTCTTTTCCAAAGCACATGGAACATTCTCCAGAATAGACCACATTTTAGGCCACAAAGCAACCCTCATTAAAATCAAAAACATCAAAATAATACAAAATATTATCTCTGATCATAAAGCAATAAAAGTAGATATCAATAACAAGAAGAACAAGAAACAAAAATCAAGTACATGGAAACTGAATA
The DNA here is from genome assembly GCF_000243295.1 of Trichechus manatus latirostris. Taxonomy (NCBI): domain Eukaryota; kingdom Metazoa; phylum Chordata; class Mammalia; order Sirenia; family Trichechidae; genus Trichechus; species Trichechus manatus. Next base: position 6,033,055 of record NW_004443991.1, on the reverse strand, counting down.
ACACCATGCTGAAAAACAACTGGGTAATATAAGAAATCAAAAAGGGAATAAAAAAATTCCTAGAATCAAATGAGAGTGAAAACACATCATACAAAAAACTTTGGGACACAGCTAAGGCAGTGCTCAGAGGTCAGTTCGTAGCAATAAACACATATCAAAAAAGAAGAACAGGCCAAAATCAAATTGTTACTCCTACAATTCAAACAAATAGAAAGAGAACAGCAAATGAAGTCCACAGACACCCGAGGAAAGGAAATATAAAGATTGGAGCAAAAATATATGAAACAGAATAGAAAAACAATAGAAAGAATGAATAAGATCAAAACTTGGTTCTTTGAAAAGATCAACAAAATCAACAATGTTTTGGCCAAACTGACAAAAGAAAAACAAGAGAGGAAGCAAATAACTCAAATAAGAAATGAGATTGTGCAAACGACAACAGACCCAACTGAAATAAAAAGGATTATAACAGAATATTATGAAAAATTGTGTTCCAACAAATTTGAGAACGCTAGAGGAAATGGGAAGCCTTGGTGGCACAGTGGTTAAGAGCTAAGGCTGCTAAACAAAAGGTGGGCAGTTTGAATCCACCAGCTGCTCCTTGGAAACCCTATGGGGCAGTTCTACTCTGTCCTGTAGGGTTGCTATGAGTTGGAAACGACTCGACGGCAACAGGATTTTATAGGAAATGGACAAATTTCTAGAAACACACAACCTACCTAAACTAACACAAACTGAGATAGAAAATCTGAACAGACCCATAACAAGAGAAGAGATTGAAGGGGTAATAACAAAATCCCCCCCTGCTCTCTCAAAAAAAAGTCCTAGCCTGGACAAATTCACTGGAGAATTCTACGAAATATTCAGAGGAGAGATCAAACCAGTACTACTCAAACTATTTCAGATCATAGAAAAGGAAGGAAAGCTCCTGAACTAATTTTATGAATCCAGTATAACTCTGATACGAAAGCCAGGCAAAGACACCACAAAGATCAGGAAAACAATACCATTTATAATAGCCTCCAAAAATATAAAATAGGAATAAATCTAACCAGGAACATAGAAGACCTATACAATGAAAACTACAACACACTATTGCAAAGAACCAAAAGAGACCTACATAAATGGAAAAACATACCATGCTAATGGATAGGAAGATTCAACTTTGTGAGAATATCAGTTCTACCCAAAGCAATCTACAGATATAATGTAACGCCAATCCAAATACCAAGAGCATTCTTTAATGAGATGAAAAAACTAATCAAAAACTTTACATGGAAAGGAAAGTGGCCCCAGATAAGCAGAGCATTATTATAGAAAAAGAACAAAGTAGGAGACCCCACACTTCCTGATCTCAGAACGTACAATACAGCAACGGTAGTCAAAACAGCTAATACTGGTAAAATGACAGTCACAGAGACCAAAGAAACAGAATCGAGAACCCAGATGTAAATCCATCCACTTCTGGTCAGATGATCTTTGACAAAGGACCATAGTCCATTAAATGGGGAAAAGACAGTCTGTTTAACAAATAGTTCTGGCAAAACTGGATGTCCATCTGTAAAAAATGAAACATGAACCAAACTCCACATCATACAAAAAAACTAACTTAAATGGAACAAAGACTTAAATATAAAACCTAAAATGATAAAGATCATGGAAGAAAAACTAGGGGCAACACTAGGGGCCCTAATACATGGCATAAAGAGAATACAAACCATAACTAACAATGCACAAATACCAGAAGACAAACTAGATAACTGGGAACTACTAAAATTTAAACACTTCCGGTCATCAACAGCCTTCACCAAAAAAGTAAAAAGAGAAGCTACAGAATGGAGAAAAAAAAAATTGCCTGTGACGTATCTGACGAGGGTCTAATCTCTAAAATCTATAGAATAATTCATCACCTCAATAACAAAAGGACAAATAATCCAATTAAGAAATGGACAAAGGATATGAACAGACATTTCACCAAAGAAAACATTCAGGCAGCTAAAAAACACAGCAGTAAATATTCACTATCATAAGCTGTAGTTGTTGATAGGTGCCGTCGAGTCAGTACCACAGAACGAAACACTGCCCAGTCCTGCACCATTCTCACAATGGTTGTTATGCTTGAGCCCATTGTTGCAGCCACTGTGTCAAGCCATCTCATTGAGGGTCTTCCTCTTTTTCGCTGTCCCTGTACTTTACCAAGCATAATGTCTTTCTCTAGGGACTGATCTCTCCTGACAACATGTCCAAACTATGTAAGACATAGTTTCACCATCCTTGCTTCTAAGGAGCATTCTGGTTGTACTTGTTCCAAGACAGATTTGTTCCTTCTTTTGGCAGTCCATGGTTTATTCAATATTCTTCACCAACACCACAATTCAAAGGTGGCAAATCTTTGGTCTTCCTTATTCATTGTCCAGCTTTCAGATGCATATGACGGGATTTAAAATACCAAGGCTTGGGTCAGGTGCACCTTAGTCTTCAAGGTGACATCTCTGCTTTTTAACACTTTAAAGAGGTCTTTTGCAGAAGATTTGCCCAATGCAATGTGTCTTTTGATTTCTTGACTGCTGCTTCCGAAAGTGTCAATTGTGGATCCAAGTAAAATGAAATCCTTGACAACTTCGATTTTTTCTCCATTTATCTTGATATTGCTTATTGATCCAGCTATGAGGACTTTTGTTTTCTTTATGTTGAGGTGTCATCCATACCGAAGGCTGTGGTCTTTGATCTTCATCAATAAGTGCTTCAAGTCGTCTTCACTTTCAGCAAGCAAGGTTGTGTCATCTGCCTAACACAGGTTGTTAATGAATCCTTCTCCAATCCTGATGCCCCATTCTTCATATAGCCCAGCTTCTTGGATTATTTGCTCAGCATACAGATTGAATAGGTATGGTGGAAGGATACAACCCTGACGCACATCTTTCCTGACTTTAAACAACGCAGTATCCCCTTGTCCTGTTGGAACGACTGCCTCTTGAATCTAGACTCCACATCCTCTTCTGAATCTGGGCTGAGTTTCTGGCAGTTTTCTGTCAACGTGGCTGCAGCCACTTTTGAATGATCTTCAGTAAAAATTTACTTGAGTGTGATATTAATGATATTGTTTGATAATTTCTGCATTCGGTTGGATCACCTTTCTTGGGAATAGGCATAAATATGGATCTCTTCCAGTTGGTTGGCCAGGTAGCTGTCTTCCAAATTTCTTGGCATAGACAAGTGAGCACTTCCAGCACTGCATCCGTTTGTTGAAATACCTCAGTTGAATATTCCGTCAATTCCTAGAGCCTTGTTTTTCGCCAATGACTTCAGTGCAGTTTGGACTTCTTCCTTCAGTACCATCGGTTCTTGATCACATGCTACCTCTTGAAATGGTTGAACATCGACCAATTGTTTTTGGTATAATGACTCTGTGTATTCCTTCCATCTTCTTTTGATGCTTCCTGTGTCATTTAATATTTTCCCCATAGTATCCTTCACTATTGCAACTCAAGCCTTGAATTTTTTCTTCAGTTCTTTCAGCTTGAGAAATGCCGAGCATCTTCTTCCTTTTTGGTTTCCTATCTCCAGCTCTTTGCACTTGTCATTATAATACTTTACTTTGTCTTCCTGAGCTGCCCTTTGGAATCTTCTGTTCAGTTCTTTTACTTGATCATTTCTTCCTTTTGCTTTAGCTACTTGATGTTCAAGAGTAAGTTTCAGTCTCTTTCTGACATCCATTTTGGTCTTTTCTTTCTTTCCTTTTTTTTTTTTTTAATCAATGCTAGTTCTTATTTTTCTCATGATATAAAATTATGAATAATACAGATAAATATGAAGAAAATTAAAATTTCCTATAAACACACCATCCTGAGAAACTACTACAATTTTCTATCTTTTCTTTCTGTGCATTTTATTTGCAAAATTGGAATTATATTTTTATAGTTTTGATTCCTACTTTTCACTTAATATACGTTGAGTGTTTCTGAATTTTATAAAATATGACTGGAAAAAAATTTCTAATAGCTGTATAATATTTAGTCTTTTGGTGGATCATAATTTTTAACATTTAGAATGTTTCCATATTTTGATATTATAAATAATGCAGTGATAAGCATCCTTGTTCTCATCTTTTCTGAATCTCTATTTCTTTCAAATAGAGTTTTAGAAGTATTGATGAGTTTAGTGATATGAAACATTTCAAAGGTTTTTGATGTATACTGTCAAGTTCACTTACGTAAAGAGTTTACTATTTTACATTTCTTATCAGCAGAATATAAGACTGCCTAAGTCACTTTAACCTAAGCAAATATTTACTAACTTGATGTGTGGAAATAGCACATACCTTTTATAAAAATTTATATTATAATATATTAGGCATTCATATCGCTTCTCTTGAGACCTATTTGGTCGTGTCCTTAGCCTATTATCTTACTCATTTGTGAATAAATGTTCTAATTAAGATGTACATTTTTGTTGCAAATATTTTTCCACTAATCTGAGGTCCCTTTGACCCTTGATCTATGGATCATAACAATAAGTTTATTGGGGAAGCATCTGGGCAAGTTTATTTTTTTACTTTACAAAAATAAGACAAATGTAGCTGGCTCAATTAATTTCTATTTCTCCTATGTGTCATGCCTGGAGCTGGGGCAGCCATGTTGTAACCATGAGGAACAAACATAAATGAAAAGCCAAGAGACACACAAGATGGCAGCCCTGACACATTGCCAAGGCTCTTAACCAAATGTAGCAGCTGCTTACTTCTAGACTTCTTGCTGTATGTTAAAATTGCTGTAACTTAGGTTTTTTTGTTACTTACAGCTGAAATCATTCTTAAATAATACATTGTTCATGAGGAACCTGATTAGATATCATTTCCTCTGGGATGTCTTCCCAGGCCCATGAAGATGGGTTTAGAGTTCTCTCCTCTGTGTAATTATGACAAGTAGTGCCTACTCCTATTTAGTATTCTACTGATTACATATCTCTTTCTCTCTCACTAGAACATAAAATCCTTGAAGGTAGGAATTCTGTTTAATACGCAGTGGTGCCTTCAGCACTGACAGAGTAGGTACAATATGATAGTTATTGCATGAATTAATAAATATTGTTTGTAAACATATTCCCTGGAGAAAAAAGGCTTTAAAAAAAAAAGGAAGAGTAGAAGATGTCTCTACATCTTTTTTCTCTCTATCAGCAGTCTCCCCCCTTATAGCTAATTTACTAAGGAACTGTCTTTTGAAAGGAAGATCACAATTTCCGTAGGCTGTTGAATGGAGAAGCCCACCTTAACACTCAAGGGCCTGTTTGCAAACATCTTTGGGTCCAGTGGCCTAAGTTGATCTTGAACTTCTTCATATATTTTTTCAATATTTGTTTCAAAACTTTTACTGAGGCAAGTCCACAATCCCATCAGCTAAGTGGAGATTGCTTTTAAAGAACTCACCTGTCTGCATCTCATCCCCAACCATGAATAGTTAAATTCCCATTGTTGCCATTTTTTAAATAATTTTTATTTTTTTATTTTTTCCCATACAAAAATTTATACATACGTTATGTGACCCTAATTGCTCTCCCCATACTGTGACAGCACACTCCTCCCTTCCAGCCCTAATTCCCCATGTCCAGTCAACCAGCTCCTAACCCTCTCTGCCTTCCCACCTCACCTCCGGACAGAAGCTGCCTGTTTAGTCTCTTGTATCTACTTGAGCTAAGAGACACACTCCTCACTAGTGTCACTTTATGTCCCACTGTCCAGTCCAATCCTTGTCTGAAGAGTTGGCCTCAGAAATTGTTTTAGTTCAGGGCTGATAGAGAATCCAGGGGCCATGCATTCCAGGGTTCCTCCTGTCTCAGTCAGACCATTAAGTCTGGTCTTCTTACTAGAATTTGAGTTCTGCACCCCACCTTTCTCCTGCTGTATCTGGGACTGTCTGCTGTGTTCCCTGTCAGGGGGGATATTGGTGGTAGCGTGGTACCATCAAGTTCTTCTGGTCTCAGGCTGATGAAGTCTCTGGTTTATGTGGCCGTTTCTGTCTCTTGGGCTACTACTTTTCCTTGTGTCTTTGGTGTTCTTCATTCTCCTTTAACCAGGTGGTTGGGACCAATTGATGCATCTTTGATGGCCTCTTGCAAGCTTTTAAGATCCCAGACACCACTCACCAAAGTAGGATGCAGAACATTTTCTTAATAAGCTTTGTTAAGCCAATTGGCCTAGATGTCCCCTGAAAGCATGGTCCCCAGACCCCTACAGCTTCTACTCTGTCCCTCAAAGTGTTTGATTGTATTCAAGAAACTTCTTAGCTTTAGTTTACTCCAGTTGCTCTGACTTCCCCCGTAGTGTGTGCTGTCCTTCCCTTCACCTAAGATAATTCCCATATACTATCTAGTTAGTAAATAACCCTCACTCTCCCTCCCCACCCTCATAACCATCAAGGAATGTTTTCTTCTGTGTTTAAACCTTTTCTTGAGTTCTTATAATAGACAATATTTGTCCTTCCGTGATTGACTAAATTCACTTAGCTTAATAAGTTCCAGATTCCTGCATGTTATACAATGTTTCATGGCTTCATCGTTCTTCTTTAGCATTGCGTAGTATTCCATTGTGTGGATATTCCATGATTAGTTTATCCATTTTTCCATTGATGGACATCTAGGTTGTTTCCGTCTTTTTGCTATCATGAACAGTGCTGCAATGAACATGGGTGTGGATATAGCTATTCTTGTGATGGCTCTTATTCTCTAGGATAAATTCCAGGAGCAGGATAGCTGGATCATATGGTACTTTTATTTCTAGCTTTTTAAGGAAGCGTCAAATCAATTTCCAAAGTGGTTGTACCATTTTACATTCCCACGGTGTATAAGTGTTCCAGTCTCTCCACAGCCTCCCCAGCATCTATTATTTTGTTTTTTGTTTTTTTTAATTAATGCTAGCCTTGTTGGGGTGAGATGATATCTCACAGTAGTTTTGATTTGCATTTCTCTAATGACTAATGATCATGAGTATTTCTTCATGTGTCTGTTAGCTGCCTGAATATCTCTTTTGGTGAAGTGCCTGTTCATATCATTTGCCCATTTTTTAATTGGGTTATTTGTCTTTTTGTTGTTGAGGTTTTTCAGTATCTTCTAGATTTTAGAGATTAGACTCTGATCGGATCTGTAGTAGCCAAAATTTCTTCCCAGTCTGTAGGTTGTCTTTTGACTCTTTTGGTGAAATCTTTTGATGAGAATAAGTGTTTGATTTTTAGGAGCTCCCATTTATCTGGTCTCTCCTGGTGCTTGTGCATTGTTACTTATGGTTCATATTTTGTTTATGCTGTGTATTAGGGCTCCTAGCATTGTCCCTATTTTTTCTTCCATGATCTTGATCGTTTTTGATTTTATAGTTAAGTCTTTGATCCATTTTGAGTTAGTTTTTGTGGATGGTGTGAGGTATGGGTCTTTATTCAGTTTTTTGAAGATGGATATCCAGTTATGCCAGCACTATTTGTTAAAGTGACTATCTTTTCCCCAATTACTGGACTTTGAGACTTTGTCAAATATCAGCTGCTCATAGGTGGATGAATTTATGTCTGGATTCTCAATTCTGTTCCATTGGTCTATGTATTTGTTGTTGTACCAGTACCAGGCTGTTTCGACTACCGTGGTGGTATAATAGGTTCTAAATCAGGTAGTGTGAGGCCTCCCACTTTGCTCTTCTTCTTGAGTAATGTTTTACTTATACTGGGCCTCTTCCCTTTCCATATGACGTTGGTGATTTGTTTCTCCATCTCATTAAAAAATGCAGTTGGAATTTGGATTGAGATTGCTTTGTATCTGCAGATCGCTTTGGGTAGAATTGACATTTTCACAATGTTGAGTCTACTTATCCATAAGCAAGGTATGTTTTTCCCCTTATGCCCGTCTCTTTTGGTTTCTTTCAGTAGTGTTTTGTACTTTTCAGTGCATAGGTCTTTTATGTCTCCGGTTAGATTTATTCCTAAGTATTTTATCTTCTTGGGGGCTATCATAAATGGTATTGATTTGCTGATTTCCTATTTAAGGTTCTCTTTGTTGGTGTAAAGGAATCAAACTGATTTTTGTATGTTTATCTTGTCTTCTGAAATTTTGCTGAAATCTTCTATTAGTTCCAGTAGTTTTCTTGTGGATTTTTTTTTTTTGTGTGTATAAGATCATATCATCTGCAAATAGAGATACTTTGACTTCTTCCCTACCAATCTGGATGCCCTTTATTTCTTTTTCTAGCCTAATTGCTCTGGCTAGGATCTCCAACACAATGTTGAAAAAATGTTGAATAAGAGTGGTGGTAAAGGACATCCTTGCCTAGTTCCCTTTATCAAGGGGAATGCTTTCAAAGTGTTTCCATTTAGGAATGTGTTGGCTGTTGGCTTTGTACAAATGCCCTTAATTATGCTGAGGAATTTCCCTTCTATTCCTATTTTGATGAGAGTTTTTATCATGAATTTTTGTTGAACTTTGTCAAATGCCTTTTCTGCATCAATTGATAACATCACGTGGTTCTTTTGTTTTATTTATGTGATCGATTACATTGATTGTTTTTCTCATGTTGAACAATCCCTGCATACCTGGTATAAATCTCACTTGATCATGGTGAATTATTTTTTTGATACATTGCTGAATTCTCTTGGCTAGAATTTTGTTGAGGATATTTGCGTCAATGTTCGTGAAGGATATTGGTAAGTAATTTTCTCTTTTTGTGGTGTCGTTACCTGGTTTTGGTATCAGGGTTATGCTGGCTTCAGAAAATGAGTTTGTGAGTATTTCATCCTTTTCTATGCTCTGAAATACCTTTAGTAGTAGTGGTGTTATTGTCCAGTGAAGCCATCTGGGCCAGGGCTTTTTTTTTATTGGGAGTTTTTTAATTACCTTTTCAATTTCTTCTTTTGTCATTGGTTTATTTAGTTGTTGTACCTCTGTTTGTGTTAGTTTCGTCAGGTAGTGAGTTTCTAGAAATTTTCCATTTCCTCTAATTTTCAAATTTGTTAGAGTATGATTTTTCATAATATTCTGTTATGATTCTTTTAATTTCAGTTGGGTCTGTTGTGATATCACCCATCTCATTTCTTATGCAGGTTATTTGCCTCTTCTTCTATTTTTCTTTTGTCAGTTTTACCAATGGTTTATCAATTTTGTTGATCTTTTCAGAGAACCAGCTTTTGGTCTCGTTAACTCTTTCAGTTGTTTTTCTATTCTCTATTTCATTTATTTCTGCTCTAATTCTTATTATTTTGTTTCTTCTGGCACCTGAGTGCTTCTTTTGCTCCTCTCTTTCTACTTGTTCCAGTTGTAGGGTTAATGTTTTGATTATGGACCTTTCTTCTTTTTGGATGTGTGCATTTATTGCTATAAACTGATCTCTGAGCACTGCTTTTGCCATATCCCAAAGGTTCCGGTAAGATGTGTTTTCATTCTTGTTTGATTCTATGAATTTCTTTATCCCATCCTTAATTTTTCTATAACCCAGTAGTTTTTGAGCAAGGTGTTCTTCAGTTTCCATGTCTTTGATATTTTTTTCCTTGCTTTTTCTGTTGTTGATTTCTGCTTTTATGGCTTCATGGTCAGAAAACATACTTTGTAATATTTCAATGCTTTAGATTTTGTTAAGGCTTGCTTTATGGTGTAATATGTGGTATATTCTGGAGAATGTTCCATGTGCATTGGAAAAGAAAGTATCCTTGGCTGCTGTAGGATGGAGTGTTTGGTATATGTCTATTAGATCCAGTTGGTTGGTTGTAGCATTTAGCTCTTTCATGTCTTTGTTGAGCTTCTTTCTATATGTTCTGTCTTTCTCCGAAAGTGACATGTTGAAGTATCCTACTACTATCGTGGAGCTGTCTAGCTCTCTTTTCAATGCTATTAGAGTTTGTTTTATGGATTTTGAAGCCTTGTCGTTGGGTGCATAAAATATTTATTATAGTTATGTTCTCCTGGGGTATTGACCCTTTAGTCATTATATAGTGTCCTTCTTTATCCTTTGTGGTGGATTTTACTTTAAAGTCTATTTTGTCAGAGATTAATATTGCCACTCCTGCTTTTTTTTTGAGTGTGGTTTGCTTGATATATTTTTTCCATTCTTTGAGTTTTAGTTTGTTTGTGTCTTTAAGTCTAAGGTGTCTCTTGTAGGCAGCATATAGACAGATCATGTTTTTTTATCTAATCTACCACTCTCTATCTCTTTATTGGTGCATTTAGTCCATTTACATTCAGCGTAATTATTGGTCGGTATGAGTTTAGTGCTGTAATTTTGATATCTTTTTTGTGTTGATAGTTTCTTTGTTCCACCTAATTTTCTGTGCTGAGTCATTTTTGTTTATGTATTTTCTTTTCATCCTTTTCATTGTTGTTGATTTTGTGTTTGCTGAGTCTTTATATTTTTCTAGTTTTCATTTAGACTTGTAGGATTCTTAGTTTCTTTTGTGGTTACCTTAATATTTACCCCATTTTTCTAAGTTTATACCAGTCTTTCATTTCTTTATATCGTCTTGACTTCCTCTCCACATGCAAAATCTATGTCTACATTTTTTAAGTCCCTCATTTTTGTTTTAATGTTGTCATCTTTTACATATTGACATCTGTTTCCCTATTTTCAGTGTTTTAGCTCTGATTTCCTTTTGTGACTTCCCTATCTGGGTTGATATCTGGTTGCTCTGTCCTATGTTCTAGTCTTGGGTTGTTATCTGATGTTACCAATTTTCTAACTAGAGGACTCCCTTTAGCATTTCTTGTAATTTTGGTTTTGTTTTTGCAAATTCCTTAAACTTCTGTTTATCTGGAAATGTCCTAATATTGCCATCATATTTGAGAGACAGTTTTGCTGGATAGATAATTCTTGGCTGGCAGGTTTTTTTTCCTTCAAGGCTTTATATATGTCATCCCATTGCCTTCTTGCCTACATGTTTTCTGCTGAGTAGTCAGATTATTCTTATTGACTCTCCTTTGTAGCTGACTTTTCCTAGCTGCTCTTAAAATTCTCTCTTTATCTTTGGTTTTTGGAAGTTTGATTATAATACATCTTGGTGACTTTCTTTTGGGATCTACCTTATGTGAGGTTCAATGAGAATTTTGGATAGATACCTTGTCGTCTTTCATGATATCAGGGAAGTTTTCTACCCACAAACCTTCAAAATTCTCTCTGTATTTTCTGGTATCCCCCTGTTCTTGTACTTCAATCATTCATAGTTATTCCTCTTGATAGAGTCCCACATAATTCCTAGGGTTTCTACTTTTTTTTTTAAATCCTTTTATCTCATTTTTCCTCAAATAAGTTAGTGTCAAGTGCTTTATCTTCAATCTAACTAATTCTGACTTCGATTGTCTCAATTCTGCTCCTACAACTTTCTAATGAGTTGTCTAATTCTGAAATTCTATTGTTAATCTTCTGGATTTCTGATTGCTATCTCTCTATGGATTCTTGCAGCTTGTTAAAATTGTCATTATGCTCTTCTCTAATCTTTTCAATTTCCTCTATTGCGTGTTCTGTGTATTGCTTAATTTCCTTCACAATTTCTTGAAGAGTTCTGTATATTAATCTTTTGTATTCTGCCTCTGGTAATTCCAAGAAACGTCCCTCCTCTGGAAAATTTCTAGATTCTTTATTTTGGGAGTTTGTTCAAGCCATCATGGATTGCCTCTTTATGTGATTTGATATTGACTGTTGTCTCTGAGCCATTGATATGTTATTATATTTATTTATTTTATGTTTGCTTACTGTGTCCTAGCTTCTTGTTTTGTTTTGATATGCCCAAATAGGCTGCTCATACGAGCTAGTTTGATTATTGGCACCTTTGAAGTTGTAATGTCCTGTCACCAGGTGGTTAGATCTGTTACTAGATATGTGAGCTCAGGAATCCACCCACTCCTTCTGTATGGGTTCTGCTCAGGTGCCCAGGTAGATAGCCACCAAGTGTGTGGTGTAGGCTCTCATTTACAGTCCTAGACTGGTGTGGGTGATTGGTGTAGGCACTGGCATCTGGCTTCATCAGGGGGACACTCTCTGAGCAAGGCAGGGGGCTGACGGTCACCTTGAGTGTCCAGTAGGAAGGTGTTTCCCTGTTCCCTAGAGCATGTAGGTGGGTGGGTTTTGCAGCTGGACTCTGAGCATCTAATGCTGTTGGCTGTAAGGATTGGGGGGCACCTCTTATTCTTGGTTCCCCTTCGCAGATGTCTAGGTGGCATGGGGGAGCCACCAGTCCTCAGACCCCTGATGTGGGTAGGTAAAGACCCTGCTCAATGGGCAGAGCAGTGTCAAATGTCACTGACCTGCCACTTCACAGCTGAAACAGTTGAAGTTAGACTTCATGTATATACCCTGTTGTACTGCGGTAATGAGGGCCTACACTGTTGAAATGAGCCCACAGAAGTCTATGTAGGGGAAAATGCACTCAAAGTCCATGGATCCCTCATGCCTGTGCCTAGGCAAAAGAGTTGTGCCTACCCTCGGTTCCTGGCTTAGGGGAGCTGGCAGTTTATTTTTTTCCCTGTATTTTAATTTGTTCACTCTCCAAAGCAGGGAGAATGGCTCCGGGAGTGTGACGGATCATACTTCCGTCCCGAGGACTCGGCAATTCCTGAAGCTGCTCCAGGTTCAGTGCATGTCAGAGAACAGGTAGGTAAATGGGAGAGAGATTTTTCTCTAAGGGGGGTGTTTTTGATCCACACAGTTGGCTGTACACAAGTAGTTATCTTTCTTTGATCCAGGGCTGCTTCTTACTGGTTCTAGGTAGCCGTATAGACTCTCTAGTGCTGGGTCTTTCCCGGTACAGAAAACACACCTCCTGAGCACTGCCACTGGCCTACTTCACCGCTCACTCCTGAGCTGATCAGGCCTGAAGGGCTCAGGCTATCGCCGGGTGAGGTCTGGCAACTCCTCACTGCTTCCGAAATATCTCTACCTACCCCTTGCACTCAGTCTGGTTTCTCAACTCTGCCTTTGATGTTCAGGGCTCCCAGATTACCATATATAATCGATTCACCTATTTTTTCAGGTCTTTGTTGTAAGAGGGTCCACCTGAATTATTTGACTACTCTGTCATCTTGGCCCTGCCTCCTCTTTCCTGTCTTTTTAATGACCTCTTGCTTTCTTCATGTATGATGTTCTTAATGTCATTCCACAACTTGTCGGGTCTTCGGTTATTAGTGTTCAAGGTGTCAAATCTATTTTTGAGATGATCTCTAAATTCAGGTGGGATATACTCAAGGTTGCACTTTAGCTCTCATGGACTTTGAGTGCCTTCCAACCTGAGGGGGTCTTATCTTCTAGCACTATATCAGATAATGTTCTCTGCCATTCATAAGGATTTCACTGGCTAATTCTTTTCAGAAGTAGACTGCTGGGTCCTTTTTCCTAGTCTGTTTTAGTCTGGAAGCTCAGTTGAAACCTGTGTACCATGGGTGACCCTGCTGGTATCTGAATACCAGTGGCATATCTTCGAGCATCACAGCAACACACAAGCTCCCACAGTACAACAAACTGACAGTCATGTAGGGGCATAATCCATTAGAGAAATGAAAAATCAAAACTTACAATGAGATACCATCTCACTTCGACATTACTGGCACTAATCAAAAAAAAAAAACAGAAAATAACAAATGTTGTAGGGGTTTCAGGGTGATTGGAACTCTTATGCATTGTTAGTAGGAAAGTAAAATGGTAAAACCACTATGGAAAAAGATATGGAACTTCCTTAAAAAGCTATAAATACAAAAGCCGTATGATCCAGCAATCCCACTTCTAGGAATATATCCTAGAGAAATAAGAGGCTTCATACAAATAGACATATGCACACCTACGTTCACTGTAGCATTATTCTCAATAACTAAAAGATGTAAACAACCTAAGTGCCCATCAACAGATGAATGGGTAAACAAATTATGGTACATAGGGACAATGAAATACTACCCAAAGATAAAGAACGATGATGGATCCATGAAACATCTCACAACATGGATGAATCTGGAGGGTATTATGCTGAGTGAGATAAGTCAATCACAAAAGGACAAATATTGTATGAGATGACTATTATAAAACACCCTGTCATGGATTGAGTTGTGTCCTCCAAAAATAAATCTATCAATTTGGCTAGGCCAGGATTCCAAATATTGTGCAATTATCCACCATTTTATCACTTGATGTGATTTTCCTATGTATTGTAAATTCTATCTCTATGATATTGGTGAGATGGGATTAGTGACAGTCATGTTAATGAGGCAGGACTTAATCTATAATATTGGATTGTGTCTTGAGCCAATCTCTTTTGAGATATAAAAGACAGAAACGAGCAGACATGGGGATCTCCTACCACCAAAAAAGCAGAGCCAGGAGTGGAGCATGTCATGTGAAGCTGGGGTCCCTGCATTAAGAAACTTCTCCACTAGGGGAAGATTGATGACAAGCACCTTCTCCCAGAGCTGACAGAGAGAGAAAGCCTTCCCCTGGAGCTGGCACACTGAATTCAAACTTGTAGCCTCCTGAACTGTAAGAGAATAAATGTCTGTTCGTTAAAGCCATCCACTTGTCGTATTTCCGTTATAACAACACTCGATAGCTAAGACAGAATTTGGTACTCTCCAGATTCTGAGTGGAGGCCCCTTGGCCCTGGGCTTCAGCTCTACCCTCCAGGCCCATTGGAATGGCAATTCTGCTTCCTTGAATTTCAGTGGCCCCCTTCTAGTCTTCCCCTGGCCTAGGAGCCTCTCAACACAGGAACCTTGGGTCCAAACGACGTGCTCTGCTCTGGTGCTGCTTTCTTGGTAGTAGGAGGTCCCCATATTTCTCTACTCACGTCTCTCTTTTATATCTCCAAAGAAATTGGCTTAAAATACAACCTAATCTTATAGATTGAGTCCTGCCTCATTAATATAACTGCCGCTAATCCCATCTCATTAACATCATAGGGATAAGATTTACAACACACAGGAAAATCACATCAGATGACAAAATCATGGATAATTACACTGTACTGGGAATCATGGCCTAGCCAAGTTTACACACATTTTGGGGGGACACAATTCAATCCATAACATCCCCCCAAAATGTTTACAAATAGACAATCTTTGTTGGTTAGAGAAAGAGACGGTGTGGGGATGGGAAGTCACTAACTAGATATTAGACAAGTGTTAACTTTGGTGAAGGGAAAGAAAACACACAATATAGGGGGCAGCACAACTTGACCAAGGCAAAGTCACAGAAGCTTACTTCCAAACATCTTGAGGGACCCAGTTACTGTGGCTGAGGGCTGGGGACCATGGTCTTGGGGGACGTCTAGGTCCATTGGCATAACATAGTTCATAAAGAAAATGTTTTACATCCTACTTCAGTGAATAGCATCCTGGGTCTTAAAAGCTTGCTAGTGGCCATCTAAAACCTAAGTATTGGTCCCATCCCATCTGGAGCAAAGGAAAATGAAGAAAACAAAAGACACAAGGAAAATATTAGTCCAAATGACTAATGGACCATATGAACCACAGCCTCCATCAGCCTGAGCCCAGAAGAAATAGATGGTGCCCTGCTACCACCACTGACCACTCTGATAAGGATCACAATAGAAGGTCGCTGACAGAGTGGGAGAAGAATATATAACAAAATTCAAATTCACTAAAAAGACCAGAGTTACTGGTCTGACAAAGACTGGAGGAATCCCTGAGAATATGGCCCCTGGACACCCTTGATAACTCAGAACTGAATCACTCCTGAAGTCTACCTTTCATCCAAAAAATTAGACAGGCCTATAAAACAAATAATAACAAATGTGAGGAACATGCTTCTTAGTTCAGTAAAGTATACAAGACCAAATGGGCAACACTTGCTCAAAAGCAAAGATGAGAAGGCAGGAAGGCAGAGGAAAACTGGAGGAATGGACATGGAGAACCCAGGGTGGAAACGGAAAGGGGAAGAGTGCTGACACATTGTGGGGATTGCAACCAATGTCACAAAACAATTTGTGTATGATTTTTTGAACACGAAAACTAAAATAATAATAATAAAATGTACAATGTAGCCTCTTAAAAAAGAAAAGAAACCTAACGATGTACTGCAGTGAACAAATCTGCTGCAAAAGACCTCTTTAAAGTGTTAAACAGCAAGGATGTCACTTTGACAGCTAGGGTGCACCTGACCCAAACCATGGTGTTTTCAATCGCCACGTATGCATGTGAAAGCTGAACAATGAATAAGGAAGACCAAAGAAGAATTGATGCCTTTGAATTATGATGTTGGCAAAGAATATTGAATATATATGATGGACTGCCAGAAAAACAAACAAATCTGTTTTGCTAGTAGTTCTGCCAGAATGCTGCTTAGAAGTGAGGATGGCAAGACTTCAACTCACATAATTTGGACATGCTATCAGGAGGGATCCGTCCCTGAAGAAGAACATCATGCTTGATAAAGTAGGCAGCCAGTGAAAAAGAGGAGGACCCTCAATGAGATGGATTGACATAATGGCTGTGACAATGGGCTCAATCATAGCAAGGATTGTAGGGATGGTGTACCACCAGGCGGTGTTTCATTCTGTTGTACACAGAGTCACTATGAGTCAGAACCGCCTCGAAGGCACCTAACAACCTAAGTAACAAGTGAAGATTGAGTCCCCTGAGTGGCACAAATGATTTGCACCGAAAGTTTGGCAGTTTGAGCTCATCCAGCAGCACAACTAAAGAAAGGCCTGTCCATCTGCTTCTATAAAGATTAAAGCAAAAAAAAAAAAAAAAAAAACAGTTGTATTCTGTTACACATGGGTTGACATGAGTTGGAATCAACTTAAGGACAATAGTTTTGATTTTTTTTTTTAAAGGAAAAATAGCAGATAGACCACCTCAGGCATTTAAATCTCGCTACAGGTACTATATTATGGTCTAGATTTAAAAAAAAAAACAATACAAAGTCATACATTTTGATGCCATATCAGAGGGTAAAATCTACACATATGTATTAGAAAAGTATTTTTGGGCTTGCGAAGAAATCTAAATGAGTTTAACACTAAAGTTAAAGTGGTAGAATGGAGCCATGGAAGGAAGGTTCAACACTTTTTGAGGAACTTAAGAGACCAATGTAATGGAAGAAAAGATATTGAGATGTTCAGGGAAAATTTAAAAGTTTGTTCGTATGTTGCAGTGTTATCATAGTGAGTAAAGATTTCCATGAAAACTGAACAAAGCCTTGGAATTTAAGGAGAAAAATTAGGTCTGAATAAAAACTAATATTTACTATGCCTCTAATATGTTTCAGGTAAAATTCCAGATGTTTTTCTCATTTAATCTGAACAGCAATGTATTTTACAGATGTGGAAACTGAGGTTGAAAATGCTTAAAAGCAACTCTAATCATCTGGTTAAGTGTTTAAATGTCTCAGAATTGGTAACTTCCAGAGCTGAGTTTTAAATGTGGGGCAGTTTGATTCCAAACCCTTTGCTCGTTTCATTACTCCATGCCATCTCCTTAGTTCTTGGAGTGAACTAAAGGGAAACAGTTTCATTATGCTAGATGTAGGGAAGGCAGTTTTCAGGGAAGGAAATGTGACTGTGTGTCAGTAAAGTAGAGCCAGGAGTTTTAAAAATTGTGAAAGTGAAGGAAAAGAAAAGACAGTATCTGGCATTATCAGGATCCAATGTAATTGGCTTCGTTTTTGTGTTGATTTTAGGGTTACGGAAATTTGAGACATAGCATCTTCTAATTTGGTTTGATCTGGAAGATGCAAACAATTGAAAACAGATTAAAAAATATTTTGCTGACAATGACAATAGTTAACATTTATGGAACATTTACTCTGTACCAGGCACTGATCAAAACACTTGACATGTACTATTTGCTAGTTTTCCAAATAATTCCATAAAATGGGTTTTGTTATTATCTCAAGTTAACACCTGAGAAGATCAGAACAGCCAGATGAAATGACAGTCAGAGAATCATTAAGGGGTGGAACAGCATCGAACACAAGCGGCCTGACTCCAAAATCAACACAATCAATAGAATGGATCACCCTACTATCTGACACTCTTTGCTCCTGCTATCCTACTGTTGTGAAATTGATTGCGACTCATAGCCACCCTATAGGACAGAGCAGAACTGCCTCATAGGGTTTCCAAGGCTGTAAATCCTTACAGAAGCAGACTGCTACATTTTTCCCCTGTGGTGTGGCTGGTGAATTCGAACCGTCGACCTTCGGTTAGCAGCCAGCGCTTTAATCACTGGGCCACCAGACACTCTGTGTTAGAGAGATCTAAAACTCAAATGTCCAGAACAGATATATTTCAATACAGGCAATGCATAAATTAGTAGTGTCTCCAGAAACCTTTCGGAGCATTGCCTTCAGGGAACACCTTAGTGAATTTGGTACAGGCTTCCTGGTAGGGCCTAGAACTACAATGAGGGGATGCAGACAGGTTCATTATGTTTCTTGGTGCCCTCACATTTTCCTCAGGCAGGCTGGACCCTTTTTGATTAAGTCCTTTATTGTATAACCCTAAAAACTGGAAGTTTGAAATTTGACATTCTACGAACGCTGTAGTTCATCACCTCCTCCTATAAATCATGCTCTGAGTAGTAATAAAAGCTACCATTTCTACTATGTGATCATGAGGTAATAAATAATACAAAGTCAGATGAATTGTGATTCTGTCAAATTCACCATATGACACAAACATTTTCAAATTTGCTTTATCCTCTTTTAATTATACCTTGGGGCAGATAAACCTGCTCTCCATTTCATTCAGCCTCCTTACACATGTAGGACCTACTAGCAGGTAGTTACTATCAGAAAACAAATGGCCTTTAGAAGCATGGAAATATTTACAAACTAAAAGGGAAGGAGGAAGGGTGAGGATGGCTAATTAAATGACGATCAGAAGTGTCACAGATTTCAAGGACACAGAAGAGGTCACAAGCATTATAAATCAGGCAGAACAGAGATTCAGACTATTACTGTTTTTTTTTTTCTTTTTGTATTAACAGAACCTCATTTTTCTTTAGAGATGCTAAAGGTATATATGCATATATGTCTAAGCACTAAAATGTCACAATTCCTTTCAATCCCTAAAAGTAACATTTATACCCAAATAAGTTAAGACTTTGAAATTTTTCTTTAAAAATTACATTCTCAAGCAAACAAACTTTTTTATTGTGTGGGTGTTTCTGACAGTTAATGTTCTCTAAGGTTGTGATGAAGCCCTGGTGGTGCAGTGGTTAAGAGCTTGGTCAGCAGTTCGAATCTACCAGCTGCTCCTTGGAAACCCTATAGGGGAGTTCTATTCTCTCCTATAGGGTCTCTGTGAGTAGGAACCATCTTGACAGCAACGGGTTTAGTTTTGGTAAGGTTGTGTCACAGCCCTGGTGGCACAGTGGTGAAGAACTTGGCTGCTAACCGAAAGGTTCCAACCCACCAGCCGCTCTGTGGGAGAAAGATGTGGCAGTCAGCTTCCATAAAGATTTACAGCCTTGGAAACCCTATGGGGCAGTTCTACTCTGTCCTATAGCATTGCTGTGAGTCAGAATTGACTCAATGGCAGTGGGGTAAAATTGTGTCTACATTTAATCTTATAACATGCTTTATTTTTATCACTTTTTTCACATAACTGTAACTTCCTTTTTTTGTTTTTTAATGGTACATCTCTTAATATATATTTATTTTATGGGAAATATTACCATGAACTCTACAAGAAAAAAAGTGCCATGTTTTAGTGTGAAACATTTTGAACCTATATTCAGGTGCCTTTATTGTCTAAGTAAGAAGGATTAGGCTACAGTATTCAATAGCAACTTAAAAATAGAAAATTGGAAAAAATAACAAGACTTTTTTTTAGAACAACAACCTAAAAATATCGAGAGTAAATCTTATGTATGCAGTTGTTTTCAGCTAGAAGGAACTAGGGAGTACAGACTGAATCAATGTGAGACTAAAACAAAGTTAAAATTAAAAATAAATATATTTCTTGTTTAAAGGGTATCAGTGTTTGTACAAATTCAAGTAGAGTGAAAGCAAGTAAAGATATTGTAAGCTTGAATTACGAGAAAAGTTAGATGGAATTATGTGGAAATGAATGTATACAGATGAAACCTCCACGTTACAAATTGCCTCTATGTAAGCATTACCTAGCTTGTGAAGGACACTGGTGCTGTTGTTAGTTGTCCTTGAGTCGATTCTGACTAATGGGGACACTATGTGTGCAGAGTAGAACTGCTCCATAGTATTTTCAAGGCTGTAACTTTTAGGATGCAAATTGCTAAGCCCATTTTGAGGCACCTCTGGGTGGGTTTCAATCACCAACTCCAGTGAAAAAAATTCTTTATCCTAGTTTCTGTTCTCTTAAAACAAAAGGGTTAGTGTCTGAAAAGTATAGGGAGCTTTGAGCCATTCTCAGGGTTAACTAAAGAAGGTCACTTTTGTAGAACCTAATTTTATCTTTCTTGCTGTACCCACCATATCTCCAGGCTCCAGGTGCCAGTGGTGGGGAGAAGAGCATAATAGTCACAATAATAGGATTTTCTCTCAAATCGAGTGACTTAGTGCTGCCTTAACAGAAATAGCACAAGTGGATGGCTTTAAAGAACAGAAATTTATTTTCTCACAATTCAGGTGACTAGAAGTCCGAATTCAGGGGACCAGCTCTAGGGGAAGACTCCCTCTCTCTCTCTGTAGACTCTGGGGAAAGATCCTTGTCTCCTTCAGCATTTGTAGCCCAGGAGTTCCTTGGTTCCTTAGCAATCTTTACATGGCATTCATCTTCCCAAAGTATGCGCTTGCTTTGGTATCTAATCCGCTCTTTTTATAACTCAGAAGTGATTAGGTTTAGAATACATCCTACACTGGTATGGCCTCACCAACATAACAAAGAAAATCCTATTCTTAAATGGGATTTACATCTACAGGTGGAGGGGTTAAGATTCCAACACATATTTGGGGGGAACACAATTCAATCCATAACTTTGAGTTTCAGTATAAACTCAGGACCAGCAAGCCAACCTGCCAATTTTCTCCCAACTAGTTTTAAAAGTCACTGGGCAAGGAGTTCCTTGATCATCTTTTCTTCTAGCTTCCGAAGCTGTCCTATTAACTAGCCGTGCCCCCATTTCTTTAGTGTTTGCTACTCTGTTCCTTGGCTTTTGTATATATATGACTCTCGTGAAATCTTTCATGATTCAGCTATTTGCATGGATTAACTTCTCCTCCAATAGTCATTTCACCATATAATGGAAGGTACAGGAAATAAAAACTACATTGGCCACAAAATAATGCTATCCTCTCTGTCTTACAAGGATTCAAATGGTGGCTTTTTCTTGTTCATTCAAATTATGCCTATTTTTCCCCAAAAGTAGTGGGTGAGAGGTAGGTCGGTAGGCACATCTAAATGAGAGTGATGAATACATGTACAGTCCTCTACAATCAACATTCTTCTAATAGGCAAGCCCTTGTTTTGGCCTTAAGCTTATAACCTTTACTTTTTTTTTCTCTCATAAGGCAACATTTTTTCCTAAAAGCACTTCACCTTCTTTTTATTTATTCATTCAATATATTTCTATTGATTACCTACTAAATCCCAGGTACTGTTCTGACATAACACACCAAGTCCCATATAGCATGCTTACATTCTCAGGCAATGAGATCCTGGAATCCATATCGACCAACCCATGTCTGAGTATTTGATGTGTACATATATATATGGACTCCAAAATTAAGTGTGTTTATGCTAGGGTATGGAGTCGATGGTCCACTGTGTGTGGGAACAAAATATTTGAGCTTCTATTTGGATTTATTCTTATTTAAATAATAAGAAAATTAGAATCCATCTATAATTAATATAAAGATTAATGCAGGCACCTTTACTCAGTCACAGGATATATATAATACTTGAGGTTTCTTGAGAAAGAGTGATTTTTTTCATAATGCTGAAGAACCAACTAGGTTACACATTTATTTTTTTGGTTATCTTTAAGCATCATGGTAGGTAGAAGTCTAAGATCAGCCCAAGGTTTTCTTTCCCTAGTGTATATGTCTTATATAATTACCTCACCTTAAGTGTAAGACTGGTAAATATGACGGAATATCACTCTGTAGTTAGGCTACTAATTAGTTGACTTTGAGTTAATCAAAAGAAAACTTATCTAGATATACCTAACCTAATCAGGTGAGCCCTTAAAAGGGCTGAGCTCTTATGGGAAAATGAGATTCAGAGCATGAGAGAACATATGGAGGGTGCAACATGCCAAGGTACTGGGGGAAGCCTCTATGAATTGAAAGTGACTCATGGCTGACAGCTAGCAAGGGAATAAAGACCTCTGTCCTACAACTGCAAGGAATTGAAAAGGAGAAATAAAATCTTAGAAGGTTTGCAGGGGCTTAAGTTTGAGATTAATGGTGAAGGATGGTTCTGTTAAGAAGGTAACTTTGTAGTAAAGATCTCAAGAAAGTGAGGGAGTTAGCCATATGATAATAAGTAAAAAGAAAGGCAAGCATAAAGACCTTATATGGAATTGTTAGATGATCTAGAAAGAGGCCAGAGTAGATAAACAAAATGAGACACAGGAGACAAGATAAGGGAAGCAATAGGGCCAGATCATGTAGATCCTTGTAGGTCATTCTAAAGACTTTGGCTTTCACTATGAGCGAGAAGGAAAGCCATTAGAGGAAAGGTATAATTTGACTTATAGTTTAATAGAATCACTGTGGCTGTTATATAGAGAATAGGCTTGCAAGGGGACTAGGGCAGAAGCAGACAGGCCTGTTAGAAGACTTGTAGGAATCCTGAAAACAGATGATGGTGGTATGGATTAAGGTATTGAGAGTGGGAGCTATGAGAAGTGGTCAAATTCTCCATGTATTTTGAAGGCAGAAATGGCAGGATTTGTTGACAGACTAGACATGGTGATTGAAGAAAAGAAGAGAGGAGTCCATGATGACCCAAAGAATTTGGCCTGAGCCACTGGAGGGGGCTTGTTGTTATAAACTGAAATGGGTAAGACCTGAAAAGTTACGGGTTTGTAGTGCGTGTCTGGGGCAGAAACAAAGTTTAAACATGTTACATTGGAGATTTCTACCATATACCTAGTGGAGATACCAGGTAGGCAATTATACATATGGATTTTGATTTCAGGAGAAAATCTGCCTGGAGTTATATTTTGAGAAATAATTAGCATATAAATGATATTTAAAGCAATGCTACTAGAAGCACTCACCAAGAGAGTGAGTGTAAACAGAAAAAAGATGAGGTATGAAGAGAAAACTCTGAGGAATTCTAACATTAGAGGTTTGGGAGATGAAAAAGTACCAGTAAAAGAGAATGAGAATGGTTATAATGTGTGGTCTCCCAGAAAAATATAAAACAAAACAAAAATGTAGAAAGTGTTTTAAGGAGGAGAGTTTAAACACTTGTGTCTAATGCAGCAGATAGGTCAAATAAATGAGTACTAAGAAATGACCATGGAGTTTAACTGCTTTAAGGTCATCGGTGACATTGACAAGAGCAGTTTCAATGATTTCTTGGGCTTGAGAACCTGACTGGGATGTGTTAAAGAATATTTAAAAGAAGAAAATTTGAGAAGAGTGAATGTATACAATATTTTGAAGAAGTTCTATAAAGAGAGGAGATAATGGGGTGGTACCTTGGATGGAAAAGTGGGATCAAGACTCAGAAGTGCATAAAGTGATATAGGAGTTGACAACATGATTAATTTTATAAAACAAGACCTTAAAATGTAATATACACATCAGAACATATTGAAATAAGCATTGCAGTAAACATGAATAGTCTTCATCACACAGCGGCAAGTTGATGATCTTATGAAAAAGATTTTTTAAAACAGTGATTGAATATGTAATGAATTATGCATTTCCAAACGTGGTGACCTTTTCTCTGATGACAATAACTGTCAGTAATTGGCTACATTGCAGTACTTTGAGAAGATAAACACAATCAGTCCCTTCAGGGTAAAGGTGGCATTTTAAGTATAGAATAGAAAGTAACTGCTTCTGGGAATTGTTCCCACTGAATAATTTCCCTCCAAGAGTAAGCACAGGCTCTTCCCTAATTTCCATGCCACAGTGAATACTAGTTGGAATAGTTAACTTGACTTTACGAAATATGTGTGGCTAACAAAAGGGAAATACAAAACAATAAATAGTCACAACTACTACATGTGACCTATGCCTGATCCAGGGATCCAGTCTCTTCCATCCTGATTCCCAGAGTCCCTAATAATTTAGACAACTCACCTTACCCCACATTCTCCCCAGTGAAAATGCTCCACACCTTTCCACTCTGGGGAGTTTTTCCGGACTAAGCTTGCCAAAGGCCAAAGAAGGAATATTTCTCCCTCTTCTGAATTTCAAGAACTCTTCCCTAAGAAGGAAAAGAAAACAAGTTTGATTCTTGCCCAGAATAAAACAAAGAACTATTTCCTTCATTTAAGCTATGCATAGACATGAAAAGTACAACAAATTTCAGTACCTGTACATTTTTTTGTATGTACCAAGTTTATTCAATCACCATCTATAAAATTAACACTTTTTTAACTGGGTAGATGTCTATACCTTGCCATACAGCAAAATAAATGGTTATTTAAAATGAGATTTTACTGGCAATAAATTTCAATTTTTTGCCACATCTTCTGACACCTAGCATATCATTTTCTAAATCAATATGTAACTTGAGATTTAAGCTTTAAAAAGAAGTTCTTAACAGTTTTTAAAATATAACATTGGTGAAGACAAGAACTTTGTAGTCAATCATGTTTAGAATGAAAACGGCCCACTTCATACTCGAAGGATGTTGCCTTTATGTATCTAATCATCAGCTCCCTTACCTTTCATATTGGCCATAATACTACCTCATGAATTCTTGGTAAGAATGAATTAGAAATATCATCATAGCATTCAGAATAGAACCTGTCAAATAGTAAATGCTCAATAAATTTGATGGCAGACAACAATAGCAACAGGGTCATTATGAATCAGAATCGACTCAACGGCACACGACAACAACATTATTGTTAACAGGGGTCCCTGGGTGGTGTAAAATGTTTACGTGACACGCTGCTAACAGAAAGTCTGGAAGTTTGAGACCACCCAGAGGCACCTCAGAAGAAAGGCCTGGAAATCTACTTCAGAAAAACTGGCCATTGAAAACACTATGGAATATAGTTCTACTCTAATACATATAAGGTCTCAATGAGTTGTAACAGACTCACAGTAACTTTTTTTTTTAAGCTGGTATTGTTAATGCTGTTATTATCAACATTGCTGATTACTTTCTAATCAGCTCATGTCTCTCTAATGGCAGAGGAGTGGGAACGTTTCCTCTGACTCTGGGGGCATAATCCAAACCTGCTATTCTTAGTTTCATTCACTAAAGATCATATTATGTCTTCTAAAAGTTATGTTAGTTGCATCTTCTACATCATCATATGTATTTTTGCAATGATAATTGTCTTCTAACCCACTTACCAAATGCAGTATTTATGTCTTTTTTCTCCAAACACTTAAATAAACATGATATTCGGGGGGGACAAATCATGCTCACCACATATCACACAGCCTCATCCCCAGTGATTTTCAAGCACGCTGTTTGAGAAGCAAGAGCCTCCGTTGTAAAGCACACTCATTTCTGCATAGCATAAAGCGCCACATGCTGTCACCCAGTTACCTACTGCCCTCACATTCTGACAGGCCTCACCTCCCACTTTACTTTCCTCCAGCGCCACATTATCTGCACATCCCTAACAGTATTTTTTCTTGCCTCCATGACTTTGCTACTGCTGGCTCTTTCTGCATAGTGTCCTTTATGCTCTTCTCCACCTGGTTCACTCCACTTTATGTTAAAAAAAAAAAAAATCTGTCAGCCTAAATCTGATCCTGTTCTCTAAGACTAAGAAGTCTGTCCTCATGCAGGTAGTGCCTCTCCCTTCCCATCTTTGTTCATACTTAGCATTAGATATTCATTACATAGAATTGTTGTTGTTAGCTGCAGTCAAGTCAATCCAACTCATGGTGACCTTATGCACAACAGAACAAAACGTTGCCTGGTCCTGCATTGTGCTCACAATCGTCAGCATGTTCAAATCTATTGTGACAGCTATTGTGCCAGTCCATCTTACTTAGGGTTTCCCATGCCCTCTTTGGCCCTCTATTCACCAGACATGATGTCGTCCTCTAGTAATGGATTCCTCCTGATGATGTGTCCAAAGCAAATGTTCTGTTGTGAGCCATAAGGTTTTCTTTGGCTAATTTTTGGAAGTAGATCTCCAGGCCTTTCTTCCTAATCTGTCTTAGTCTGGAAGCTCCACTGAAACCTTTCCACAATGGGTGACCTTGTTGGTATTTGAAATACCAGTGGCATAGTTTCCAGCATCATAACAACACACAAGACACTACAATACAACAGACTGATAGGTGGATGGTGGAATTATAATTTTAATAATATAATT
>NW_004443991.1:5992518-5997698 GCF_000243295.1 Trichechus manatus latirostris | reverse complement strand
CAATGTCATAAAACAGCATGTGTGTTACTGTTACATGAGAAACTATCTGTTCTGTAAGCCTTCACCTGAAGTACAATAAAATATTTAAAAAAAAAAAAAAAAAATCTCCAAGGAAGCATCCAATAATTAGCTTGTGTTCCTGCAATTGCAAGTGCTTGCAAAGACTTTACACTTCACCCAGCAAAGCTATGTCTGTTTTGGCTTGACTTACTGTGAAGCAATTACTCTCTTTGAAAGTCTCAGAAAGTGTTGCAAATAGAGCAAGGAAGAGAGGAGTTGGGGCAGGAGGAATGACCACAGTTCAGAAAAAAAAGGTAGATATGCTAAAGTATAGAGCACGTCCAATGACCACAGAGGGTGTCAAGAGGGAAATTGGAAATGAAGCATGTAGGGTAATGCTATTGGTCTATATGTATCCCCTCCTAATGGAGGCAGCTTTGGTCTTCCCCGAAGCATGCTGGGGATGAATGTGGGCTAAGGTACGAGACCAGGAGTGAGGTGACTGGGCCGCTTGCCAAGGCCGAGGAACACCTTATGGACAAAAAGAAGAACATCTGGGCCTGGACATGCAGTCCCTGGGAGCGCTGGCCTCCTAGGGACTTGGAAGAAAAACAAATAAGCTTTAGCCTCAGCTGTAACTGTATATAAGCTTGCGTCCCTTGCTAGGAGGGCGCGGAGTACTCCTCTGGTCCAGCCACCGCCCTGGACTGTCCTGTAGGTAAATTCCCCAAATAAACCATATGTCCTGATCGCTGGTTCCAGAGTCTTTCTTTGGTCTCTTGGCTACACGGCCCACCCTGGGTCCAGACGCCACTGGGTTGTTACCCAACAAAGCAACATTCACGTCACGGCGGTTTATTTAAAATTCAGAACTTTAACTTTTCAGTATCTATCTATATGTATCAGATAAAATTAGTCTGCTATATGTAAAAAAAGAACATTGAGTACCAAGGGAGACAGACTGAGAGCAAATGAAAGTCATAAACGAAAGATGTGTTTGAGTTGGGAATAACTGCTTTAATTCCCTCCCAGTCATTGCAGTAGTAAAGAAAAAACTGACTTTCTTACCAGCATCTGAATCTGCTAATTAGCAGCATAATTCGCCCTGATGTTCATTGCCCTAGTAATGGTCTTCCTACATTAACTCTCAGTATAGGCAAGTGAGCATGAGGTATGGTTTCCATCCTCATGCAATTTCTAAGGTTTTAGAGTATATGGACTGAAAATGTACTGCTATTGATAAATTAAAAACAAAATCAAACACAAGAAAAGACCTCCAGTCAATAGGCAGAGAATTATACAGAAAGGGAAAGACGTAATAAAGGAGTGAGTTGTTTTGTTTATAGACTTCACTGGTTGACTAGCATGCAATTATGGGACCTGGTTCCAGCTTGTCCTTTGTAAAAATAATTGGTGTGTGCTACATAAGGATCTGTTCTAATAAATGGATCACCTCATGATGCAGAAGAATGATAATGTGGAATGGCAGTATAATTTAGCACGGTGAGTGCTACATGTGGACATCATTAGCTGCAGCATTTCTTATGACACATTATACTTACAGCCACTGCTCAGCCTGGATAAGCAGTGCAAAGGTGAATGGAATGGCAGCCTGTACTGTCATGGGTCCAACTGAGCTAATTAATTAGTCTGCATTTCTGCATTAGCAGAGTCTCAGCAGAGTGCTGTGGAGATGGGAAGACAGAGCTAGTTCTTGAAGGAAGCCTACATCCAGACAATGGACGATTAATTGAACCCAGCTCAATGGGCAAAAAAAAAAAAAAAAAAAAAAATTTGAATTTTCTTAAGAAGCAAGGATAAAAGAGATTTGTCCATGTCATACTGGCAACCAGTTTGCTAATAAGTATAAGCTTGGTATCTAGCAAATTGCATAATCTCTTGTGAAATAGTAATGTAAAACGGTATTTCAAATAAAGCAATCAGGGTAATAACTCTCCTATATTGCATTAATTCTCAAATTTAGAGGCAGATAGGAACCACCTGGGAAATATTAAATGTTAGATGTCTAGGTCACACCAAGAGATTCTGATTTAATTGGTCTAGGTTGGAGTCTGGCCATGGAGGCTTTTTTTTTTTTTTTTTCATTTCTTTTTCTCTTTATTTTTTGAGGAGAAGTACTGTTAAACTGAAAATATGAAAGAAACATAGTCAAGTCAAGCTATGATTTAAAAAATGGAAAATAACTTATGTTGGTGAGGATGTGAAGAAATTGGAACCTTCATTCATTGTTTGTGGGAATGCAAAATGGTACAGCAGCTGCAGAAAAGTTTGTCAGTTCTTCAAAAAGTTGAACATAGAACTACCATACCAAACCCAAACCAAACCCGTTGCTGTCAGGTCGATTCCAACTCATAGTGACTTTATAGGATGGAGTAGAACTGCCGCACGTGGTTTCCAAAGAGCACCAGTAAATTTGAACTGCCAGCCTTTTTTGTTAGCAGCTGAACTCTTAACCACTATGCCACCAGGGTTTCTGTATCACCTAGCAATCTCAATCTTAGGTATGTACACCAAAAAATTAAAAGCAGAAATGCAAACAGAAACCTTTATACCAATGTTCATTGCAGCACTATTCACAATAGCCAAAATGTAGAAACAACCTAAACATCCATCAACAGATGACTGTCTAAACAAAATGTGGTGCATACACACAATGGAACATTGCCCAGCCATAAAGAGCAATAAAGTCCTGATACATGCCACAACACGGATGAACCTTGAAATCAGTATGCTGAGTGAAATAAGTCAGTCACGAAAGGACAGATACTGTACTATCCCACTTACATGAAATGAGCAAATATATAGAAAATGAAAAAAAAACAAAATCAAACCTGCTGCCATTGAGTTGATTCCAATTCATAGCAAAATGTATACAAACCAAAGCTTATCTGTGGCTACCAGGGGTTAGAGGGAGGTAGGAAGGAAGGAATCACCACTTAGGGAGCTCTAAGTTTATGCTAATGGTGGTGAAGTAACTTGGAAAAGGATAGTGATAATGGCCACACAACACAAAAAATGTAATAGTGATACTGAATTATACTTGTAAAAACTGCTAAATTGGCAAATGTTAGGTATATTTTTACCACAATTAAGAAAAAAATGAAACATAGACAAGAAAGTACTAAAGCTGTAACTGTAAAGAAATTATCCTGTTAATTCAAAAAAGGTCCACACTTCGGAAAGCACCATTCTTTCTCTTAATCAGTTGTTGTTGTGGTAAATATATATGTAACAAAATATTTGACATATCAGCAATCTTCATATGTACAACTCAGTGACATCAACTATGTTCATCATGTTGCTCAACCATCACCCTTACCTGTTCCCAAATAACACCATCACCCCTAACCGAAGCTCAGTGTCCCCCAAGCACCGAGCCCCCCCTTCCCCCACCTCCTGCCCACCCCGGCAACCACCAATAAACTCTGGTCTGTATACACTTGCTTATTCTAGATATTTCTTATAAGTGAAATCATACAATACCTGCCCCTTCCCGAATGACCCATTTCACCCCAGTCTAACGTCCCCAAGGTTCATCCATGTCCCAGCATGCACCAAGACCCCACTTCTTTTTTTTTAAATATTTTTATTGTTATTTACATGAAGGTTTACAGAACAAATAGTTTCTCATTAAACAGTCAGTACACATATTGTTTTATGACTTTGGTTAACAACCCCATGACATGTCAACACTCTCCCTTCTTGACATTGAGGAGCTTTTTTTGGTGAAAATATACATAGCCAAAGTTACACCGTTTTGAAAGGTTCTACATGTACAATTCAGTGACATCAATTACATTCTTCTAGTTGTGCTGCTATTCTCACTATCCTTTTCCAAATTCTTCCATCACCATTATCTTTAACTCACTGACCCCTAGGCTTCCCATCAAACCTTTTGAGTTGCTGTTGTCAATCTGATCTCACATAGATAATTTTATTTTTTGTACCTTAGACAAAGGTTTGCAGAACAAATAGTTTCTCATTAAAAAGTTAGTACACATATTGCCCTATGACAATGGTTAACAACCCCATGACATGTCAAAACTGTCCCTTCTCAACCTTGGGTTCCCTTTCACCAGCTTTCCTGTCCCCTCATGCCTTCTAGTCCTTGTCCCTGGACTGCTGTGCCTCATTATTCCTGTCTTGTTTTATGAAGCTGTCCAACCCCTGGCTTAATGGTGAACTTTGGGAGGGGCTTGACCACCGAGCTAAATGGGTGTCTGCAGGCCAAACTCCCAGGGTTTCTGCAGTCTGTCAGGCCAGTAAATCTGGTCTTTTTTTCTTGTGAGTTAGAATTCTGTGCTAGATCTTTTTCCAGCTCTGTCCAGGACCCTCTCTTGTGATCCCAGTCACAGCAGTCAGTGGTGGTAGCTGGGCACCATCTAGCTGTACTGGACTCCGTCTGGTGGAGGCTGAGGTCCATTAGTCCTTTGGACTAATCTTTTCCTTGTATCTTGTTCTCATTCTCCCTTGCTCCCGAAAGGGTGAGACCAGTGGAGCATCTTAGATAGCTGCTCACAGGCTTTTAAGACCCCAGATGCTACTCACCAAGGTAGAATGAAGAACATTGTCTTTATAAAGTGTTTTAGGCCAATTGAACTAGATGTCCCCTGAGACCATAGTCCCCACAGCCCTCCACCCAGCAATTCAGTCCCTCATGGAGTTTGGAAGTGTCTATGGAGCTTCCATGACCTTTCCTTGTACAAGTTGTGCTGGCTTCCCCGGTATTGTGTACTGTCTTGCCCTTCACCAAAGTTTCCACTTATCTATTTAGTTCCCCCCCACCCCTCCCATCTCTCATAGCCAACAAAGATTGTTTCTTTTTGTGTGTAAGCTTTTACATGAGTTATACAGTAGAGGTGTCATACAATATTTGTCCTTTTGTGATTGACTTACTTCACTCAGTGTAATGTCTTCCAGTTTCTTCCATGTTATGAGATGATTCACAGATTCATCATTGTTCTTTATCATTGCATAACACTCCAATGTGTGTATGTACCGTAGTCCACCTACCCATTCATCTGCTGATGAGCATCCAGGCTGCCTCCATCTTTTCGCCACTGTGAACAGTGCTGCAATGAATATGGGTGTGCATATGTCTATTTGAGTGACAACTCTTATTTCTCTAGGATATATTCCTAGGAGTGGGATTGCATTTT
>NW_004443991.1:5964550-5992032 GCF_000243295.1 Trichechus manatus latirostris | reverse complement strand
CCATCATATTTGAACGAGAGTTTTGCAGGATATATTATTCTTGGCTGGCAATTTTTTTCTTTCAAGGTTTTATATATGTCATTCCATTGCCTTCTTGCCTGCATGGTTTCTGCTGAATAATCCGAGCTTAGTCTTGTTGTTTCTCCCCTATATGTGACTTTTTGTTTTTCTTGAGCTGCTGTCAGGATTCTTTGTTTGTCTTTGGTTTTAGCGAGTGTGATTATGGTATGCCTTGGTGATTTTCTTTTGGGGTCTATCCTATATGAGGTTCTTTAAGCCTCTTGGATAGTCAGCTTTTATCTTTCATGATATTGAGGAAGATTTCTGTCAACAATTCTTCAATAATCCTGTCTGTGTTTTCTGTTTTCTCGCCCTGTTCTGGAACTCCGATCATTCGAAAATTTTTGCTTTTGATTGTATCCCACATAATTCTCAGGGTTTCTTCATTTTTCTTTGTTCTTTTTTTCTGATTTTTCCTCAAACAGAGTTGTAGTCAAGTGTTTGTCTTCAATTTTGCTGATCCTAACTTCCTTCATTTCAAACCTGCTCCTCAACCCTTCTATGACACTGTCCGTTTCTGAAATCTTGTTATTTATCATTTGGATTTCTAATTGTTGTTTTTGTATGATTTCTAGTTGTGAATTTATTTTAGGATTTTGTTCCTGTATTATTTTCTTGAATTCTTCCATTTTTTTAATCTGTATTTTCCATGAATTTGTCTGCCTTTTCCATGAATTTGTCTATTTTTTCCTCATTTTTGTCTGTTTTTTGCTTCAATCATTGGATAATTCTGAATATTAGAGATTTCAATTCCCTATCAGTTAGGTCTAGTGCCTTTTCATCTACTCTAAGGCCATCTGGTTTTTTATTTTTTACGCCTGCTGGAACCATCCCGTCCTGTTTTTGTAACATTTTGATATTGTCTGCTGTCTTCGGGGCATTCAGTGATTATTTTCCTTGTTTATTGATTGTAGATTTGTTTGTTTTGTCCTGCCTTTTTTTTTAATTTGGTTATGTCTGAGCAGGTAGGCTGTGTGTTCTTTGTTGTTTGGTCATCTGTGGGCACTATACTTTTCACCTCCTTCTCCAATGGGCAGTGTCAGTCACTCAGGTATGGTACAGCAGGGCAGGTCCAGCTGAAGGGAAGTTACTGGGATAGTTTTTTGTGGCACATACCAGGGCTGACCAGGAATCAGTGCAGGGAAGTTTCCTGTAGGCCATGCCTGTGCTGCTTGTGAGTGTGATGTTCAGTGCACAGTGCAGATAGGCAGGAAGGAGAGGGTAGATTGTGATGTCGGGAGTTAAGATGGGTATGGGAAAGATGAGCTAGAGGAGAGAGGAACAGGAGCCAAAAATATACACACAAACAAAAAAGAGTGCTAAGTGAGCTTGCTATTGGAGTGGAGAGATGAGAGACTGAGAAATGGGGAAAAACAAAAAAGAAAAAGGGTAAAAGAAAAAAATGAATAAATCGAGACACTGGAAATTAAGAAAGACAAAAAGGAATAAGAGAGAGATGAAAACTAAACAAAGAAATTTCAAAAAACCCACAAACAAACAAATGAGAAAAAGACATGCCCCTGGAGTGTCCCTGCTTTTGCTCAGAGTAAGGGACTAGCTTCCAAGCCGTGTGGTACTGCCCGGCTAGAAGGGGCTCCCAAGATGAGAAAAGAAAAAGAAAACAAACAAATCAAAACAGAACAAATCAGAGCAAACATACAAACAAACAAAAATCCCCAGGGGTCCCACCAGTGTAGCGAGCCCAGCGGGAAACAGTTTCAGTCAAGTGGTGTTTTGCAGCCTTTCAGGAAGAAGCAAAGATGGTGCATGGAGCCAGGTATTTGAAAGAAAGGAGGCGGAGGTGGTGAGAGGTAAGGAAGAAATCTAAAGAAGTGGAAAAAAGCAACACAAGCAGCCAATAAAAGGCACTCAGGGAGCTGGCCAGTGCAGGCAGGTGGAATCCAAGCAACACCAGGGTGTAGCTGGTGCTTCCTGGCCAAGGCCAAGAGAATGTGGCTCCAGGAAGCAGAGGAGGCTGAGTGGGAGTGAAGACGGGTGGGGGTTGGAAAGTGTGTATCTCTGGTTACCAGTTGTTCTGTCTCCTCCTGGAAGCCCCGTGAAGCTGCTTTCTCATACCTCCTGTTCACTGATCTCTGATAGGAGTCCAAGATGGCTGATCTGTGCTGCAGTAGCTGATAGGGGACCTCTGCATGTATCTCTGCTGGTGCTCTGTTCTCGGACAGTTTCTTATTCCATTCGGTGCTTGGCTGAGTTCTTTATCTCTTCCTTTGATGCTTAGGGTTTCAGGATTGACGTGTGAGACTGTTTGACTTAGTTTTTCTGATCTTTGCTGTGGAGGGACGGCGTGGTGCTTCTGCCTATAGTACCATGTTGCCCGTAAGTCCAGGACTTTGGCCATGGAGTTTTATTTGTATGTTTATTTTTTTATTTAAGATCCTGCTATAATTCTGATGTGTAACAAATGTTGAGAACCACTGCTCTGTTGTATTGTGACTTCTGCATCAAATGGATGTTAGTAAAGCCTGATTACAAATTAAAATCACCTGGGAAGCCTGAACACCTGATGATACTTTGATCACGTTAAGACCTAAGTAACGGAAGTGTGAAAACTTATGATTAATTTATGAAAAAGACATTTAAATTAAGACACTATTAATTTATTAAAAAAAGACCAAATTACCAGTAGCATCTAATTGGTCCTAAAGGAATAAAAGTAAGATTGCTCCTTACTAGCAAGAAATTTAAGAAGATTGAAAGATGATGAAGGTTTAAAGGAATTTAAAGGAGCTCTGGTGGCACAGTGGTTAAGAGCT
This sequence comes from Trichechus manatus latirostris, assembly GCF_000243295.1. Lineage (NCBI taxonomy): Eukaryota > Metazoa > Chordata > Mammalia > Sirenia > Trichechidae > Trichechus > Trichechus manatus. The sequence goes on along the minus strand of NW_004443991.1, from coordinate 5,989,198 downwards.
CAGCTACTAACCAAAATGTCAGCAGTTCAAATCCACCAGGTGGTCCTTAGGAACCCAGTGGGACAGTTGTACTCTCTCCTATAGAGTCACTATGAGTTGGAATCCACTCAACAGCAATGGGTTTGGTTTGGCTTGGATGGGGCAATGGTTAAACACTGGGCTGCCAACCAAAAGGTCAGCATTTCGAACCCACCAGTCACTCTGTGGAAAAAAGATGTGGAGATCTACTCTGTCATGCAGTGTTTCTATGAGTCAGAATTGACCTGATGGTACCCAACAGCAACAGGATCAGCATAGCTGCCTAATGGATTGCATATTATTGTAGGCTGAAGTCTATCCCTTTGCCCGTGGACTGTTCCCATGGAAATATTTGAAAAACAGGGTAAATTTTTGGAGAAACTGTTCTAAAATCAAATGTTATTTTGGCAAATTACAAATCAGAGAAAGGCAGAATGATGGACTGCAGACAGCATAGAGTGAGAAGTAAAGAGATCTGATTTTGCCAGTGATTAGTTCTATGATATTTGGAATGTTATTTGATGTTAGATTTATAAACTGGGAAAATAGTATTTGTTCAAACTGTCACACATTTTTGTTATGGATATCAAACCAATTCAATCCAACAAGGTAATGAATATCTAAATGCTTTGACATAGATCAATATTTACGAAGGTATTTCATGCTTAAAATGGAAATATTGATAAATCAGATCAAAAACTTTTGCTACAGAAAAAAATCTGTCAGATAGTATATATATGTGTGTTGTTCAATCATAGCACGCTGTCATCTTAAAATGTTTTCTTAACTTGTTATATTTACTGATTAACACATATTTAATATTAATTATGTAACAACTTAAAATGGCTTCTGGATAGTGTAATTTAACTGTGATTTCAGCAAATAAAAATTAATGTTAATTTAATTTAATAGAGATAATTAAAATGTGTTATCTGAAAATTTTATGTCAAAGAATAAGGATATGTAAATGAATAAATTGCAACTTCTGCCCTTCAGGTACCACAAGCCAGCTGTGTTGATATATTTATCACTCTTTTAGAGGTAGGCTCATACATAAAATGACATTCAAACTGATTTGAAGAATGAGTGGCAATTTTCCAGACAAAAAGGGCTTCATAGAGAAAACAGCAAGAAAATATTTTACAGAGGAGTGAATATGCACAATACGAGTAATGTCACAATCTCCATTTGGAAATGTCTTCAATATGGCTGTTGTTGTGTGACATCAAATTGCTTCCAACTCATAGTGATACTATATGACAGAGTAGAACTGCCCCATAGGATTTTCTAAGCTGTAGTCTTTATGGGAGTAGATTGCCAGGTTTTTTTCTCCTGGAGCCACTGGTGCATTTGAACCTCTAACATTTTGTCAGCCAAGAGCTTAACCATTGCCTTACCAGGGCTCCTTTTTCAATATGACTTATACAGTTTGTACTGTGTGAATTCTCAGGGGCATCTCTCAAATATGCTGCATGTCGTATCGTCTTCAAGAAATTCACTATACAGGGTGGGGCCAAGACGGCAGAGTAGTCAGACACTTCTGGTGGTCCCTCTTACAACAAAGACCTGAAAAAACAAGTAAATTGATTATATGTGACAATCTAGGAGCCCTGAACATCAAAGGCAAAGTTGAGGAATTGCACTGAGTGGCAGGAGGAGGGAGAGACAGTTCAGAAGCAGTGAGGAGTTGCCAGACCTGAACTGGCCAGAGCCTGAGCCCTTCAGCCCAGATCAGCTCCTGGTGCATGGTGAGGCAAGCAAGCAGCAGTGCTCAGGAGGCAATTTCCACACTGGAAGAGACCCAGTGGCAGACAGTCTACTCTGCCATCCAGAACCAGTGAGAAGCAGCCCTGGATCAGCAAAAGATAAGTACTTGCTTCTAGCTTACTGAGCAAATGAAAAACACACCCCTTTGGGAAAAACATCTCTCACATTTACCTCCCCACTTCCTGCTCTGTACTGGGTCTGGGACCAGATTCAACATTTGCAGAGTCCCCTGGGCCAGAAGTAGGACCCGTCACATGCCCTGAGCCCTTCTTCTGGCCTTGGAGAGTGAGCAAATTAACAAACAGGTAAAAATAATCTGCTGGCTCCACTAAGCCAGAAATTCAGGGTAGGCACAGCTCCCTCGCCTAGGCACAGGCATAAGGGATCCATGGACTTTGAGTGCCTTTTCCCCTGCATAGACTTCTCTGGGCCCATTTCAACAGTGTAGGCCCTCATTACCACAGTATAACAGGGTATATACCTGAAGTCTAACGTCAACTCTTTCAGCTGTGAAGTGGCAGGTACGTGACATTTGACATAGCTCTGCCCATTAAGCAGGGTCTTTATCTACCCACATCAGGGGTCTGAGGACTGTTGGCTCCACCCATGCCACCTAGCCACCTGCAACAGGGGCTGAAGGATAAGTGGTGCCCCCCAGTCCTTACAGCAAACAGCATTGGGTGCTCATAATCCAGTTGCAAAATCCACCCACCTACGCACTCTAGGGAACAGGGACATACTTTCCTTCCAGACATTCAGGGGTGGCTGTCAGTCCCCTGCCTTGCTCAGCATGTGACCCCCTGATGCAGCCAGATGCCTGTGCATACACCAATCACCTATGCCTGTCTAGGACTGTGGGTGACAGCCTGCAACACACAGGCCTACTACCTGGACGTCTGAGCTGAAGCCATACAGGAGGAGTGGGTGGACTCCTGGGTTCACATATTTAGTGGCAGTTCTGAGATAGAGAGTGGCAGAATGGATAAAAAAAATATGATCCGTCTATATGCTGCCTACAAGAGAAACAACTTAGACTTAAAGACACAAACAAATTAAAACTCAAAGGATAGAAAAAAAATGTACCAAACAAATAACACTCAAAAAAGAGAAAGAGTGGCAATATTAATCTCTGACAAAATAGTCTTTAAAGTAAAATCCACCACAAAGGATGTGGAAAGACATTACATAATGATTAAAGGGTCAATACACCAGGAGGACATAACCATAATAAATATTTACACACCCAATGATAGGGCTCTGAAATAACACAAAACAAACTCTTTACAGCACTAAAAAGAGAGACAGACAGCTCCACAATAATAGTAGGAGACTTCAACACACCATTTTTGGTGAAGGACAGAACATCCAGAAAGAAGCTCAATAAAAACACGGAAGAGCTAAATGCTACGATCAACTAATTTGATCTCATCGACATATACCAAACACTCCATCCAACAGCAGCCAAGTATACTTTCTTTTCCAATGCACGTGGCACATTCTCCAGAATAGACCACATATTAGGCCACAAAGCAAGCCTTATCAGAATCCAAAGCATCAAAATATTACAAAGCATCTTTTCTAACAATAAAACCATAAAAGTATAAATCAATAACAGAAAAAGCAAGGAGAAAAATCAAACACATGGAAACTGAACAATACCTTGCTCAAGAACTACTAGGTTAATTGGCATAACAAAGTATATTAAGAAAATCTTCTGCATCCTACTTTGGTGAGTGGCATCTGGGGTCTTAAAAGCTAGCAAGCGGCCATCTAAGATGCATCAGTTGGTCCCAACCACCTGGAGTAAAGGAGAATGAAGAACACCATAGGCACATGAGACAGAAAGGGTGATATAGACAGAGACTTCATCAGCCAGACACCAGAGGAACTGGATGGTGCCTGGCTATCACAAATGATCACTCTGATGGGGAACACAACATAAAGTCCCTGATGGAGTGGAGGAAGGGTGGGATGTAGAATACAAATTCTAGTAAAAAGACCAGAATTAATAGTCTGTCTGAGACTGGAGGAATCCCAGAAATCATGGCCCCCAGATTCTCTGTCAACCCAGAACTAAAACCATTCCCAAGGTCAACTCTTCAGACAAAGATTAGACTAGACTATGGGACATAAAATGTTACTTACGAAGAGTGTGTTTCTTAGCTCAGTTAAGTACATGAGATTAAATGGGCAGCTTCTGTCTGGAGGTGAAAGGAGAAGGCAGAGAGGGTTAGGAGCTGTTTGAAGGGACATGGAAATCAGGGGTGGAAAGGAGGAGTGTGCTATCACTGTATAGGGAGAGCAATTAGGGTCACATAACAATGTGTGTATAAATTATTGTATGAGAGACTAACTTGAATTGTAAACTTTCACTTAAACTAGAACAATTTAAAAAGGGGAGGGGTTAAAAAAATGATTGGTTATAGAAGAAATTAAGGATGGAATAAAGGAATTTATAGAATCAAATGAGAACGAAAATACATCCTACCAGAACCTTTGGGACACAGCAAAAGCTGCGCTTAGAGGTCAGTTTATAGCAATAAATGCATACGTCCAAAAAGAAGAAAGAGCCAAACTCAAAACTTTAACCCTACAACTCAAACAACTAGAAAGAAGGCAGCAAAAGAAGCCCTCAGGTGCCAGAAGAAAGAAAATAATAAGAGTTAGAGAAGAATTAAATGAAATAGAGAATAGAAAAATAATTGAAAGAGTTAACAAGACCAAAAGCTGATTCTCTGAAAAGACTCAACAAAATTAACAAACCATTGACCAAACTGACAAAAGAAAAACAGAAGAGGAAGCAAATAAACCATATAAGAAATGAGATGGGTGATATCACAACAGACTCAACTGAAATTACAAGAATCATAACAGAATACTACGAAAAATTGTACTCTAACAAATTTGAAAAGCTAGAGGAAATGGAAAAATTTCTAGAAACTCACTATCTACCTAAACTAACACAAACAGAGGTAAAATAACTAAATAAACCTGTAACAAAAGAAGAGGTTGAAAAGGTAATTAAAACACTCCCAACAAAAAAAAAAAGCCCTGGCCTGGACTGTTTCACCAGAGGATTCCACCAAATTTTCAGAGAAGCTTTAACACCACTACTACTAAAGGTATTTCAGAGCATAGAAAAGGATGGAATACTCCTTCACTCATTCTATGAAGCCAGCATAAACCTGATACCAAAAGCAGGTAAAGACGCCACAGAAAAAGAAAGTTACAGACCAATATCCCTCATGAACATTGATGCAAAAATCCTCAACAAAATTCTAGCCAATAGAATTCAGCAACATATCAAAAAAATAATTCACATAATCAACTTGGATTTATACCAGATATGCAGGGATGGTTCCACATTAGAAAAATAATCAATGTAATCCATCACATTAATAACAAAAGACAAGACCCACATGATCTTATCAATCAATGCAGAAAAGGCATTTGACAAAGTCCACACTCATTCATGATAAAAACTCTCATCAAAATAGGAATAGAAGGGAAATTCCTTAGCATAATTAATCGCATTTATACGAGGGCCAACAGACAGCATCATCCTAAATGGGGAGATTTGAAAGCATTCCCCTTGAGAACAGGAACCAGACAAGAATGCCCTTTATCACCACTCTTATTCAACATTGTGCTTGAGGTCCTAGCTAGAGCAATTAGGCTAGAAAAAGAAATAAAGGGCATCCAAATTGATAAGGAAGAAGTTGAAATATCTCTATTTGCAGATGATATGATCTTATACACAGAAAACCACAAAGAATCCACAAGAAAACTACTGGAACTAATAGAAGATTTCAGCAAAGTATCAAGATGCAAGATAAACATACAAAAATCTGTTGGATTACTCTACAGCAACAAAGAGAACTTCAAAGAGGAAATCAGCAAATCAATACCATTTACAATAGCCCCAAAAAAGATAAAATACTTAGTAATAAATCTTATCAGAGACTTAAAAGACCTATACAATGAAAACTACAAGACACTACTGCAAGAAACCAAAAGAGACCTGCATAAGAGGAAAAACATACCTTGCTCGTGGATAGGATGACACATCGTGAAAATGTCAATTCTACCCAAAGCGATCTACAGATACAATGCAATCCCGATCCAAATTCCAATGACTTTTTTTAATGAGATGGAGAAACAAATCACCAACTTTATATGGAAAGGGAAGAGGCCCTGGATAATTAAGGCATTACTCCAGAAGAAGAACAAAGTGGGAGGCTTCACAATACCTGAATTTAGAATCTATTATACCGCCACTGTATTCAAAACAGCCTGGTACTGGTACAACAGCAGATACATAGACCAATGGAACAGAATTGAGAATCCAGACGTAAATTTGTCCACCTATGAGCAGCTGATATTTGACGAAGGCCAAAAGTCTGTTAATCGGGAAAAGACAGTCTCATTAACAAATGGTCCTGGCATAACTGGATATCTATCTGCAAAAATCTGTAACAAGACCCATACCTCACACCATGGATGAAAACTAACTAAAAATGGATCAAAGACTTAAATATAAAATTGAAAGCAATTATCTTAGTCATCTAGTACTGCTATAACAGAAATACTACAAGTGGATGGTTTTAATGGAGAGAAGTTCATTTCCTCACAGTCAAAGTAGGCTAAAAGTCCAAATTCAGAGTGTCACCTGCAGGGGAAGCCTTTTTCTCTCTGTTGGCCTTCTTCTCTTCAGTGTTCACCTGGACTAGGAGCTTCTCTGTGCAGGGACCCCAGTCCAAAGGATGTGCTCTGCTCCCGGCACTGCTTTCTTGATGGTTTGAGGTCCCCTGTCTCACTGCTCACTTCTCTCTTTTATATCTCAAGAGATTGCCTCAGGACACAATCCAGTCTTGTAGATCCAGTCCTGCTTTACTAACACAACTGCCACCCATCCTACCTCATTAACATCATAGAGGCAGGATTTACAACATATATGAAAATCACACAGTACCAGGAATCATGGCCCAGACAAACTGATATACACTTTTTTGGGGGAGCATAATTCAAACCATAACAACGGTCAAGATCATCGAAGAAAAAATAGAGACAACACTAGGAGTCCTAATACATGGCATAAACAGAGTACGAACCATAAGTAACAATGCACAAGGACCAGAAGAGAGACTAGATAACTGGGAACTCCTAAAAATCAAACACATATGCTCATCAAAAGATTTCACCAAAAGAGTCAATAGACAACCTACATACTGGGAAAAATTTTTTGGCTATGACAAATCAGATCAGCGTGTAATCTCTAAAATCTACAAGATACTGCAAAACCTCAACAACAGAAAGATAAAAAACCAGATTAAAAATGGGCAAAGGATATGAACAGGCACTTCACCAAAGAAGACATTCAGGTGGCTAACAGACACATGAAGAAATGCTCACGATCATTAGCCATTAGAGAAATGCAAATTAAAACTACAATGAGATACCATCTCACCCCAACAAGGCTGGCATTAATCCAAAATACACAAAATAATAGATGTTGGAGAGATTGTGGAGAGACTGGAACACTTATACACTGTTGGTGGGAATGTAAAATGGTACAACTGCTTTGGAAATCAATTTGGCGCTTCCTTAAAAAACTAGAAATAGAAGTACCATACGATCTAGTAATCCTGCCCCTTGGAATATATTCTAGAGAAATAAGAGCCACCACACAAATAGATATATGCACACCCATGTTCATTGCAGCACTGTTCATGATGGCAAAAAGATGGAAACAACCTAGGTGCCCACCAACGGACGAATGGATAAACAAATTATGGTACATTCACACAATGGAATACTTCGCAATGATGAAGAACAATGATGAATCCATAAAACATCTTATAACATGGAGGAATCTGGAAGACATTATGCTGAGTGAATTTAATCAGTTACAAAAGGGCAAATATTGTATAAAGCCACTATTATAAGAACTCGAGAAAATGTTTAAACACAGAAGAAAACATTCTTTGATGGTTACGAGGGTGGGGAGAGACAGAGACGGTTATTCACTAACTAGATAGTAGCCAACAATTATCTTAGGTGAAAGGAAGGACAGCACACACTACAGGGGAAGTCAGCACAACTGGACTAAACCAAAGTTAAGAAGTGAATACAATCAAACACTTTGAAGGACAGAGTAGCAGGGGTAGGGGTCTGGGGACTGTGCTTTCAGGGGACATCTAGGTCAATTGGCATAACAAAGCTTATTATGAAAATGTTCTGCATCCTACTTTGGTGAGTGTCGTCTGGGGTCTTAAAAGCTAGCGAGAAGCCATCTAAGATGCATCAATTTGTCCCAACCACCTGGAGTAAAGGAGAATGAAGAGTACCAAAGTCACAAGGAAAGTATTAGCCCAAGAGACAGAAAGGGCCACATAAACCAGAGACTGCATCAGCCTGAGATTAGAAGAACTAAAGGCTGCCTGGCTACCACCAATGACTGCCCTGACAGGGAACAAAACAGAGAGTCGCTGATGGAGCAGGAGAAAAGTGGGGTGCAGAACTCAAATTCTAGTAAAAAGACCAGACTTCGTGGTCTGACTGCGACTGGAGGAACCCCAGAAAGCATAGCCCCTGGATGCTCTGTCAGTCCAGAACTAAAACCATTCCCGAGGCCAACTCTTCAGACAAAGATTAGACTGGACTATGGGACATTAAATGACACTCAAGAAGAGTGTGCTTCTTAGCTCAAGTAGATACATGAGACTAAATGGGCAGTTCCTGTCCGGAGGTAAGATGAGAAGGCAGAGAGGGTCTGGAGCTGGTTGAATAGACACGGGAAATCAGGGGTGGAAAGGAGGAGTGTGCTGTCACAATATAGGGAGGGCAGTTAGGGTCACATAACAATGTTTGTATAAATTTTTGTATGAGAGATTAACTTGAATTGTAAACTTTCACTTACACTACAATAAAAAAAATTCACTATAGAAATGTTAAAGTTAATTTTATATTTAGCCTATTGCCTCTTTGACTACTGACTAAATAAACCAACATACTTTATAGGCCAAAGCTTTTTTTTTTGTAACATCTATTTAACTTGACCTTCAGCTCAATTTCTGTCCATCTGGGTAACACTTATATTTTGAACACACAGGTGAAGTGATTTGTCAGTCTGAATGAAGAATCTGAACATAAAATCTTCTCAAATGACAGTTCATTAACATGAACACACAGAGGGATATATGTGGGCGCATAGATTTTGTGAAGTTATAATTACAACATTTCTACACACGTGTGTACAGTTAGTGAGTTTTGAAGAGTTTTTCTTTTTTTTGGAATTTAGCCAAGAGTCTCAGATATGTGCATAAATCCTATTATGCCTCTAATCCAATAGTAAAAGGTATTTTTCTTCGAGTGGAATTCCTGTGTGAAGAGGAGAAGGCAGTATTTTCATTAATGTGTTGCCTCTTTAGATTCCTCTGAGAGTAGAGTTCCATATCTTGCTGATGTATAAGTAACAAGAAATTAAAAAGCTATGTGACAATTAAATTAGGATGGTTAAAACATAAGAAAATCTTAGCTACGTTAATTTAAAAATATATAAAAACAGTAGTTATTGACAGGAAAACTGTGAAATATTGTTGGGAAGCACGCTTTTTCATATTAATAATGCAATAAGGAGATAAATCCAGCAGATATCATTTTCAGATTTAAGAAAAAGTGCACATGGCAATTAAAGAAAATCAGGTCTGTTTAGTACAAGAAGGCATAAAAAGACAAAAAAGCTTACTATAACTATAGGAACATTTTTAGGTGAGAGGGTTTTATTTTGACTTGTTTTAATTTAACAAGTATTTTTACATGTTTGACCTCCCTTGGTGGTGAAAACTGTTAATGCTCTTGGCTGCTAACCAAAAGGATACACTTTCAAGGCCACCCAAAAGCACCTTGGAAGAAAGTCCTGGTGATCTACTTGCAGGAAAACAGCTATAAAAAGCCCTATGGAGCATACTTCTACTCTGATACAAATGGTATTGCTATGAGTCTGAACTGACCTTTTGGAACTGGCAACTGGTTGGTGGTTTGCACATGTTTAAAAAATTACATAATAAAAGGCAGCACTTCCTTGCTGTAACCTCCCCATGCCCAGTCTCAATCTCCAGTTATAACTTTTACAAAATTTCTGTCTTCACTTTTTCTATAGGTTTCTTTTAGTTCCCCAGATATGCAGCTATTTTATGATTTATCAATTCTAGACATAATCTACAATTTTTTACATGAAAATGAACTTGTTTTCATTGCCCTTTTACTCTACCATCCACTTTTTTTCTTTTCTCTCTTGTAGTACAGTTCTGAAACAGGTTTTCTTTTCTTTTGGCTCACCATTGCATCACATATAATGTAACAGTGTAATCCTGGATCCAGTGCCAGGAGCAGTGGTGGATAAAGCTGGGGTCCAGTGCTCAGTGGGTGGTGCAGAGATCTGTTATTGCCCTCCATCTGTGCTTGCTTGGGCTGTGGTTCTAGCTACCACCCACTCCTTGTATCCATTTTCCAAGCCTGATTCTTTGTCCCAACAATTCTATAAGCTACCTGATATGGTTTTAAATTATTTTTTCTATGCACATATCAGCTAGAGTGGCTTATATTAGGGGTATCATTTATCACTCTATGTTAGCATTTTTTATTTAGATACAAATAGCACTAGGTTTACTTTCTCCAAAAAATATTTTTAAGTTAGTTTTCTTTCATATGCAATGTTCCATTTTTAGCTCACTAAACAGACTTTATTCTACAGTGATTCAGTCTTGACCTTTCAAACAATGAAAAGAGAGGGCATCATCAGTTGCTCAGCCCATATAATAGCTTAGTTGGCATATAACAACATGAGTCCAGTTAAGAAGTAAGCAGAATAGAGAAGCAAATGACAAAACTTTGAGAATTGGAAGATGAAGAAAAGCAAAAGGAAAGAGAAAGGTCAGCCATAAACTGTGGAAATGAATTAGGAGAATATGGTTTGTGAAAGATGAGAGTACAGAGAATTATATGAAGAAGAGGTCAGAAGTAATAATTCCCAGACTGTATAAAAACCATAAGATGCTGGATAAAATCCATAGCATTTAATGGCAGACAGATCCTTTGTTACCTTCAAGAGAGGAGTTTAAAAAGAAATGTGAGAGTAGAGGTCAGATTACTAGGGGTGAGAGGTATATATTGTATAAAGGTAGTGTCGGGAATAACCTTGCTATTATAAAATAATAAATGTGACAGTGTTGTATAAAGTTTTGCAGAGACATATTTAATCCAAGTTCCACCTTTACTTGTGACATTGGGAAATCAATTAACCCTCTGGATCCTAATTATCTCATCAGTAAACCAGGAAATGTTATACCTGATACAAATGGTAGTCATTATGCTCTCAATAAATACTAATTCCCTCTCTCCTTAAATGGAACTGAGTTATAGGACTTGTGACTAGGAATATATATCTTTTAATAAAAGCAGCTGGAACATTTTTGTGGTCAGATTGGAGGAAAGAAAAAAAAAACTGTGAGAGGGAACAGATAAAGTGGAAGGCGAAGGAATGAAACAAAAAAGAAAGAGTGTGGGAGTTGATGGAACAAGGTGGGATGTGTGAAATTTTAGATTTAGTCAAGACTAGTCCAATAGCTCTATAAAGAATAAGTCTGTTTTCTTATGACATAGTGGGGAAAGAAAGACAAATTGATAAGGATATAGAAAATTTGAGTGATGGGAAAAAAAATAAGAAAACCAGGTTAAATGACTTCTATCTTGAAAAATTAATAGGTAATGCCAATTATAAGAATGAAAAGGCTAAGGTAGAACTGGATGACTAAAAGTACTGAAAACACTTGTAGTAAATGCCATAAGGGATGGAAATGAACCATAGCAACAGTGAGGGTGCACCTATTCCAAAGAAGATAGTATGATGTGGTAATAGAATCACTTGCCTTTTAAATAATTTTGTTAAATATGTTTTAGAAGTGCAGACTCATCCATACTTATGGTACAATATTGTAGCAATAGAAGAAGTTGGAAGTTGGAATAAATATTTACCAGTTCCTGAACATACTTAAGAGTTTGTTGACTAAGTTCTCAGTTTCAATTTATTTTTATTCTGACATTTAACAGTATTGCTAGAAGTTAAATATGGCAGCACATTGAAGAAGGAGCTGCTGAACTGGAGTTGTCCTTAATTAAAATTTCTTATCCTTAGATGAGGAATCTCCTGAGTGATGAAAATTGTTCAGTGCTCAACTACTAGCTAACAGTTGGTGGTTCGAACCCACCCAGAAGCACTTCAGAAGACAGACCTGGTGAACTGCTTCTGAAAGTTCACAGCCTTGAAAACCTTACTGAGCACAGTCATACACTGAAACACATGGGGTCACCATGAGTCTGATTATGGGAAGAGAAATTCTGTTTTCTCTTAGTTAATTATCACATTAAACAACATAAGCCATATTGATTTAGTTACAGGTTTGTCTTTTTCAGACATCATTGGTAATCAGCATACGTACAAAGAAAAAGAAGGGAGTTTTTAAACACAGGGTTACATGCATTTAATAAAAAAATATAGAAAAAGAGGTTAATAGCCTTAAAAAAATCACCCCTTATCTCTTATTCTGCCATTCCCTTCTTGCTTTCTTTCCCTATCTTTTTTTCCTATTCAGACGGATATATTTCTTCATATTGTTGATTTTTTTTAGTTATTATTGAAGAGGGCTGCTCCTAATTGGAAGAGTGCTGGGAATTATAGGAAATAAAGACTAGTAGAATTTTTTATATGAATTATATGTGCCTTTACCACACTTTTTATTGCTTTGGATGTTTTCACGGCTTGTGTTTTCTTTATTGTTAATCATAATTGTGGCCTTGCAATAGGGTTAGAAAAATAAGTTTCTTCAGCTATTTTCACTTTAGATGCAAAAGCATACTTACAGCTACTTAGCTTTGGGGTGTTCATTTTATAGCATTTCCTCAACCAGGTATATATAAAAAAGGAAACATGGATTGACAAACTTAGTTCCATTTTACACTCTATCTTCTGACTCTTTAACCTCGAGTCATGACATAGTCTGCCTGGTTATGGGGGAAGATAAAAGGCAGATGAATATAGCCTTTATTGTAGTCATTTCTTTTAAATTAGCAGTTTTGAGTAAGGCATCCGTTATCCTTTGCACTAGCATGTCTCTGCTCTATAGCTGTTGTGGAGACGTGGCCAAAACAAAGCTGTTGGATTCCCCAATAGTTCTAGAACCCTTTGTATTCACACTTCCTCTATTATCTAGAATAAATGTCATAGAATAACCAGATTCAAGAATCTCTTTGGTGAAGAAGCTCTGAGGCAGAGGAAGTCCTAAATAAGGCTAAACCTTAGTGTGAGGGTGAGTTGGTCTGTCTCAGTCCGTCTTTGACAGTAACATCCGACCCCGTTGCTGTCCAGTCAATTCCGACTCATAGCGACCCTACAGGACGGAGTAGAACTGCCCTATAGGGTTTCCAAGGAGCAGCCAGTGGATTTGAACTGCCGACCTTTTGGTTAGCAGCCATTGCTCTTAACCACTATACCACCAGGGCCTCCAACAGTAATATCAGAAACAGTGATATTGTGTTTCCCATCATTTTACTTCTCTTTTCACTGTTCGTGTCACTAGTAATTTAGTAAGTAAAATGGTAATTCAATGGACCAAAATGGTACATCAATGTTGATTTAATTTCCATTGATTTGCTTATAAATGGGCATTATTGTGATCCCATATTTATTATTATGTTGTTGTTGTGTGCCATTGAGTAGGTTTCGACTAGTAACGACACTATAGGACAGAGTAGAACTGCCCATAGGGTTTCCTAGGCTGAAATCTTCACTGGATCAGATGGCCAGGTCTTTTCTTCTGTGGAGTCATTGGTGGGTACAAACTGTCTGCCTTTTGGTTAGCAGCCAGTCCTTAACCATTGCACCACTAGGTCTCTTTATTTATTATTAGACTTACGTATTTCTTCTTTTAATTAGCTGTTCACTCACTTTGTCCATTTATTGTTTTGCATTTTAGCATTTTTCTTCTTAAAGTGTATAAGCTTTTATACATTAAGGTTGTCAATCCCTTATCTGTTGTTTTTCTCGCAATGAATTCACTGAGTGGATGCATTTCAATGTTGTAAAATAGATTTTAATGTTATATTACAGATATGGAAACTCTGATTGCAGTGGTTAAGAGTTCGACTGGTAACCAAAAGGTCAGCAGTTGAAATCCGCCAGGCACTCCTTGGAAACCCTATAGGGCAGTTCTACTCTGTCCTATAAGGTCACTATGAGTTGGAATCGACTGGATGGCAATGGGTTTGGTTTGGTTTTTTGGTTATTACAGACATTATCAAAACTTATTTTGATTTTTTTCTATTATTTTGTTAGATATTTCTAACATCACAGAAATGTCATAAGTATTAATTATCTACGTATTTATAGCTAAATCTTTTAAACCTTTAAAGTTGGATTTTATTTTCATGATTGTTTTTAAACTGTCCTGGTATAGTGCACTAAAAATTGTCCTTGTGTAATTTATTATAGAGTAATTCTTATGCTTCAACTGATTAATAATGTCCTTTTTTTGTAAGTTGCATGCACATATATGAATCATCTATTTGTTTACTCTCCAAACTTTTCTTTTGGACATTTTAACAAATAATTTATATATAATAAAATTATATGTATATATATATAAATTTATGTATATGTATATTTATATGTATACACACGCACACACACAAACACATACACATATATATATATTCAATTTCTATTAAATTAGGAAAATAAGTATATTATTCTCTGTATTCATTATGCTTTCTAATTTTCATGATACGATTCTGTTTTATTGTAAGGTATATTGTTGTGAACAGGACTGTTCTCCTCTCACGTAACCTTAGAAAGGAATAATTCTGGGGGATTCACGAGCCACTTAAAGTATTGAATTTTCCTCTGAGGTTTTGTAGTTTTTCAAATAAGACTTTAGCCTTTCCTCAGGGGCTCAGGATGTGATTTACAAGAGAAACAGAGTGGTGCAAAGTCAAGGACGCTGGACATGGCAAAAGGATACCTGGAATCTAGTGTCCCATGTGCTAATTTGCTACTAGATAAATTTACATAACCTTTTGTCTGATTTCTGTTTGAAACAAAATCGTTGTGCCAAAAATAGCATATTATTCTTTTCTTTCCATTAAAAAAAATTCCTCATGTCTAATTAATTATTTTAGTCTTAGCTTTTTTTAATTCGATAGGAATATAATTATACAATATCAGATAACATAGATCGTTTAAGTCTATTCCCCAACTAATGAAAAAGCCTGTACAATGATTTGCCTCAAAGCTTGTCCTCCAGCTGCTAGAAGTCACCTCTTTGCAAGAAGGGATCACATCCCCACAACTTTAAATAAACCCACTAGTAAGAACCCGCTTAAATACCTGCTTGTTATAGAAAACTAAATATTCTGAATAATGGCAGGTCAAAGCTGGTGTAGTTGACTTTAATCATTGTAATATGGGTTAGTGGATCTAAGAAAATATGCTAGATCTACATGGCTTTTAGAAAAGAAAAACATTCAAATTATATTTCTGTACCAGAAAATCAAAAAAACAAAAAAGATGACTCATATTTTTTAAAAGGCAATTAAATTACGTACCTCTCCAGGAGAAATTATATTGAATGACTTGTGTAATAAATTAAAAATATAAATGTATGTGGTTAATTAATTTTTTTAATTAAACATCTACTTTTTTTTTAAATTCCAGGGCCTCAATATTCATTTCTACCTCAGGCTGTCAGATCATCCAAAAATTAATACAAATCATAGCTGTAAATTTTATTCTACATCTTAGGTCTCTGAGGCATTTGGTACATTTAAATGTCTAAAATAATTAAATGTGCCTGTCACAGGATTACAGATAAAACATGCTTTAAAGCTCTATATAGCTCCATCCAATCTGTTAAATAAAATCAGCTTCATTTTCTAGTCTAGATAGTCCATTCTGTGCAAGAAGAGATGGTTTTAAGAAGCAGACCCTGGATAAGGAAATGTGCACACATGGGGATGTGTGTGTAGTTATGACCACAGGAAACAGCTAAGTCATCTGGAATGTTTTGTAGCTCTACGAGAAGCTGTGACCCCCATGGCAGTTTCTTGCTCTGAAACGAGGAGTAAGTTTCTAACCAGTAACACATAATCATACACATTTCAAAAGGTAGAATTGTTTGCTCTCATCCTGTCAGGTTGGATTTCTTGGACAACTCAAAAGAGTCTAAATGTGCCTTAAGATTATAAAACAATTGAAACTTCTACACTATGATTTAACCCCACAGGGCAAAGAGGAAAGACGCACTTGATTATGTGGAGTTGGAAGAAGGAAACACAGAGCAAGTATTTGACTATTCAGCTGCAGATGGATAAACTTTAACCGTGCTTTAAAGGTCAGGTAGCATTATTGTTCATCACACGGAAACTGCTTATGCTAAGAAAAAACAAATGTATTTCTCACTGTGGCCAAGTCCTTTCATCTCCCCAAAGTAGTTATAACCGTTTCTGCTTGTATAAGAGAAGTTGGAAGAGATCATATCCACACATTTAGGTGTCAGCAAAATCTCTGCTCGGATCCCCTTTATACCTCATTCAGCATGAAAAAACAAACAAACAGATAAACAAGACCTATTGTTTCACAGGCCTTAATATGAACTAGAAAAATGTAATCCTTATAAAATATTGTAATGGCGAGTAAGTGTATTAGTTTTCTATGGCTGCTGTAACAAATTATCACAAAATTTGTGGCTTAAAACATCACAAATATATTGTCATACAATTCTGGAGGTCAGAAGTCTGAAATGGATCATAGTGACTAAAATCAAGTTAATAGCAGGGCTGCATTCCTTCTGGAGGATCGAGGGAAGAATGCTTTTTTGCTTTTTCAGCTTTTAAACGTCACCTGAATCCCTAGGCACGTGGCCCTCTTCCATCTTAAAAGCCAACAAGGTGGATCACTAACCTCTTCTTCTGTTGTCACATCTGTTCTGACTCTAACTCTCCTGCCTTCCTCCTCCACTTCTTAGGACCCCGTGTCTGTGGTTGTATTGGTCCTCAAAATAATGATGGCTAGTCTTCCAGCCTCAAAGTTTCACTCACATCTGCAAAGTCCCTTCTGCCATGTAAGGTAAACCATTTATAAGTTTTGGGGATTAGGACGTGTACATCTTTGGGGCACCATTAGTCTGCTTAACACAGAGAAGTTCTCATTTTACGTATAGGAAACTGAGCCTCAGAGAGTTGGAATGACTTGTTACTCAGTCTTTAATTACTGAAGCCAGAAGTCTACATGACACCATCATTCATGTTCTTTCTATTGTATAATGCTTTAAGCGTGAAGTGCTGTGGGCCAACCTCCTGTCAATTCTCTGACTCTAGATTGTCTATGTTATCATCTTGGGGCAAATATTAGAAGCTCTAGTGATGCCTTAAAATTTACAATAAAGAAAATATTCAGGGAAATTTGGAATCTAGGCACAAGTGCTCATGTAACCAGCCATGTGTCCTGTGAATAATGCTGAGCACAGCTGTATTAAAGAGGGCTCAGTATGTCTGAAATAATTACATTAGCACTCAAAAATGCTGATCTTCTCCTAGGGAATACAATTTTTCATGGGCAAGAGAAAAATTATAAATATACAAAGATTATATAAGTAAGGTTGATAAATTCTACTTTAATGTATTGTAAACAGGTAGTGTTTTCTTAAACTTACTGATAAATAATAAAAATTTAATGTGAAAATTGCTTAAAAACAAATTAAAGATTTTATCTCTCATTTCTTGGTTTCCCAAACCAGGTTAACATTAAAATTGAATTATAATATAGGAGCTGTTCTCATTCTGCCAAATTAGGGAATCATAAAATTCCTCTGTTTATGTCAAAAACATAAAATACAATTATAGTGCCACATAATATTCATCTAGAATTATTAGGATTACCAAGAGTAAAATATGTTCAAGAAAAGGAGAGATCTATTTCTCCTAGCTGAATTGTGGGTTTCCATGATACTTAATAAATTTTCATAGATATCATGATGAATTCTAAACTTGACCTACCATTTATTGAGACTGTTTAAAAAAAAAAAAAAGGTGTTATGGTAAAATGTAGAGCACTTTACTTTCTCTCTGAAGCACACGCTCGATATGCCCTTTGTTAAAGCTATTACTAGGGATGAATGAATCTGGTGGAATAAAAGAAAGATTAAGGGAAATACTTTTCTCCAAAGTAAAGCATATATATATATACACATATATATATATATATTTAATTTACAAGTCCTGAAAATGATGTTTTAAAATCTGAATTGTAGTTTTTATGTACCACCTTATACATCTTGTTTATCATACTGGCACTAATAGCAAAATTTTCCAAATTCAATCAGAATATAACTCCTATGACAGTCAAAATGAATACATTCCTTAAAACTGGCTACATTAAGGAACATGATAGCTAGATTTTTAAAAGATGATGATATTTTAAAATAGATTCAGAGAATCTAATTAAACTAAGGTCTACCTCTACCTAATGAACCTAACTTACTTCTGTTTCATTAATCTCTAGTTGTAACTTTTGCTGATGAATCATTTCAGGAGAAAGAAAAATGCCATGATTTTACATTCAGATGTACAGCACTAGCTTCACAAAAGATTTTCCTCCCATCAACTGACTGTGTTCATTGAACTCTTAGTTTGTGCAGAATATTATTTTGAAAATGAACTATTCAAGAATGTGGGTGGTCCATACAAAAAGTTGTAAACTTGATGTCAAACAGTAAATAAGAAAAAAAGAAAGAAAGAAATGGGACAAGATTAAGTAATCTGTTTTCCTCTTTTATCACTGAAATCTCTCCTTTTCCAGTAGCATTGACTCATCTTTTAGCAAAATGCTGAACATGTTTATCTAGAAGTAAGATTTACAATAACAAACAAACAAAAAGTCTTTTCTCATTGGTAGGACCAACAAACCTAAAGTACAAATTATTATCATCTCAGTGAATGTTCATTGTATAGAATAAAATGAAACTCCTTTTTATATAAATATATTATACATGCTGTAGACCTTGCCAGTCTCCCACCTCATTTCCTAGTATTCTTCACTTACACCACTATTTCGTTCATACCAGCTTGCGTCCTCATACTTAGAAACACTATACTTACCACTCTCCATATTTCTGCACCTCTTGTTTCCTCCATCTGAAATGTCCTGCTCACACTGATGACTTCTTGTTGAGGCCTGAATTCAAATGTCATTTTCTCAGAGAGATTTTCCCAGACATCTTTATTTAAATAACCCTTCTCCACTCACGCTATCACTCTTTGTTACTCTGTTTTGTTTTCTTCATAGCAACAGTATTAGTGATGTAATTTGCAAAATATGCAGCGCATAAAAATGTGGAACACCTTGTTAAACAATTATTAAGAATTTCCATATAATGATAACAGAGTGTTAAAACAAGTGCATGGCCCCACTAAGTGTGGGTCTCTTTGAAGCTGTGCAGGCAGGATGCCCATGAAGCCCACCCTGCATAGCAATTATCTCTATTTGAATATAACCTCTTAATCAATGAGCTTGTTTAATCTGTCTCGCATATTAAAAAGTATGATCTGTAAAGCACAAATCATATGTGTCATGTTCACTCTTATGGCCCACATTTTTAGAATAGCCCCTGACACATAGAAAGCCAAATATTTGGCTTTTTTTTCAATAGTTGAGCGAACAAATGAAAGAGTAAGTGAATGTAACCCTCATTTTTTAATTCCGTTAAATCTGGCACTTCTCATAATCTTCTTATCTCAGCAGTTCATTGAAGAATCATCAATTACCTCCTAATTGTAATATTCCATTTTTCCTTTATCCTTCTTGATCTCTCTTTTGGTCACTCTCGATCTCCAGACCAATAGCATTCAGCTGAGTTGCTGGGTAGCACAAATGGTTAAGTGCTGGACTACTAGTCGAAAGGTTGGCAGTTCAAACTCACCCAGTGGCCCCTCAGAAGATAGGCTTGGCGTATTGCTTCCGAAAGACCACAGCCTTGAAAACCTATGGAGCAGCTCTATTCTGCACACATGGGGTCACCATGAGTCAGAATCAGCTCCACGACAATTAACAACAATAATGTTCAGCTCTTATCAGCTACAAGATTCTAATTTCCTTCTCTGTTTCTTTTACTTTTCCTCATTAGTCCTAAATTTTAGTTCCCAGGCCTGTCTAAATGGAATACCTTAACAAATGTCAATAGTGTGCTAGCTAAGTATTATGGAAAGGTTGCTCCATAGGTTAAATAGAAACAATATGCCAGTGTTCTTGTAATAAAAGAGTTTCAAGATCAGTAGGCGGTTAAGGGGCTATGTCAAAATCATAGGTGTAAGCATTTTTGCATCAAATCAGAGAGATTATGGTTAGTAAAGAAGCATGATTGTTATTTGAACCAGTCAGAGTGCTAGTCTGTAGAATTGTTAAGAATGTTGTATTTTGAATACAGTTAAAAGGTAGTGAGTCAGGAAAATAAAGTAGCATTTCTGAATATTAAATAAATCATAAACCTAATTACAGGAAAGGTTCTTGAAAAACAAAGTAACGCGTTTATGGAGGTCTTGGAAATTTATCTCTGACTAAATAACCCTCCCTGCTCCTCCCAGAGCAGAGTCATTGTCCAGTCTTCATCTCAGTGGGCATCTAGTTTAATCATAAATTCTAATAATCCATCCTTACTAAAGGATTTCAACCAAGTGATTTTCCATACTTGAACAAATATTATCAGGGTTAGGGAACTCAATATTTTTAGAGGGTTTCTTTTATTTTAAGATACATTAAGTAATTATATTAAAATTTCTTTAAAACTGTTGCAGCAGTACATCAACAGGAAACTGCCACAAATTTAAGCTGGATGCAGAAGGGGACTTGGAACAAGGAATGTCATTGCTGATGGCAGACGAAACTTGGCTGAAAGCAGAGAATGCCAAAAAGGTGTTTACCTGTGTTTTATTGACTATGCAAAGGCATTTGACTGTGTGGATCATAACAAACTGTAGATAACATTGCAAAGAATGGGAATTCCAGAACCCTTCATTGTGCTCACTGAGAACCTGTATACAGGCAGGCCCCGGATTACGAACTAGTTCCATTCTTAAATCTGTCTTTAAATAGAATTTGTAGGTTAATCAGAACAGTTAGGTATGGTTCGTATCTAAAATCAGTTAGTCAAATATTTGCCTTTGTGTATAGAATATAGTTTACCTTTCTATGCATAAAAAAAAAAAAACTCTTCCAGATACACTAAAACATCTTTAACATAAAAATACAGTAATAGTAATAATAAAGCTTTGATGCCAGTCACTGAGCTGCAGGAGGCTGAGTTTGAGCAAGCCAGGTGCTGCAGGTCAGCAGCACAGGGAGGGGTGGTGCAGTTGGCAAGGGAACCCAGAAGTCTGCTGGTCCAAGGGCCAGTGGCTGGCCCCTAGCAGTGGCAGTGGTGGTGGCAGCTGCAGCGGAGCAGTGTGTGGGGCGAGGTGTAGCTAGCCAAGTAGCAGGCTGGAAACAGCAGAAGTGGCAGCCACCCAGGAAAGATACAGGGAGGGAGAGAGGCAGGATGGAGTGGAGGAGAAGGAGGAAGGGGCAGAAGGTGGGTGGAATAAGCTTCCACAGGCATAGAGGCACAGGCAGGGAGGATGTCCACGGGATGGACTGGCAGGCCTCTGCGGCTTAACCCAGGGGGCAATGGAGGAGACTATCACAGAGAGTAGAAAAGTTCCCCCAGCGTGGGGTGGGGGGAGGCTGCAAAGAACAGGAGCTGGAGCAGAAGGAGCAGGAGGAGGAGGAGGAAGGCTTTATGGGGGGTGGTTCTTAACTACTAACTGTATGTAAGTCTGAAATTCTGAACTCAGGGGCTGCCTGTATAGGCCAAGAGGCAGTTGTTCCAACAGAATAAGGGGACATTGTGTGTTTTCAAATCAGAAAAATGTGAGCATCAGGATTGTATTCTTTCACCATACTTATTCAAACTTTATTCTGAGCAAATAATCCGAGAAACTGGACTGCATGAAGAACACAGCGTCAGGATTAGAGGAAGACTCATTAACAACCTGAGATAGGCAGATGACACAGCTTTGCTTGCTGAAAGTGAAGAGGACTTGAAGCACTTACTAGTGAAGATCAAAGACTATAGCCTTCAGTATGGCTTATACCTCAATATAAAGAAAACGAAAACCCTCACAACTGGACCAATAAGTAACATCATGATAAACGAAGAAAATATTGATGTTGTCAAAGATTTTGTTTTACTTTGATCCATAATCAATGCCCAGGAAAATAGCAGTCAGTAAGTCAAACAACGCATTCAAATGTTAAAAAGTAAAGATGTCACTTTGAGGACTAAGGTGCACCTGACCCAAGCCATCATATTTTCAATAGCCTTATATGCTTGAGAAAGCTGGACAATGAATAAGGCAGAGTGAAGAAAAATCAATGCATTTGAATTATGGTGTTGACAAAGAATATCGAATATAGCATCAACTGCCAGAGGAATGAACAAATCTGTCTTGAAAGAAGTACAGCCAGAATGCTCCTTGGAAGCAAGGACACCGAGACTTTGTTTTGTGTACTTTGGACATGTTGTCAGGAGGGACCAGTCCCTGGAGAAGGACATCATGGCCAGTAGAGTAGAGGGTCAGTGAAAAAGAGGAAGACCCTCAATGAGATGGAATGATATAGTGGCTATAACAATGGGCTCAAACATAGCAAGGATAGTGAGGATGGCGCAGGACCAAGCAGAGTTTCATTCTACTGAACATATGGTTGCTACAGGTCGGAACCCACTGAATGGCACCTAACAACAACAACACAACCTATTTGAGAGCAGTTTTATCTATTTTGCAAACTATCCCCTCATTCCAGAGAGCCCTTCACTCACATAACTTCCCAAGCTGTTGCTACATAGCAAATACCCCTTCTTGGTTTAGGAGCTAAGAAGATGCAAAGACATATAACAGATGAAGTTTCCACAATGGGATGATACTTAAATCACAGAAAGAATATGTTTAAAATATTATATGTGAACATACTTGTAATAAATCCTTGTAGACAGATTTCTTTAATAAGAGCAGTTATTGATAGTAGCAAAGACAAACATGCAAATCAGGAAAAGAGAAGTGAAAAGAACAATTTATGTTTTCTCTTTTTTTGTTAGAAAATATAATAACTGGGTAAATAATAATCAATCCAATTCTTAGTGGAAAACCTGACTTCTGCATTTGAAATGAAAGTTATATAAAACACAACACCTGGACAATTCATTAACAGGGAATTGAGTTCTAATTTTTTATATTAAATTCAATTTATGACATCTGTTGTAATGTTTAAAGAGTGAAGAAATGTATAAAGATTAAGCTTTTCTTAGTGTATTTACTGGAAGCAAACTTTGCATTTTGGAAGCTACATAAACTTTTTAAGCCTATTGGTCATTATTTTATTTATAACTATACACATTTTTGTTAACTGGAGTACTGGAGTGGCTAATGTGAAAAGAGAAAACATGACAGATCACTTGAAGGATTATTTCTATAGAAAAGGAATTAGCATTATTCAATTTAGGTCCAAAATACACAAGGTCAAATTATAATGAAAGACTTTTTTTACTATTAAAATGAATTTCTAACAATTGAATGTTTCTAAATAGAACAGTCTACCATGTGACCATGTGACATGAGTTTCCTGACACTGAAAATCTTCATGCCATGACACTCCCACTCATAACAGGTCAAAAATCCAAGATAATCAATGTTCTAAATGAATGGTATGGATAATAAGTTGTCAAAGGAATAAATTATAAATTTGCGTTGACAAAAGTAGAAAATCTTCATTGAGAAGGCTGGAAATGAGCTGGGCTTTTCTCTTAAAAAACATATACAAGATTTGGTGTTTATAGAACATTTAACATATGCCACACTTGTTAAAACTCACAACAACACTCAGGGATAGAAGAAAATAAAGGAAAAGAAAGAGACACAGATAGATTCAGCAATTTCCCAAGGGTCCATAATTTGATATTATGGAACTGGGATTTGGATACTGGTGGTCTAACTTTTGAGGCCAAACCCTTAAACTTTATTCTGTGCTACTTACTAGCATGTATGTATAAAACTTGGATAGGTAGAAAGGAGATGAGAAAAACTAAATGTAATGAAGAGCTCAGCATGACAAAAGCAGAGACCTCCCTTTGGAAAGAATTGAGAAAAACAAATGGAAATGACATTAAAGCCAGATTGCCACCGTAGAACAAAATGTCCTAGCACTGCAAATGTCATAGTTGTTCATAATGCTTAGAAGTTAAGCTACCATATTTGGCAGTGTGAGCTTCTGGAGGTTTTACAATAAATGTGTCAAATGTACTAGTTATCCAGCTGGGAATTAACAAAAACCAGTATAACATGGGAAAAAAAAAAAAAAAAAGGCATCTTAAAGGAAAACTGTCTACCACTGAGCTTTAAATGAAAGAAGGTACAAGAAGCCCTACCAACTGGGCAGGCATAGAAACAATAAGAAACCAGTATGAGCCAAAAGTAAAGGCAAAATGAGCATTTTAACTTCTCAAATAATAAATTGTGTCCTTGCTCACTGCCCCTTTGCCACCTTTACTTCTTCTCAGTTTTGGTTTTCAATTAGTTTTTCGTTTATGAATCAGTGAAGTCCATTGGTTAATTCTTATATTCTGCATTAAAAAAGTTTGAGTTTCAATCTCTATTCTGAAACTTACTAAATGTATGACTTAGGAGATTGAGGAACCTCTCTTAACCATGTTTTTATGTGAAGTTCTT
>NW_004443991.1:5936385-5956412 GCF_000243295.1 Trichechus manatus latirostris | reverse complement strand
GTTCGGCTGAGTTCTTTATCTCTTCATTTGATGTTCTAGGGTTTCAGGATTGTTGATTCTCTGTTTGGCTTAGTTTTTCAGATCTTTGTTGTGGAGGGACGGCGTGGTGCTTCTGCCTAGACCGCCATCTTGCCGGAGTCTCTAGAAATTCATATTTTTGCATAAAATGCGATAACATGTAAAGCACTGAATAAATATTTATCATAATAACAATAATTGTCATTTTTTTATTCTGTTTTCCTACACCCTGTAAAGTTAAGGAGATAGTAAGTGATGCACAGATGAGTTCTAGTAATAAGACAAAGATGTTTACAAAATCAAACAGACAATAGGTAAACATAACAAAGTATTAGTTTTCTCAAACAGTTGTTGTTATTGTTGTTGCTGGGTGTTATCAAGTAGATTTTCAACTCATAGTGGCCCCATGTGACAGAGCAGAACTGCCTCATAGGGCTCTCTAGACTGTAATCTTTATGGAAACAGATTGCTAGGTCTCTCTCCCACGTAGTCACTGGGTGGGTTTGAATTGCCAATCTTTTGCTAGCAGCCATTATACAAGAGCTTCTTCTCAAGGGGTAATGTCTCCATATCAGCAATACTGTTGTAAGATAAATGAATTTGGCTGAGAGTATCTCCCTAAAACCTTAAATAATTTTTTTTCATAGCCTTTCTGAGAAGTAGGTATGAAGTAGAAGATACAACCTTGATTTTACAAATCAGGAAACAAACCCAGTATAGTTGAACAGATTTATACCCAAGGTCCTACAAAAGTAAATTGAGAGGCAAGAGCCAGAATTTGCTCTTCAGGTTGTCATCCTAGGAACTTTTCACTTGCTTCATCCTTACAAATTCTGATTTTCTTCATGACCACCATGGAAACCAGACCAATGGAGACCCAGATAGTTCTGGAATGTTAGTATAATTGAAATATTTCTAAAACTAATTTCTTCATAACTTTCTTCCTAAAAGAAGATTAGGTTCTATACATAGTAATTATTACATCAGTACTATTTTAGAATCTACTACCTCAAGACTATCAGTCCAAGGTTGAGAGGCAGTATTGCATTGAATTTAACAGGCTCATTGTAGAGTAAGACTGTCTGCATTTAAATACTTATTTTTCCATTTAGCAACTCTTTCACCTTGGGCATGTGTCTTAATTTCAATAAACGTTAGTGTACATGTTCAAAAACTAGATCTACGAACCTTGTAGTGTTGTTTTGACTATTTAATGAAATGGAGACTATAAAGACCCTGCCACTGAAAAAGTATTTAATGCTTATTAGCTATTACTACTTGTCTGTCAGTTTGTGATATAGTGGTGTCATGTATGTTGCGGTGATGCTGGAAACTACATGACAGGTATTTCAAATACCAGCAGGTTCACCCATGGTGGACAGGTTTCAGTGGAGCTTCCAGACTAAGACAGACTAGGAAGAAGGAACAGGCAATCTACTTCTGAAAAAGATTGTTCAGTGAAATCCTTGCAGCTAACAGCAGAACATTGTCTGATATAATGCTGGAAGTTGAGGCCCTCATGTTGGAAGTTACTCAAAGTACAACGGAGGAATAGCTGTCTCCTCAAAGTAGGGTTGATTTTAATGACATATATGGAGTAAAGCTTACGGAACCTTCATTTGTTGATGTGGCACAACTGCAAATGAGAAAAAAATAGCTGCAAACATCCATTGGTAATCAGAATGTGGAATGTAAAAGTACGAATCAAAGAAAATTGAAAGTCATCAAAAATAAAATGGAATGCATAAAGATAGATATCCTAAGCATTAGTGAGCTGAGATGGACTGGTATTGGCCATTTTGAATTGGACAATCATATGGTCTACTATCCTGGGAATGATAAATTGAAGAGGAATGGTGTTGCATTCATTGTCAAAAAGAACATTGCAGCGTCTACCCTGAAGTACAGCGCTGTCAGTGATAGGATCATATCCATATGCCTACAAGGAAGATGAGTTAATGCAACTATTATTCAAATTTATGCACCAACCACTAATGCCAAAGATGAATAAATTGAAGATTTTACCAATTCTGCAGTCTGAAATTGATCAAACATGCAATCAAGATGAATTGATAATTACTGGTGATTGGAATGTGAAAATTGGAAACAAAGAAGAAAGATCAGTAGTTGGAAAATATGACTTTGGTGATAAAAACAACATCAGAGTTTGGATGACAGAATTTTGCAGTATCAATGACTTACTCATTGGAAATAGTTTTTTTCAGCAACATAAACAACGACTATACACATGGAATAGACAGGAATCAAACTGACTACATTTGTGGAAAGAGATGATGGTGAAGCTCAATACAATCAGTCAGAACAAGGCCAACTGTGAAACAGATCATCAATTGTTCGTCTGCAAGTTCAAGTTGAAGCTGAAGAAAATTACAGCATGTCTACAAGAGCCAAATTTTGATCTTGAGTATATCACACATGAATAGATTTGATGTATTGGACACTAATGACCAGGGACCAGAGGAGTTGTGGAGTGAGATTAAGAACATTATACATGAAAAAAGAAAAAGGCTATTAAAAAGACAGGAAAGAAAGAGAAGACCGAAATGGATGTCAGAAAAGACACTGAAATTTGCTAAAGTGAATGGAAGAAATGATGAAGAAAAGAGCTAAACAGATGTCAAAGGGTGGCTCTAGAAGACAAAGTAAAGTATTATAATGGCATGTGCAAAGACCTGGAGTTAGAAAACCAAGAGGAAAACACTCATTCAGGTTTTCTCAAGCTGAAAGAATTGAAGAAAAAAATTAAGCCTCGAGTTGCAAGATTGAAGGATGCTATGGGCAAATAATTGAATGATGCAAGAAGAATCAAAAAAAAAAAAAAAAAAAAGATGGAAAGAATACACAGAGTGATGTACCAAAAAGAATTGTCGATGTTCAGCCATTTTCACAACGTAGCATCAGATCAAGAACAGATGGCACTGATGGAAGAAGTCCTAGCTGTAACGAAGGTATTGGCAAAAAACAAGGCTCCAGGAATTGTTGGAATACCAATTGAGATGTTTTCACAAATGGACACAATGCTAGAAGTGCTCACTCTTCTGAGCCAAGGAACTTGGAAGACAGTTACCTGGGCAAATGACTGAAAAAGAGCCATATACATGCCCCTTCCAAAGAAAGGAAATCCAATGGAATGCAGAAATTATAGAACAATATCATGAATATCACAAGCAAGTAAAATTTTGGTGAAAATAATGGAAAAACTATTGCAGCAGTACATAGACAATGACCTGCCGGAAATTCAAGCCCAATTCAGAAGAAGATGTGGAATGAGGTATATCGTTGCTGATATCAGATGGATCTTGGCTGAAAACAGAGAATACCAGAAAGATGTTTACCTGTGTTTTACTGACTATGCAAAGTTATTCGACTGTGTGGATTATAACAAATTGTGGAAAACATTTTGAAGAATGGGAATTCCAGAATACTTAAATTCTGCTCATGAGGAACCTGTACATCAATGAAGAGGCAGTCATTCAAACAGAACAAGGGGATTCTGCATGGTTTAAAATTAGGAAAAGTGTGCATCCAGGCTGGATCCATTCACTATACTTATTCAATTTGTATTCTGAGCAAATAATCCGTGAATCTGGAGTATACGAAGAAGAATGAAGCATCACGATTGGAGGAAGACTCATTAACAACCTGCAATATGCAGATGACACAACCTTGCTTGTTGAAAGTGAAGAGGACCTGAAGCACTTACTGATGAAGATCAAAGACTACAGCCTTCAATATGGATTACACCTCAACATAAAGAAAAACACAAAAAGTCTTCACAACTGGACCGATAAACAACATAATGATAAATTGAGAAAATATTGAAGTTGTCAAGGATTTCATTTTACATGGGTCCACAATCAATGTCCATGGAAGCAACAGTTAAGAAATCAAACAATGTATTCTATTGGGGAAAACTGCTGCAAAAGACCTCTTTATGGTGTTGAAAAGCAAAGATGTCACTTTGAGGACTACAGTACATCTGATACAAGGCTTGATATTTTCATTCACCTAGTATGCATGTGAAAGCTGGCCAATGAATAGGAAGACTGAAGAAGAATTGACACCTTTGAATTACAGTGTTGGTGAAGAATATTGAATATACCATGGACTACCAGAAGAATGAACAAGTCTGTCTTGGAATAAGTACAACCAGAGCACTCCTTGGAAGCAAGAATGGTGAGACTTGGTCTCATGTGCTCTGAACATGTTATCAGAAGGGAGCAGACCATGGAGAAGGGCATCATGCTTGGTAACGTACACGGTCAGTGAAAATGAAGAAGACCCTCAATGAGATGGATTTACATAGTGGCTACAACAATAGGCTCAAATATAGCAACATTTGTGTGGATGGCACAGGACCAGGTAGTGTTTCGTTCTGTTGTAAATAGGGTTGCTATGAGTTGGAACTGACTTGACAACACCTAACAACAACATATTCATGACGGATATTGGTCTGTAATTTTCTTTTTTATTGTTATCTTTGCTTGGTTTTGATACCAGGATTATGCTGGCTTCATAAAATGAATTTGGGAGTATTCCTTCATTTTCTATGTTCTGAAATAATTTGAGTAGTATTGGTGTGAGCTCTTCTCTGAATGTTTGAAAGAATTCTCCATTGAAGCTGTCTGGGCCAGTGTATTTCTTTGTTGGGAATTTTTTAAATGCCTCTTCAATTTTTTCTTTTATTATGGATCTGTTAAGATTTTCTACTTCAGTTTGTGTTAGATCAGGTAAGTAATGTTTTCTAACAAATGGTCCATTTCCTCTAGATTTTCAAATTTTTTGGAGTACAGTTTCTCATAATATTCTATTATGATTCTTCTTATTTCAGTTAGGACTGTTGTAATGTCACCCACTTCATTTCTTATTTGGGTTATTTGCAAATTCTATTGCTTTTCTTTTGTCAGTTTTGTCAGTGGTTTATTGATTATATTGATCCTTTCAAAGAAACAACTTCTAGCATTGTTGATTCGGTTGCTTTTTTTTTCTCTGTTTCATTTCTTTCTGCTCTAATCTTTGTTATTTCCTTTCTTCTGATGACTGTGATCTTCTTTTGCTGCTCTTTCTCTATTTGTTAGAGTTGTAGAGTTAATATTTTGGTTTTGGTTCTTCTTTTTTAAGGTGTGTGTTTATTGCTACATACTGACTTCTGAGGCGGGCAACATGACTCTATAGTCAGAAGCACCATGCCGTCCTTCCAAAGCAAAGATCAGAAAAACTGAGTCAAACAGAGTCACATATCAATCCTGAAACCCTAAGCATCAAATGAAGAGATAAAGAACTCAGCCAAGCACCAAATGGAATAAAAACTGACTGAGAACAGAGCATGAGGAACGGTACATACAGAGGTCCCCTATCAGCTACTGCAGCGTGGATCCACCATCTTGGACTCCAATCAGAGATCAGCAAACAGGGGATACAAGAAAGCAGTTTCATGGAGCTTCCAGCAGGAGACAGAACAACCAGTAACCAGCGATATAGGCTTTCCCACCCCCACTCTTCTTCACCCCCACTTTGGCTCCTCTGCTTCCTGCAGCCACAGTCTCTCCGCTGGGAAGCACCAGCTTCACCCAATGTCAGGTGGATTCCACCCCCCTGCACTGGCCGGCTCCCTGGGTGCCTTTTGTTTGCTGTTGTTGTTTTATTCCACTTCTTTAGATTTCTTCCTTACCTCTCACCACCTCCCCCTCCTTTCTCTCAAATACCTGGCTCTGTGCGCCATCATTGCTTCTTCCTGAAAGGCTGTGAAACACCACTCGACTGTGCAACTGCTTCCTGGCCTGTGCTGCCACACTGGTGGGCCCCCCGGGGCTTTTTTGTTTGGTTGTTTGCTCTGATTTGTTCTGTTTTGACTTGTTTGTTTTCTTTTTCTTAGCTTGGGAGCCCCTTCTAGCTGGACAGTATCATGCAGCTTTGAAGCTAGTCCCTCACTCTGTGCAACATCCCTGGGGGCATTTCTTTTTTCTTGTTTTGTTTTTGTTTTTGGTTTTGGTTTTGGTGGGTTTTCTTGCATTTCTTTGTTTAGTTTTCTTCTCTCTCTTATTTGTTTTTGTCTTTTTCGCTTCCAGTTTCTCAATTTATTCATTTTTTTTCTTTTACCCTTTTTTTTCATTTTTGTTTTTCCTCATTTCTCAGTTTCTCATCTCTCCACACCATTAGCAAGCTTCCTTAGCACTTTTTTGTTTGTTTGTTTGTTTTTGGCTCCTGTTCCTCTCCCTCCTATTTTCCATACCCATGTTTGCTCCACACATCACAATCTACCCCTCCTTCATGCCTACCTGCATTGTGTGCTGAACTTCACACTCTTAAGCAGCACAAGCATGGCCTACCGGAACCTGCCCTGCACTGATTCCTGGTCCGCCCTGTCAGCTCTGGTACATGCCACAAACAACCCATCCTAGCAAATCCCCTTCAGCTGGACCTGCCCTGCTGTACCATACCTGAGTGACTGACCTTTCCTATTGGAGAAGGAGGTGAAAAGAATTGTGCCCACAGATGAGCAAACAACAAAGAATGTACAGCCCGCCTGCTCAGACATAAACAAGTAAAACCAAAATGCAGGACAAAAAAAACAAATCTACAATCAATTAATGAGGAAAATAACCACTGAATGCCCTGAAGACAGCAGAGAATATCAAAACATTTAAAAAAAATAGGAAAGGATGCTTCCAGGAGGTTTCCAAAATAAAACACCAGATGACTTTCCAGTAGAAGAAAAGGCACTAGACCTAACTGATAGGGAATTCAAATCTCTAATATTCAGAATTATTCAAGAGTTGAAGCAAGAAGCAGACAAAAATGAATAAAAAATAGACAAATTCATGGAATAGGCAGACAAATTCATGGAAAATACAGACAAAAAAATGGAAGAATTCAAGAAAACAATACAGGAAAAAATGCTAAAATAAATTCACAACTAGAAGTCATACAAAAACAACAATTAGGAATCCAAAAGATAAACAATAAGATTTCAGAAATGGACAGTGTCATAGACGGGCTGAGGAGCAGGTTTGAAACAAAGGAAGATAGGATCAGTGAAATTGAAGACAAACAGTTGGATACAACTCTGTTTGAGGAAAAATCAGAAAAAAGAACAAAGAGAAATGAAGAAACCCTGAGAATTATGTGGGATACAATCAAAAGTAAAAATCTGCAAGTGATCAGAGTTCAGAACAGGGGGAGAAAACAGAAAACAGAGAGAATCACTGAAGAACTAGTGACAGAAACTTCCCCAATATTGTGAAAGATGAACAGCTGACCATCCAGGAAGCTCAACGAACCTCATATAGGATAGACCCCAAAAGAAAATCATCAAAGCATATCACAATCACATTCGCTAAAACCAAAGACAAACAAAGAATCCTGAGAGCAGCTCGTGAAAAACAAGAAGTCACATACAAAGGAGAAACAATAAGACTAAGCCCAGATTATTCAGCAGAAACCATGCAGAAAAGAAGACAATGGGATAACATATATAAAACCTTGAAAGAAAAAATTGCCACTCAAAAATAATATATCCTGCAAAACTCTCATTCAAATAAGATTGTGAAATTAGATCATTTCCAGATAAATATAAATTAAGGGAGTATGTAAAAACCAAACCAAACTTACAAGACTTATTAAAGGGAGTCCTTCAATCTGAGAACAAACAACATCAGACCATAGGCTGAATATAGGACACAGGATTGTACTAGCCAGATACGAACCTAGGAAATGAACTCTTAAGGACTACACAAAACCAAAAGAATTACAAAAGGAAACCAGAGAAGCTAATCTGTAAACAACAACAGTATCAGAACAATAACAGAGGGAATAAACAGTGTAGTTATAAAACCTTCTAATGGAGAGGAAGTCAAGCGATACAAAGTAATAATAGACTGGTTCAAATCTAGGAAGATACGGGTAAATTTCAAGGTAACCACAAAGAAAGGTAACAAACCTACTCATCAAAATAAAGAAGAAAAACATAAAGTCTCAGTACAAACAAAACCTACAAAAACAAAAAAAATGAAAAAAAACTCCACCAACAAAAGGAACTCAGCACAGGAGAGTAAGAGGAACAAAGAAAAAGTCTGCACCACAAAAAAAAAAAAGCACAAAAAATGCAATCCCACTCCTAGGAATATATCCTAGAGAAATAAGAGTTGTCACTCAAATAGACATATGCACACCCATATTCATTGCAGCACTGTTCACAATAGCAAGAAGATGGAAACAACCTAGATGCCCATCAACAGATGAATGGATGAACAAACTATGGTACATACACACAGTGGAGTACTACACAATGATAAAGAACAATGATGAATCTGTGAAGCATCTCATAACATGGATGAAACTGGAGGACATTTTGCTGAGTGAAATAAGTCAATCACAAAAGCACAAATATTGTATAAGACCTCTATTGTAAAAACTCATGTAAAAGTTTACCCTCAAATAGAAACAATCTTTGTTGGTTATGAGGAATGGGAGGGGTGGGGTGGGAACTAAACAGACAATAGATAAGTGTAACTTTGGTTAGGTGTAAGACAGTATATAGTACTGGGGAAGCCAGCACAACTTGTCTAAGGAAAGGTCATGGAATCTCCATAGACACTTCCAAACTCCCTGAGGGACTGAATTGCTGGGCGGAGGGGTGTGGGGACCATGGTCTCGGGGAACATCTAGCTCAATTGGCATAACACAGTTTCTAAAGACAATGTTCTACATTCTACCTTGGTGAGTAGCATATGAGGTCTTAAAAGCCTGTGAGTAGCCATTTAGGATACTCCACTGGTCTCACCCCTTCGGGAGCAAGGGAGAATGAAGACAGCAAGATACAAGGAAAATATTAGTCCAAAGGACTAATGGACCACAGCTACCAAGGCCTCCACCAGACTGAGTCCAGTACAAATAGATGGTGCCCGGCTAACACAACTGACTGCTCTGACCAGGATCATAATAGAGGGTCCTGGACAGAGCTGGAAAAGGATGTAGAACAAAATTCTAACTCACAAAAAAAATACCAGATTTACTGGCCTGATAGACTGGAGAAACCCCGAGAGTATGGCCCCCGGACACCCTTTTATCTCAGTGGTGAAGCCACTCCCAAAGTTCACCATTCAACCAGGGATTGGAGAGCCTCATAAAACAAAACGGGACTAATGAGGCACAGCAGTCCAGGGACAAGGACTAGAAGGCAGGAGGAGACAGGAAAGCTGGTGATAAGGAACCCAAGGCTGAGAAGGGACAATGTTGACATGTCGTGGGGTTGTTAACCATTGTCATAGGGCAATATGTGCACTGTTTAATGAGGAACTATTTGTTCTGCAAACCTTCATCTAAGGTACAAAAAAAAAAAAAAAATTATCTATATAAGATCAAACTGACAACAGCAACTCAAAATGTTTGATGAGAAGCCTAGGGTGCAGTGAGTTGAAGATAATGGTGATGGAATAATTTGGAAAGGATAGTGAGAATAGCAGCACAACTGGAAGAATGTAATCGATGTCACTGAATTGTACATGTACAAACTTTTGAAATGTTGTAACTTTGGATATGTATATTTTCACCCAAAAAAAAGGTCCTCCAAGGTCGAGAAGGGAGAGTGTTGACATGTTGTGGGTTTGTTAACAAATGTCATAAAACAAGATGTGTACTGACTGTTTAAGGAGAAACTATTCTGTAAACCTTCATCTAAAGTACAATAAAAAAATAATTGACTTCTGAGCCTTATTTTTGCTGTGTCCCAAAGGTTTTGGAATGTTGTATCTTCATTCTCATTTGTGTCTAAGAATGTTTTTTATTTCTTCTATTACCCAGTGGTTTTAAAGAAAAGTGTTATTCAGTTTCTATATATTTGACTTTTTTCCTTGTTCTTCCTCTTATTGATTTCTAATTTTATAGGACTGTCATCAGAGAAGAGGCTTTGTATCATTTCCTTGCTTTAGAATTTATTGGGGTTTGCTTTGTGCCTAACATGTAGTCTAGTCTGGAGAATGAACCTTGTGCATTGGAGAAGAATGTGCACTCTGCTGTTGTTGGTTGGAGTGTTCAGTATATGTCTATGAGGTTGAGTTAGTTTATTGTGGAAATCAGATCTTCTTTATCTTCACTGAGTTTCTTTATAGTTCTTTCTTTCACCGAAAGTGGTGTGTTAAAGTCTCCTATTATTGCAGAAATGTGTATTTTTTGTTTGTTTTGTTCTCTACTCTGTTAGAGTTTCTTTTATGTTTTTGGAACTCTGTCACTGGGTGTGTATATGTTTATTATGGATATGTCCTCTTCTTTGACTGACCCTTTAAACATTGTATAATGTGCTTCCTTGTATTTTATGGTGGATTTTGCCTTCAAGTCTATTTTAACAGAGATTAATATTGCCACTATTCTTTTTGGTTATTATTTACTGGATAAAATTTTTTCCATCCTTTAAGTTTTAGTTTATTTATATCTTTTTGTCTAAGGTGTGTCTCTTGTAGACAGCATACTGATGGATTGTGGGTGTTTTTGTTTTTTTGTTTTTTTTATCTGTCACTCTCTGTCTCTTTACTGGTGCATTTAAACCATTTATATTCAGTGTAATTATCAATAGATACTCGTTTACTGCTGCCATTTTGTAACTTTTTAGTTTGTGTGTGTGTGTGTGTGTGTGTGTGTGGTGTTGCCAATTTCTTTGTTCCACTTAATTTTCTGTGCTGAGTTCTTACTGTTTGTGGATTTTCTTTTCATTTCCTTCATTGTTGTTGATTTTGTGTTTACTGAGTCTATGATATTCTTCTTTTTTCTTTTGATGAGTAGGTTTGTTATCTTTCTTTATGGTTACCCTGAAATTTACCTTTATATTCCTAAGTTTAAAGCAGTCTCTTATTTCTTGATTTCACCTTGACTTTCTTTCATATGGAAGTTCTGTAAGTACACCACTTATTCTCCTTTTTGTTTTGACTTTTTCATCATTTACAGATTGACTTTTCTGGTTCCCTGTTTTCATTCTTTTAGCTTTATTTTTGTGAATTCTTTATCTGGTTTAGTATCTGGCTGATCCATTGCTCACTGGATTGGGTGGTGGGGAAGTGAGTAATGGGCAGGCGTGCCATGTCATGCTAACACCACCTCCCAGCGAGTTGGTTAAATGAGGGGTGAGCGACCGGCAGGCACATGTGCTGCCCTTTGCCGGGTAGAGTGGGGGGATGAGTGAATGGCAGGTGCAAGCACAGTCCCAAAGTGGCTGTCTGTCACTGGGGGGAAGAGGAGTGTTTATTTTATAGTCCCCAGTCAGGTGGGGTGGTAAGGGCATGGGGCCCTCTGCTGCCTCCAATCAGGAGGGTGGGGTGAAGGGGAATGTTTCTCTGGCCGACTGATTTGGGTGCCCGGTTTCATTCACTGCAGCCAGCTGTTGGGGCTTGCCACCAACCAAGTGCAAAGAAGGGTAGGAGCACGTGGAATCCTGGTGGGTGGGTGACTTCCCATCAGTACTCCAGGGATCTGCCACCTCATGCATACCACAGGCCCCAAAGGCCTGAGATTGTCTTTCATGAGTATACCTTACTCTGGCTTCTGGCTCCCTCTCCGCTCTGTGGGCATTAGGATCTCTGCATCTCTCGCTCCCCTTTCTGAGTTTTACTTCGTTATATCCGGTTGATGATCCACTCACCTTGCTTATTTCTGAGTGTTTCAATATAGTTTCTCTGTCTCTTTTTGGGAGCACTGTGATATTTACTTGCTACTGACTATTTCCTTCCACTACTAGCTTTGTTTCAAGATGGCCATGCTGTGTTGTGACAGCTGGAAGAGACTTTTCACTCTGTGTCACTCCTCCTTTCCTACATTTGTTCAATTTCTTCTTCCAGTTGATGTTCAGCTCAATTCTTTATCCTTCCTTTTTGATGTTCAGCTTTCCGGGATTGTCATCTGATTGTCATCTGCATTTGTTTTGCTTGGTTTCTCAGGTCTTTGCTGTAGAGGGGTAGTATGGCATCTCTGAAAAAGGTGCCATCTTGGCCTTGCCTTGCAAATTCTAGAATTTAAATGTACAATAGCCAAAATGAAAAACCCGTAAGATGGTTTTAATAGTAGATCTAAAGTGACAGATGAAGAATCAGTGAACATGAAGATAAATTAATAAAAATATTCCAGTCTGAAGAACAGATTGCTAAAAGATAGAATGAAACCTAACAGAGCCTCAGAGACAAGTAGGATAACATCAATCATACTAACTTATGTGTAATAAGAGTACTAGGAGGAGTAGAGAGAAATGAAATGGAACATTAATGGCTGAAAATTTTCCAAATTTGCTTCCTTTAACTCAAGATAGAACAATTAAAAAAAGATCCACACCTTGACCTGTTATAGTCAGACTGCTAAAAAATAAAGATAAATAGAAAATTCTTAAAGAAGTTAGAGAAATATGACTCACCTCTCATGGAAGAATAACAACAGGATTAATCACTGACTTCTCATTAGAAACAGTAAAGGACAGAGAACAGTGAAATGACACATTCAAACTACTGAAAGAAAAAAAAACTATCAACAAAGAATTGTATATCTAATACAACTATTCTTCAAAGTGAAGGCAAAATAAAGATATACCCAGATAAACAAAAACAGAGAGCATTAGTTGCTAGCACTTCTGCCCAACACACACACACAAAAAACTATAGAAACAGCTTTAGAATGTACAAGTGAGACTGTGTTTCTTTTTGTGGCTTCCTTATTGAAAGTCGTATAAAAAATGCACAGCTTAGGTGTTCACTTGTATAGAATTATTATTTATCATCAACAGAATAAGTGGAAAGTGTTAATCCATGATTTCATATGGAGCAGTGCCAAAACATAAACCATCTGCATTATTAATCTCACTTAATGATAAACATACATATACACATATACTATATATGTATTTTTCAATTGCAAGATATTCTCAGTAAAGAAATAAATTCATTTTTTTTCTTTTTTTTTTTTTATCCTAGTACAGTAACAAATAGTTTACGGTCTAGTTGCTGCTTTATTGAGCCCACACTGAGTAACACTGAATACAATTCCATTTATGAAACAGACATTGCACACTTTAATAAATGTTGAAATTTCTTATAAGTAAAACAACAGGGAACGTAATAAGCAGTATTTATTGCTTTATATATGTGTTTACTTACCTGTCCTCATTCAAAAATTATAATCTAATGAAGTGAGTTTAAGTTCTTCAAATATCTTCAGATTTTTATCATTATACTAGTTGTTGAACTACATCATAACGTAATAGTTAAATATTAGTCAATTATTATTTACTTCCTGTTCACTTCCCATTCTTTCATATTCTCTCCAATATTTTCCATATTTCTAGAAGTTATAATAAAAACATTTTCCTTCATGCTTTTTGTCTATATTTTCTTTGCAACTCATGTCCAAATATTATGAGGTCTCATGGTTATTAAGCAGGAGATCTCTTACTTATCAATTTCTTTAAGAAATAAATAAGTAAAACAGATAGTAAGGCCCTTAACCTCAGAAAAACTAACACTTTTTATAATATTAAGCTAATAAACCACTTAACTTCACATAGGTGATGTAGTGAGTTAAGGGGCTCTACTTTTCCCCATGGTTGAACTCTGGAGGATG
Organism: Trichechus manatus latirostris; assembly: GCF_000243295.1. NCBI lineage: Eukaryota > Metazoa > Chordata > Mammalia > Sirenia > Trichechidae > Trichechus > Trichechus manatus. The sequence continues at coordinate 5,942,783 of NW_004443991.1, read as the reverse complement.
ACATGACCAGGAGTCCTCCAAAAGTACAACTTGATAATTAAATATTTCCACCCAGAAAAGGGGAAATTAAGGTTAAATTTTCAGTTAGAAGTTTTGTTTACACTCATGATTAGTTTCTTTTTATATGTGAATCTAGTCTTTCACATGTTTAGCAACAATGGTATGCAAGTGAGGAAAAACTTTAAACTACTCTGGGACAAACTTGTATACTACCTTACTGTAATTTAATGACATATTTTTTATGTAACTATAGCTTATATTTTAACACTAAGCACTCTCTCAGATTTTAAATAGGCATAATGCATGACCTCTGCCAACAAGAGGCTACCATTCATCAGACACTAATTGCATAATGTGGCAATAGAAGATGTGAATGTCATTGTTAAAAGTATCATTATTTAAGGATTCTACTAGTGAGCATATGTGACTGGATACACACACATGGATAATGTGTGATGCAACTAGAAAATAGAACAGCATGTAAATATGCTACTTATATGTTACAGACTTAATGAGATAGTTGATAATTTTGTTAGAAAAGCCACTACAAAGAGAGGAGAAATATATACAGATCTTACTTACACAAAAATGAGAATAACAAGTAGCATGGAAACAGAATTAAGATTGAATAAGTGTTTATGGGAATAAAAAATAAGATTTTTTGTTTGTTTTTACATTCTCTTAAACTATAATTAGCTGCAAGAATCTGTATTTACCTTATTAATCTACAAGAATCCTACCAAACCTCAAAATTTTATTAGAGATAACTATTATTACTTCATTGCCAATTTTGACTTTTTTTTTAATGCCACAATCTAAAAGAGGAATATGAAAATAGCCATCCTAGCTCCCCAATCAAGCTGGTTCTGGAAGATTATATTTCCTGGGATTTCTGTATTTAGATAAACAGAAATTTTGTTAGCTGAGAAAGCTTGCAGTCTATGGACAATAAAGCTATGGCTGCCATTTGGCGGCAACCAAGTTAAAACACTCACCACGAGTCTGTCAGTGTGTCTTACTGTGGTGGCTTGTGTGTTGATGCAATACTGGAAACTTTGTCGCCAGTATTTCAACTACCAGCAGGGTCACTCTTGGTGAGCAGGTTTCAGCTGAGCTTCCAGACTAAAACAGACTAGGAAAAAGGACATGGCAGTCTACTTCAGAAAAAAATGGCCAGTGAAAAACTTATGAATAGCAATGGAACATTGTCTGATATGGTGCCAGAAAATGAGCCCCTCAGGGTGGAAGGCACTCAAAATAAAACTGGGGAAGAGCCGCCTCCTCAAAGTGGAGTCTACCTTAATGACATGGACGGTGTCAAGCTTTCTGGATCTTCATTTGCTGATGTGGCATGAATCAAAATGAGAAGAAACAGCTGTAAACATCCATTAAAATTGGAACATGTAATGTGTGAAGTTTGAACCTAGGAAAATATGAAATCATAAACAATGAAATGGAACACATAAACATTGATATTCTAGGCATTAATGAGCTGAAATGGATTGGTATTGGCCATTTGGAATCAAACAATCATATGGTCTACTATGCCAGGAATGATAAACTGAAGAGGAATGGCATTTCATTCATCCCAAAAAGAACATTTCAATATCTATCCTGAAGTACAACCCTATCAGTGATAGGATAATATCTATATGCCTACAAAGAAGACCAATTAATATGTCTATTATTCAAATGTGTGCACCAACCACTAAGGCCAAAGATGAAGAAATTTTGTTTTTTACCAACTTATACAGTCTGAAATTGATCAAACATACAATCAAGATGCATTGCTAATTACTGGCGATTGGAATGTGAAAGATGGAAACGAAGAAGAATATGTAGTTGGAAAATATGACTTTGGTGATAGAAACAAAGCCAGTGATCACATGACAGAATTTTGCAAGACTGGTGATTTCTTCATTGCAAATATCTTTTTTCAACAACATAAAAGGTGACTACACAAATGGACCTCACCTGATGGAATACACAGGAATCAAATCAACCACATCTGTGGAAAAAGACCATGGAAAAGCTCAATATCATCAGTTAGGACAAGGCCAGGGGCCAACTGTGGAACGGACCATTAATTGCTCATATGCAAGTTCAAGTTGAAGTTGAAGAGAATTAGAACAATTCTACAAGAGTCAAAGTACAACCCTGATTATATCCCACCTGAATTTAGAGACCATCTCAAGAATAGATTTAATGCATTGAACACTAACGACCTAAGACTAGATGAGTTGTGGAATAACATCAAGGACATCATACATGAAGAAAGTAAGAGGTGATTAAAAGACAGGAAAGAAATAAAATGAATGTCAGAAGAGACACTGAAACTTTCACTTGAACATAGAGTAGCTAAAGCATAAGGAAGAAATGATTAAGTCAAAAAGCTGAATAGCAGATTTCAAAGGGCGGCTTGAAAAGACTAAGTAAAGTATTATAATGAAAGGTGCAAAGACCTGGAGACAGAAAAGCAAAATGGAAGAACACACTTGTCATTTCTCAAGCTGAAAGAATTAAAGAAAAAATTCAAACCTCGAGTGGCAATATTGAAGGATTCTATGGGGAAAATATTAAACAATGCTGGAAACATCAAAAGAAGATGGAAGGTATACACAGAGTCTCTGTACCAAAAGAATTCGTCAATGTTCAAACATGTCAGGAGGTAGCATACCATCCAGAACTGATGGTACTGAAGGAAGAGAGCCAAGCTGCACTGAAGGTATTGGTGAAAAAGTCTCCAGGAATTGATGGAATACCAATTGAGATGTTTCAACAAAGGGATGGCGGCACTGGAAGCACTCACTCATCTATGCCAAGAAATTTGGAAGACAGCAACCTGGCCAACGGACTGGAAAAGATCCACATTTGTACCCATTCCAAGGAAAGGTGACTCAATAGAATGCAAAAATTTTTGAACAACACCTTTAATATTACACATAAGTAAAATTTTGCTGAAGATCATTCAAAAGTGGTTGCAAAAGTTCATCAATAGGGAAATGCCAGAAATTCAAGCTGGATTCAGAAGAGGAAGTAAAACAAGAGATAACATTGCTGATGTCAGATGGATCCTGGCTGAAAGAGAGAATAGCAGAAATACATTTACCTGAGTTTTGTTGGCTGTGCAAGGGTATTCGACTGTGTGGATCATACCAAATTATGAATAACATTGCGAAGAACGGGAATTCCAAAACAATTTTGCTCATGAGGAACCTGTACTTGGTCCAAGAGGCAGTTGTTTGAACAGAATAAGGAGGTACTGTATGGTTTAAAAACAAGACAAGTGTGCATCAGGATTGCATCCTTTCACCATACTTATTCAATCTATATTCTGAGCAAATAACCCAATAAGCTGGACTATATGAAAAGAATGCAGCATCAGGATTGGAGAAAGACTAATTAACAACCTGCAGTATGCAGATGACACAACTTTGCTTACTGAAAGTGAAGAGGATTTGAAGCACTTACTCATTAAGATCAAAGACTACAGCCTTCAGTATGGATTACAGCTTGTCATAAAGGAAACAAAAGTCCTCATAAAGGGACCAGTAAACAATATCATGATAAATGGAGAAAATACTGAAGTTGTTAAGGATTTAATTTTACTTGGATCCACAGTTAATGCCCATGGAAACAGCAGTCGAGAATGCATTGCATTGGGCAAATTTGCTGCAAAAGATTTTTTTTTTTAAGTGTTAAAAAGCAAAGATGTCGTTTTAAGGACTAAGGTGTGCCTGACCCAAGCCATCATGCTTTCATTCATCTCATATGCATGTGAAAGCTGAGCAATGAATAAGGAAGAGTGAAGAAGAATTGACACTTTCGAATTGTGGTGTTGGTGAAGAATATTGACTATATCTCAGACTGCCATAAGAACGAACAGATCTGTCTTGGAAGAAGTCCAGCCAGAATGCTCATTAGAAACAAGAATGGCAAGAATTCCTTTCACGTACTTTGGACATGTTATCAGGAGGGACCAGTCCCTGGAGAAGGACACCATGTTTGGTAAAGTAGTAGGTCAGCGAAAAAGAGGCAGAAGGTCAACGAGATGGATTGACACAGTGACTGCAACAATGGGCTCAAGCATAACAACAATTGTGAAGATGGCACAAGACTGGGCAGTGTTTCTTCTGCTGTACATATAGGGTCACTATGAGTCAGAATTGACTTGACAGCACCTAACAGCAACAAGTTAAAACACACATAATTAGAACCAAGAAAAATGGTCTGAATAAGAGAAACAAAGTTGAAGCAGACACACTGAGGGCAGAAATCAATATATAGGAGAGATTTTGAAGCCCCAAGTAGAGAAAGGCTAAGAAAATTTTCTATTTTTCAGGTCCTGCTTGTACATTCTTTAATCTATTTCAGTTGACCTCTGTCTTCTCCAAACTTACATCAAACTTATTTAAATTACTCATTTGAAACTAAACTACCTATTATCTTATAATCTTTCTTTTACTATTTTTTTAAAATTTACATCTATATGATTATTTATATAACTTCAATCTAAAGTGTTTTTTAGGTGCTTCAAATTTAGGAAAAATCTATTAAATTTTTTAACATTTTCTAATTTTATTACATTTTAGAAATACAAATTTATTCATTAATTTTTTTGAATACTTGAAAAATTGCACAGAAGACATGATCCCACTCTGTATATATTGTTCCATTTTTTTTTACTCCCCATAGCTAGTGAATTGATGATTTACAGTTGTGCTGACCTAAACTACATTAAATCAAAAAACCCCATGGCTTTTCAGTTGATTCTGACTCGTAGTGATCCTATAGGATAGAGTAGAAATGCCCCATCGTGTTTCCAAGGCTGTAAATCTTTACAGAAGCAGCCTGCCACATCTTTTTCCCATGGAGTCACTGGTGGGTTCAAAATGCCAACCTTTCAGTTGGCAGCTGACTGTTTTAACCACTGCGCCACCAGGACTTCTATAAAATAAAGAGACCCATTATTTACATTTTCAAGATACAATGAGCAATATAAAATGTGCATAGATATAAAAGTTGTCATTCAAATTCAGATTGTCCTTGAAACAAAAGAACAGCCAAGCATAGTTGGAGCCTTTCAAAGATTCAATTATAAAATAAATAGGCTGAAACTGTGTATTTATCAAATATTACCAAATTTCAACCCATGAACAAACTCTTCTTTAGGGAATCAATCATCAAAAGACCAACTCCTGTTTTAGGTAAAATACAGGGCATAAGAGAAGAAAACACTTAGAACAAAATTTCTTCACTCTATCATCACAAAGTTATTTAGAACAGATGTGTTTATAATCATGAGAAACTGAGAAAATCAATCTTTAATGGCAAACTCCCATTTTCACTCCTGAGAAACATAGGGCTAGAATATAAAACCTTGAAATTTTGACAGAAAGAAGTCTTGTAAAAGCATCTTATGTACTGCTTTTGGACATTATCTCCCTATGATATTCCAGCACTTTTATTTTGTTATTATTTATAAGGCACATTTTAAGACAACAAAATAGACATTTATAGGACTACAGAGTCTCCTGTATGGCAGCAAAGCATGTTACTAACAGCCACAGGTGCACACCACATGAAGTGGTAAAATGTGATTTCTAGAGATTTGATGACAGATCAGACTCCATAAGGCTGCATCTCAGGTTGTGCCCTCCATCTGTTCCGCAAGTCTTTGACTGGTTCCATCTAAAAGCAGTAAAATATCTTCATACTGAGAGCTAAAGCAGTAATTTTAAAAACATCTGAAAAGGGAAAGGACAATATTAATAAAGTATAAGTTACTTATCAAATTAATTTTAAAATACTGTCTACTTATTCTATCATAGTATTAAGTCTGACTTCTATTCCAATTCAATCCAGATTCTTTGGCTAAAGCCAATATTAGTAATATCCCAACCACTTCATGAATTTTATTTTTATTTATTTTTTTATTTTCTTATTGTACTTCAGGTGAAAGACTACAGAACAAATAGTTTCTCATGAAACAGTAGTACACATGTTGTTTTAGGACATTGGTTAACAACCCCACAACTTATTAAACCTCTAACTTCTCATTTTTTTTTTTTTTTGGTGAAAATACACATACCCAAAGATACACTATTTCAAAAATTTCTACATGCACAGTTCAGTGACATTGACTACGCTCTTCCAATTGTGTTGTTATTCTCATTTAAGATGAAGGTTTACAGAACAAAATAGTTTCTCATTTAACAGTTACTACAAATGTTGCCCTATGACAATGGTTAACAATTTCACAACACATCAACAATATCCTCACTCAACCTTGTCTTCCCTATCACCAGTTTCCTTGTCCCCTTCTGCCTTCTGGCCCTTGTCACTGGACTCCTGTACCTCGTTAGTCTCATTTGGTTTTACGGGGCTGTCCACTCCCA
>NW_004443991.1:5920427-5931188 GCF_000243295.1 Trichechus manatus latirostris | reverse complement strand
CCACATAACTCTCAGGGTCTCTTCATTTTTCTTTGTTCTTTTTTCTGAGTTTTCCTCAAACAGAGTTGTATCCAAGTGTTTGTCTTCAATTCCACTGCTCCTGTCTTCCACCATTTCAAATCTGCTTCTCAGCCCTTCTATGACACTGTCCATTTCTGAAATCTTGTTGTTTTCTTTTGGATTTCTAATTTTTGTCCTTTTATAATTTCTAGTTGTGAATTTATTTTGGCATTTTGTTCCTGCATTGTTTTCCTGAATTCTTCCAATTTTTTGTCTGCATTTTCCATGAATTTGTCTATATTTTGCTCATATTTGTCAGCTTTTTGCCTCAGCTCTTGGTGAATTCTGAGTATTTGAGATTTGGATTCCCTATCAGATAGTTCTGATGCATTTTTTTCCACAGGAGAGTCATCTGGTGTTTTATTTTGGATACCTACTGGAACCATCCTGTCCTGCTTTTGTAAATGTTTAGATATTGTCTGCTGTTTTCGGGGCATTCAGTAGTTATTTTTCTCATTTATTGATTGTAGATTTGTTTGTTTCGTCCCTTTTTTAAGAAAAAAATTTGACTATGAGCAGGCGGACTGCGTGTTCTTTGTTGTTTGCTCGTCTGTGGGCACAATACTTTTGCCTCCTTCTCCAACTGTCATGGTCAGTCACTCAGATATGGTACGGCAGGGAGGGTCTAGCTGAAAAGGAGTTACTGGGACGGGTTGTTTGTGGCACTTACTAGCCACCAGAGTAGGTCGGTAATCAGTGCAGGGCACGTTCCAGTAGGCCGTGCCTGTCCTGCTTGGTGGTGTGATGTCAAGCGCACGGTGCAGGTAGGTGGGATGCAGTGGGGAGATAGTTATGTGTGGGGTTAAGATGGATATGGGAGAGAGGAGAGAGGAACAGGAGCCAAAAACATACAAACAAAGCAGAAAGAATGCTAGGGGAGCTTGCTGTTGGAGTGGGCAGATGAGAGACTATAAAATGGAGAAAAACAGAAAGGGGAAGAGGAAGAAAAGAAAAGAATGAATAAATAGAAATCAGAAAGGTTAAAGAACCGCAAAGTTCCCAGGGATCCCTCTGGTGCAGCTATGAGGTCTGGGGAAGTCGCTCTCAGATGTTGCAGTATAGCCTGGCTAGAAGGCGTAGAGGTATAGAATGCCAGGTATTCAGGGAACAGAAAGAGAAGGAAGATATAGAGAGACAAGAAACTGAGCAATGAAGATAGACAAAAAGGGGAAAAGAGGGAAAAGAAAACAAAACAAATGAAAAAAAAAGAACAAGGAAGGTCCCCCAAAAAAACAGAAAAAAAGAACCAACGAAAAAGGAAATGCCCTCAGGTATCCCTCTGCACATCTGTGGAAGCTGAAGGGGAGTCTCCATGCCACACAGCTCTGCCTGGTCAGAAAGGTCTCCCAACTCAAGAAAAGGAAAAGAAAACAAGCAAACAATTCAAAACAAACAAATGAACAAAAGCCCCGGGATCCCACCGGTGCGGTAGCCCAGACCAGGAAACAGCTCCACACTCGAATGGAGCTCTGCAGCCCCTCAGGAAGAAGCAAAGATGGTGCACAGAGCCAGGTACTCGAGCAAAAGGAGGGGGAGGTGGCGAGAGGCAAGTAAGAAATCAAAAGAAGCAGAAAAACAAACAAACAAACAAACACTAACAGCCAACAAATGGCATTCAGAGAGCCAGCTAGTGCGGGCTGGTGTTTCTGGACAAGAGACTGTGTCCGTTGGAAGCAGAGGGTGCTGAGTGTGGGTGAAGAAGGGTACAGAGTGGGAAAGTGTTTATCACAAATTACCAGAGCTCTTTGGTCCCTCAGAAAGAAGCAAAGATGGCACACGGAGCGAGGTACTCAAGCGAAAGGAGGGGGAGGTGGTGAGAGGCAAGGAAGAATTCAAAAGAAGCAGAAAAAAGCAATACCAGCAGCCAACAAATGGCACTCAGAGAGCCGCCTGTTCGGGTGTGTGGAATCCAAGCAGCCGGTGTTTCCTGGTCAAGAGATTGTGGCCATGGGAAGCAGAGGAGGCCGAGTCGGAGTGAAGAGGGGTGGGGGGTGAGAAAGTGTATATCACAAATTACGTGTTGTTTTGTCTCCCGCTGGAAACTCCGTGAGGCTGCTCTCTCATACCCCCCGTCTGCTGATCTCTGATAGGAGTCCAAGATGGCGGATCCACGCTGCGTTAGCTGGTAGGGGACCTCTGCATGAATCTCTCCTCGCTCTCCGTTCTTTCCAGTTTTCTCACTCCATTTGGTGGTTGGCTGAGTTCTTTATCTCTTCATTTGAGTTTTAGGGTTTCAGGATTGTTGTGTTCTCTGTTTGGCTTAGTTTTTCAGATCCTTGCTGTGGAGGGACGGCATGGTGCTTCTGCCTAGAGTGCCATTTTGCCGGAACTCCTGAATTTTTTTTTTTTTTTAATTATCTTCTCTTGTTAATGGAGCCTTAACAACAAAAGTAAATTTCCTTTTTGGATATTTAAGGATGGTCTTTCCTGTATTACAGCACATTCCCTGTCTTGATCATTCCATTATGAAATATCTCCATTTTTAGATAGACTAAATTTCTAGTCTGATTTTAGCGATAAATACATAATAAAAGTATGAACTAAAAAAAAAAATATTTGCAGAAAATAAATACGTAAAACCTAGTTAGTACCCAATGACTTTAGATTTTCTGGCTTTAGATTCTGACTCTATTCAGTGTTAAGAGTTGTCATTTGGTCTTTTATGGGCTGACAATGGAGGCAATTATTACATGTATATTTTAATATTTCTTCTTCCTCAGTTTACTTGTAAATGATTTATCACACTGGACTAAATTTTGTTTTCTAAATGCATATGCATTAATAGCTTCATAGTCTCCTGCCCAGTCACTTACATGTATCATGTGTAGGGGAGATATATGATGAAATCCTTTCTGGAGTTGGAGAGATGGTGGTTAGATATAAAGGGCTTGCCAGTACTTTGAACCTGCCCATGCTTACTGGATCCAGAATCTTAATAACCAAATATTTACTTAACATAAGATAATAAATATAGCTAACACTTTCAAATATACGATTTTTCCTTAGAGAAATTAAAGAAAAGCCTTTACTTTCTCCTGCCTTAAAAATTAAGAACACATTATGCAATAAGTATTATTATTTCACAGGTTTATAAATTTGATCCTAAGAACAATAAATGGAGGGAGATAATATAAATAGAAACAAGAAAAGAAAATAACCATCAGGAGTAATAAAGAGGATAGAGGTGCAATATGAAGTGTAGTTGCATTAGCCATGTTAAGTCAGGATAGAGAAACCACACAAGTAATTTAAACAGAGGAAATTTAATATTCAGAATAGTTAACTAGTAAAAAGTGAGTAACTACTAAAAGGGATAAAAGAAGACTCTAAGAGATGCAGAAGTAGAAAATGCATAAATCTGCTGCTACATCTAGGGCTACCCATTGCCATCTAGTTGATTCCAACTCATAACAGCCCTATAGGATAGGATAAAAGTGCCCCATAGAATTTCCAAGGCTATAATCTTTATGGAAGCAGACTGTCACATCTTTCTCCCACAGAGCAGCTGATGGTTCGATCCACCAACATTTTGCTTAGCAGCCGAGTCTTCACCACTGTGTCACCAAGCCTCCTTGAGATTATGCTAAGATTATGCTATTATGCAATAGATTATGCTAAGGAGATGACTCAGGGTGGGACCAGCTGCATGATCTAGTGTTAGGGTGGAGAGTGGTCACATCAGAAAGATCAACAATATGATTAAGGGTGGGACCTTTGAGCTACATGATATCAGCTTGACTTCCAGGGAAGGCAAAGGGGACTAAAGATTGAGTTCAATCACATGGGCAATTAATCAATCATGCTTGTGTAAGAAACTTCAATAAAAACTCTAGGCACTGAAACTTCGGTGAACTTCCTAGGTTGGTAATACTACATGAGCTTTGTCACAAGTCAGTACTTCAAAGGTAACATGAACTGAGGAATAGAAGAAGTTTTGTGTTTGGAACTCTCCCAGACTCTGCCTTATGTGTTTCTTCCTTTGGATGGTTCTAATTTGTATTTCTTGCCTGTAATAAACATAACTGTGAGTATAATAGGTTTTAGTACTTTCTATAAGTCTGTCTAGTGAATTGTCAATCCTGCGTGTTCTTTTGGGAAACAAGCTTGCATTTGGTGTCAGAAGTGAAGGTGGTCTTATGTGGACTCTTCTCTCTACCTTTGTAGTTGGATCCTAACTCCTTACTATAGGAGTCAGAACTCTTGGCAGACTTGGCAGTCAGGAAAAGTATGCCTTCAACATCGTGGTTTGGCTTACTCTAGGTGGTGGTTGTGATGCAGCCGCTATCCATTTTTGGGTTTGTATGGCATATGTTGTTAGGTACCGTCAAGTCTGTTCTGACTCTTAGTAACTCTATGTACAACACAAGAAAACACTGCCTGGTGCTGCGCCATGCTCACAATTGTTGCTGTATTTGAGCACATTGTTGCAGCCACTGTGTCAATCCATCTCATTGCTGACCCTCTACTATACCAAGCATGATGTCCTTCTACAGGGACTGGTCCTTCCTCATAACATGTCCAAAGTATATGAGATGAAGTCTTGCCATCCTTGCTTCTAAGGACATTCTGGCTGTACTTCTTCCAAGACAGATTTGTTCATTCTTCTGGCAGTCCATTGTATATTCAATATTCTTTGCCAACACCGTACTTCAAATGCTTCAATTCTTCTTCGATCTTCCTTATTCATTGTGCAGCTTTTGCATGCAATAGACTCAACGTATTTCTTCCTCAGTCAACTGATCATAAGATAATCCTGATGAGGTCACAGACATAGACTGAGGGAGGAGTGGAGACAATGCATCAAGAAATAGTGTTGAAGACATTGGGGTCATATATTCATTCAACTTTTTAATACCTGCTTATCCTACCTAAGGCTAGTCTCTTAAGGTGTACATACACAAACCATATCTTGGTGTCTCTAATAACACCCAGTTTATGAAGGAAATCTCAGACACCATGGTCAACTGGCAGAAGAGGATATAAATTTGCTTCAAAATTGTAAAGGTCTTCACTGTGATTCTTCTATAGGTGTTAGCCAGATGTCTCATATAAATTGGAGTTTTTACACTGTATGGACCAATGAAAAGAAGCTTGCACCAAAGCCTAGCCTTGCTATGGAGTATTCTCTTCTCTGGCTCCCACTCAAAACTGGCAGACTTACAGGTAAATAGTTCAAAGTAGCCCACTGAAACGTGGTGTAATTTTCCTCTCCAATCCTTAGTGTACAGAGCTTTTCTTCCTCTGGCTTCACATACCGATGATATGACAGGAAAATGCCCCCAGGAAGAAGTCCAAGACATGGTAAGACTCATCTCATGTCTTCCTATTTTCTAAGGAGTCTCAGTCCTGCATTTTTGGTGTCCAATTCCTGATTAGAGTTGCCTTATATGTTTTTTTTTTTCTCGGTTTTATAGTGGTATTAGAGAGAGGGTATGCCTGGCGTAAGTTACTCTGAAATGGTTATATGCTGATGCTGACCAATAATTTGATTTTAAAATGGCTACCAATGATGCTACTATTGTCTACACTATGAATTACATTTAGATCATCAGCATCATCTTCAAAAAGTTATATTAACTCCATTTTACAGCTTTTAATTTAACAAATTTAAAAATTAAAATCTTTAGTCTGCATGTTGTTGTTGTTAGGTGCCATCAAGCTGGTTCTGACTTATAGCAACCCTATGTATAATAGAGCAAAATATTGTCAGGTCCTGCACCATCCTCACAATCGTTGCTATGTTTGAGCCTATTGTTGCAGCTGCTGTGTTAATCCATCTCATAGAGAGTCTTCTTCTTTTTCTCTGACCCTCTACTTTATCAAGCATGATGTCCTTATTCAGGGACTGTTCTCTCCTGATAACAAGTCCAAAGTACATGATATGAAGTCTCGTCTTCCTTGCTTCTAAGGAGCGTTCTGGCTGTACTTCTTCCAAGACAGATTTTTTCATTCTTATGGCAGTCCATGGTATATCTAATATTCTTTGCCAACACCATAATTCAAATGAGTCAATTCTTCCTTGGTCTTCCTTAATCATTGCCCAGATTTCACATGCATATGAGGCAATTCACAATACCATGGCTTGGGCCAGGCACACCTTAGTCCTCAAAGTGACATCTTCGCTGTTTAACACTTTAAAAAGGTCTTTTGCAGCAGATTTTCCAAAAGCAATAAGTACTTTGATTTCTCGACTGCTGCTTCCTTGGTCATTAATTATGAATCCAAATAAAATAAACTCATTGACAACCTCAATAATTTCTCTGTTATTTTGCATAGTATAGTCAAATATTCTCTGCAAACAAGATGTGATGTTATTTTATGTGTCAGCTTATCTAGGCTATGGTTCCCAGTGGCGTGGCCTTAGTAAGTGTGTTACAGTCCCACCTTAATCCTCTTTAACGTCAAATTACAATCACAAGGTATGACCTTCATTTGGACTTTTACCCCCAAAACCATGAGAAAATAAAATTTATATTCTTTGCAAGTCACCTGCTATTGTATTTATGATACAATAGCACTAGGTAACTAAGACACAAGTCAATTTGGAAATAGTTTCTAAAAGAAACCTTTTGTTGCACAACATTATGGGTTTTTTTGTTTGTTTGTTTTTCTCTCTTTTTTAAAATTTTTATTGTACTTTAGATGCAGGTTTACAGAACAAACTAGTTTCTCATTCAACAGTTAGTACACATATTGTTTTATGACATTGGATAACAACCCCACGATATGGCAACACTCTCCCTTCTCGACCTTGTGTTCCCTATTACCAGCTTTCCTGCCCCTTCCTGCCTTCTAGTCCTTCTCCCTGGGCTTTTGTGCCCCTTTAGTCTCATTTTGTTTTATGGGACTGTTTAATCTTTGGCTGAAGGGTGAATCTCGGGAGTGACTTCATTACTGAGCTAAAAGGGTGTTGGGGGGCCATACTCTTATGGTTTCTTCAGTCTCTGTCAGACCAGTAAGTCTGGTCTTCTTTTGTGAGTTAGAATTTTGTTCTCCATTTTTCTCCAGCTCTGTCCAGGACTACCTATTGTGATCCCTGTTAGAGCAGCCAGTGGTGGTAGCTGGGTACCATCTAGTTGTACTGGACTCAGTCTGGTGGAGGCCATGGTAGATGTAGTCCATTAGTCCTTTGGACTAATCTTTCCCTTATATCTTTAGTTTTCTTCGTTCTCCCTTGCTCCTGAACGGGTGAGACCAGTGGAGTATCTTAGATGGTCGCTCACAGGCTTTTAAGACCCCAGAAACTACTCACCAAAGCAGAATGTAAAACATTTTCTTTATAAAACATGTTATGCCAATTGAGCTAGATGCTCCCTGAGACCACGGTCCCCACAACCCTCAGTCCAGCAATTCGGTCCCTCAGATAGTTTGGATGTGTCTATGGATCTTCCGTGACCTTGCCTTGTACAAGTTGTGCTGGCTTCTCCAGTATTGTGTACTGTCTTTCCCTTCATCAAAGTTACCACTTAATCTACTATTTCATGTTTTTCTATTCCCACCCCTCCCCTCCCTTATAACCATCAAAGATTGTTTCTTGTGAGTAAACCTTTTCATGAGTTTTTACAGTAGTGGTCTCATACAATATTTATCCTTTTGTGATTGACTTATTTCACTCAGTGTAATGCCCTCCAGATTCATCCATGTTGTGGGATACTTTGCAGATTCATCATTTTTCTTTATTATTGAGTAATACTCAGTTGTGTGTATGTACTATAGTTCGATTATCCATTCATCTGTTGACGGGCATCTTAGTTGTTTCCATCTACTTGCTATTGTGAACAATGCTGCAATGAACATGGGTGTGCATATGTCTATTCGTGTGATGATTCATATTTTTCTAGGATATATTCCTAGGAGTAGGATTGCTAGATCATATGGTATTTCTGCTTCTACGTCTCTAAGGAAGCACCATATATTTTCCAAAATAGCTGTACCCTCTTGCATTCCCATTAGCAGTGCATAAGCGTTTCAATCTCCCTGGATCCTCTCCAACATTTGTTATTTTCTTTCTTTCTTTTTTTTTTTTTTTTTGATTCATGCCAGTAATGTGAGATGGTATCTCATTGTGGTTTTGATTTGCATTTCTCTAATGACTAGTGATTGCAAGTATTTCTCCATGTGTCTGTTAGCCACTGAATTTCTTCTTTGGTAAAGTGTCTATTCATATCCTTTGCCCATTTTTTAATTAGATTACTTGTGTTTTTGTTGCAGACGTGTTGGATTTCCCAGCAGATTTTTGAGATTAGACCTTTGTTGAATTTGTTATAGCCAAAAAGTTTTTCCCAGTCTGTAGGTTCTCTTTTTACTCTTTTGGTGAAGTCTTTTGATGAGCATAAGGGTTTAATTTTCAGAAGATCCTACTTATCTAACTTATCTTCTGGTGTTTGTTTTATTGTTAGTTACTGTATATGTACAGTTTATGCCATGTAGTAGGGCTTTTAGCATTGACCCTATTTTTCTTCTATACCCTTTGTAGTTTTTGGTTTTATATTTAGGTCTTTGATCCACTTTAAATAATTTTTTACGTAAGGTGTGACGTATGGGTCCTGTTTCATTTTCTTGCAGATGGTCATCCAGTTTTGTCAGCACTATTTGTTAAAAAAGATTGTCTTTTCACCATTTAATGGACTTTGGGCCCTTATCAAAGATCAGGTGACCGAAGGTGGATGGATTTACATCCGGGTTCTGAATTCTGTTTCATTAGTCAATGTATCTGCCATTATACCAGTACCAGCCTGTTGTGACTACCGTAGCTGTAGACTAGGTTCTGAGGTCAGGTAGTGCAAGTTCTCATACTTTATTCTTCTTCTTCAATAGTGCTTTACTCATCTGAGTCTTCTTCCCTTTCCATATAAAGTTAATGATTATTTTTTCCATCTCTTTAAAGAATGTTCTTGGTATTTGGATCAAAGTCGCATTGCATTTGTAAATTGTTTAGGGTAGAATTGTCATTTTCACAATGTTGACTCTATCAATGAACATGGTATGTTTTTCCATTTATGAAACTCTTTTTTGTTTTCTTGCATAAGTGTTTTGTAGTTTTCTTTTTTTTTATTGTACTTCAGATGAAGGTTTACAGAACAAATAGTTTCTCATTAAACAGTCAGTACACATATTGTTTTATGACATTGGTTTACAACCCCATGAGATGTCAACCCTCCTCCTTCTTGACTTTTTTTTTTTTTTGGTGAAAATATACATAGCCAAAGATACACCATTTCAAAAATTTCTACATGCACAGTTCGGTGACACTGATTACGTTCTTCCAGTTGTGCTGCTATTCTCACTTTAGATGAAGGTTTACAAAACAAAATAGTTTTTTATTAAACAGTTAGTACACATGTTGCCCTATAACAATGGTTAACAACCACACTACATCTCAACACTGTCCTTAGTCAACCTTGGGTTCCCTATCACCAGCTTTCCTGTCCTCTTCTGTCTTCTAGTCCTTGTCCCTGGACTGCCATGCCTCATTAGTCCCATTTTGTTTTATGGGGCTGTCCAATCCCTGGATGAATGGTAAACCTTGGAAGTGACTTCACCACTGAGCCAAAAGGCTGTCTGGGGGCCATATGCTCAGGGTTTCTCCAGTCTCTTTCAGGCCAATAAGTCAGGTCTTTGTGTGTGTGTGTGTTAGAAATTTGTTCTATAATCTTCTCCAGCTCTTTCCAAAACCCTCTGTTGTGATCCCGGTCAGAGCAGTCAGTGGTGGTAGCCGGGCACCATCTAGCTGTACTGGACTAAGTCTGGTGGAGACCTTGGTAGCTGTGGTCCATTAGTCCTTTGGACTAATCTTCTCTTTGTATCCTGTTCTCCTCATTCTCCCTTGCTCCCGAAGGGGTGAGACCAGTAGAGTATCTTAGATGGCCGCTCACAGGTTTTTAAGACCTCAGATGCTATTCACCAAGGTAGAATGTAGAACAATATCTTTATAAACTGTGTTATGCCAATTGAGCTAGACCTTCCCCGACCATGGTCTCCACAGCCCTCCGCCCAGGAATTCAGTCCCTTAGGGAGTTTGGATGTGTCTAGGGAGCTCCCTTGACCTTTCCAGGTACAAGTCGTGCTGGTTTCCCCAGTATTGTGTACTGTCTCACTCTTCACCAAAGATACCTCTTATCTATTGCCTATTTAGTCTCCCCTGCCCCCATTCCTGGTAACCAACAAAGATTCTTATTTTTTGTGTGTAAACTTTTTCATGGGTTTTTACAATAGGGGTCTCATACAATATTTGTCCTTTTGTGATTGACTTATTTCATTCAGCATAAAGTCCCCCAGTTTCATCCCTGTTACAAGATGCTTCAAACATTCATCATTGTTCTTTATCATTCCATAGTACTCCATTGTGTGTATGTACCATAGTTTTTTTTATCCATTCATCTGTTGATGGACATCTAGGTTGTTTCTATCTTTTTGCTATTGTGAACAATGCTGCCATAAACGTAGCTGTGCATATGTCTATTTGACTGACCTTATTTCTCTAGAACATATTCCTGGGAGTCGGATTGCTGGATCATATGGTATTTCTGTTTCTAGCTTTCTAAGGAAGAGCCATATCATTTTCCAAAATGGTTGTATCATTTTGCATTCCCACCAGCAGTGCATAAGAGTTCCGAACTCCCTGCAGCCCCTCCAACATTTGTTATTTCCAGTGTTTTCGATTCGTGCCAGTAATGCCAGGGTGAGATGGTATCTCATTGT
>NW_004443991.1:5915834-5918846 GCF_000243295.1 Trichechus manatus latirostris | reverse complement strand
ATTATTTTCTTTCCTTTTATTTATGTGGTGGATTACTTTGATTGATTTTCTAATGTTGAACCATCCTTGCATACCTGGTATGAATCCTACTTGGTTGTGGTGTATTATTTTTTTGATACGGTGCTGAATTCTATTGGCTAGAATTTTGTTGAGAATTGTTGCATCTATATTCATGAGAGATACTCATCTGTAATTTTCTTTTTTTGTGACATCTTTGCCTGGTTTTGGTATCAGGGTTATGTTGGCTTCATAGAATGAATTTGGAAGTGATGCTTCCTTTTCTGTACTCTAAAAAACTTGAGTAGTACTGGTGCAAGCTCTTCTATGAATGTTTTGTAGAATTCTCCAGTGAAGGCATCTGGGCCAGGGCTTTTTTGGTTGTGAGTTTTTTTTATTACCTTTTCTATCTCTTCTCTCATTTTGGGTCTGTTCAGATTTTCAACATCACTTTGTTGTAGTTGTAGTTTAGATAGGTAGTGTGTTTCTATTAATTTCTCTATTACCTCTAGGTTTTCAAATTTGTTGGAGTATAGTTTTTCATAATATTCTGTTATGATCCTTTTTATTTCAGTTGGGTCTGTTGTAATGTTGCACATTTCATCTTTTATTTGGGTAATTTAAATCCTCTCCTGTTTTTCTTTTGTCAGTCTGACCAGTGGTTTGTCAATTTTGTTGATTCTTTCAAAAAACCAAATTTTGTTTTTGTTGATTCTTTCTATTGTTTTTCTCTTCTCTGTTTCATTTATTTCTGCTCTGATCTTTATTTCCTTTCTTCTGGTGGCTGTAGCCTTTTTTTTGCTGTTCTCTTTCTATTTATTTGAGTTGTGTAGTTAATGTTTTGATTTTGTACTTTCTTCTTTTTTGATGTGTGCATCTATTGCTATAAATTGTCCTCTGAAGACTGCCTTTACTGTGTCCCAAAGGTTTGGTATGATGTGTTTTCACTTTTGTTTGATTCTAGGAATTTTTTGATTCCATCTCTGATTTCTTCTATTACCCAGTCATATGTAAGCAAGGTGTTGTTCAGTTTCCATGTAATTGATCTTTTTTCCTTGCTCTTTCTGTTATTAATTTCTACCTTCATGGCATTGTGATCAGAGACGATACTTTGTATTATCTCAACTTTTTTGATCGTTTTGAAGTTTGCTCTGTGGCCTAAGATGTGGTCTATTCTGGAGAACATTACATGTGCATTGGAAAAGAATGTGTACTTTGCAGTGGTTGGATGGAGTGTTCTGTATATGTCTATGAGGTCAAGTTGGCTGATTGTGCCCTTTAGGTCTTCTGTATCTTTGCTGAGTTCCTTTTTTGTTGTTTTGTCCTTTACTGAGAGTGGTGTGTTGAAGTCTCCTACTATTATTGTGGAACTGTCAATTTCTCTTTTCAGTATTATTAGAGTTTGTTTTACGTATTTTGGAGCCCTATCATTGGGTGCATAGATGTTTATTATGGTTATAGCTTCATGAAGGATCATCCATTTAATCAATATATAGTGTCCTTCTTTGTCTTTTGTGGTAGATTTTGTTTTAAAGTCTATTTTATCTGACATTAGTATTGACACTCCTGCTCTTTTTTGGTAGTTGTTAGGTTTATATATTTTTTCCAACGTTTGATTTTTAATAAGTTCGTATCTTTGTTTCTAAGGTGAGTCTCTTGTAGACAGCATATTGATGGATACTGTTTTTTTTTTTTTTATCCATTCTGTCGCTCTCCATCTCTTTATGGATGCATTGTGTCCATTTACATGAGTGTAATTATTGATTGATGTGAGTTTATTAATGTCATTTTGTAGTGCTTTTTTTTTGTGGTGCTGACGTTTTCTTTGTTCTTCTTACTCTCTTGTGCTGAGTTACTTTTGTTTGTGCATTTTTTTTTTCATTTCTTTTTCTTTTGTAGGTTTTGTTTTTACTGAGACTTTATGTTTTTCCTCTTTTTTTGATGAGTATGTTTGTTAACTTTCTTTGTCTTTACTTTGAAATTTACCCTCATCTTTATAAGTTTGAAGCAATCTTTATTACTTGGTATCACCTTGCCTTCCTCTCCATTAGAAGGTTCTATACCTACATCATTTATTCCATCTTTTATTGTTCTCATGTTTTTGTCATTTACAGATTAACTGCTGTGATACCCTGTTGTATTTCTTTCAGTTTTGGATAGTCCTTGAGAGTTCATTTCCTACATTGGTATCTGGGTGATAGGATTCTTCTTCCTAGATTCAGCCTGTGAGCTGAAGTTGTTTGTTCTCAATAAGAAGTGCTCCCTTTAATAATTCTTGTAAGTTTGTTTTGTTTTTACATATACCCTTAATTTCTATTTTTCCAGAAATGTCCTAATTTCACCATCTTATTTGAATGAGAGTTTTGCAGGATATATTATTCTTGGCTGATGATTTTTTTCTTTAAATGTTTTATATATGTCATCCCATTGCCTTCTTGCCTGCATGGTTTCTGCTGGATAATCTGAGCTTAGTCTTACTGTTTCTTCTCTGTATGTGACTTCTTGTTTTTCATGAGTTGCTCTCAGGATTCTTTGTCTTTGGTTTTGGCAAGTGTGATTATGATATGCCTTGGTGATTTTCTTTTGGGGTCTATCCTATGACAGGAATTTTTGAGCTTCTTGGATGGCCAGCTTTTCATCTTTCATGATATTGGGGAAGTTTTCTATCAGTGGTTCTTCAATGATCCACTCTGTGTTTTCTATTTTCTCCCCCATTCTTGAACTCCAATCACTTGTAAATTTTTGCTTTTGATTGTATCCCACAGAATTCTCAATATTTCTTCATTTTTCTTTGTTCTTTTTCCTGAGTTTTTCTTGAACAGTGTTGTAGCCAAGTGTTTGTCTTCAATTCCACTGATCCTGTCTTCCATCCTTTCAAACCTGCTCCTCAGCCCTTCTATGCCACTGTCCATTTCTGAAATCTTGTTATTTATCTTTTGGATTTCTAATTGTTGTTTTTGTACAATTTCTAGTTGTGAACTTATTTTGGCACTTTGTTCCTGCATTATTTTCCTG
>NW_004443991.1:5894208-5915618 GCF_000243295.1 Trichechus manatus latirostris | reverse complement strand
GTTTTTTTTCTGGTTTATTAATTGTAGATTTGTTTGTTTCATCCTTTTTTAAATTTGGCTATGTCTGAGCAGGAGGGCTGTGTGTTCTTTATTGTTTGCTCATCTGTGGGCACCATACTTTTCACCTCCTTCTCCAGTTGGCAGGGTCTGATGCTCAGATATGGTACAGTAGGGCAGGTCTATCTGAAGAGGATTTGCTGGGATGGGTTCTTTGGCTCTTACTACAGCCACCAGGATGGGTCGCTGATCAGTGCAGGGCAGGTTCCAGTAGGCCGTGCCTGTGCTGCTTGGTGGTGTGATGTTAAGCACACAGTGCAGCTAGGAAGGATTGAGGTGGGAGATTTTGATGTGTGGAGCTAAGATGGATATGGAAGAGAGGAGAGAGGAACAGGAGTCAAAACATACAAAAAAAAAAGAAAGAGTGCTAGGGGAGCTTGCCGTTGGAGTGGAGATATGAGAGACTACGAAATGGAGAAAAACAAAAAGGGGAAGATGAAGAAAAAAAGAAAAGAAAAGAAAAGAATGAATAAACAAAAATTAGAAAAAAAAAGAACAGCAAAACTCCCAGAGATCCCACCGGTGCAGCTACTAGGTCTGGGGAAATTGTTCTTAGTTGTTGAAGTGCAGCCTGGCTAGAAAGCATAGAGGTATTCAGCACCAGGTATTCAGGGGACAGGAAGAGAAGGAAGGTATAGAGAGACGAGAAACTGAGTAATAAAGAAAGAAAAAGAGGGAAAATAAAACAAAAGAAATTAAAAAAAAAATAAGAACAAGAAAATTCCTCAAAAAAACAGAAGAAAAAAGAACAATGAAAAAAGAAATGCCCTCAGGGATCCCTTTGTGTATCTGCACAAAATGAAGTGGTAGGTCCCAAGCTGAGCAGCACAGCCTGGCCAGAACAGGCTCCCAACTCAAGAAAAGAAAAAGAAATCAAACAAACCATTCAAAACAAACAAACAAACAAAAATCCCTGGGATCTCACCAGCATGGCAGCACAGACCGGGAAGTGATTCCACACTCGAATGGAGCTCAGCAGCACCTCAGGTAGAAGCAAAGATGGCACAGGGAGCCAGGTATTTCAGTTAAAGGAGAGGGAGGTGGTCAGAGGTAAGGAAGAAATCAAAAGAAGTGGAAAAAAGCAACACCAGCAACCAACAAATGGAACTCAGGGAGTCGGCCAGTGCAGGCGGGTGGAATCCAAGCAGCTGGTGCTTCCTGGCCAAGAGACTGTGGCTGCGGGAAGAAGAGGAGGCCAAGTGTGGGTGAAGAAGGGTGGGAGGGTGGGAAAACATATATTGCCAGTTAGTGGTTGTTCTGTCTCCTGCTAGAAGCTCCATGAAGCTGCTTTCTAGTACCCCCTGTTTGCTGGTCTCTGATAGGAGTCCCAGATGGTGGATCCTCTCTGCATTAGCTGATAGGGGACCTCTGCATGATTCTCTCCTCGCTCTCCATTCTCTGTCAGTTTCTCACTCCATTTGGTGCTTGGCTGAGTTCTTTATCTCTTCATTCGATGTTTTAGGGTTTCAGGTTTGCTGTTTTCTCTGTTTGTCTTAGTTTTTTGGATCTTTGCTGTGGAAGGACAGCGTGGTGCTTCTGCCTAGAGTGTCATGTTGCTGGAAGTCCTGTAGTTTTGTTTTTACAAGTCTTTTACTTCCCTGGTTATTTATTTCTAAGTATTTTATTCTTTTAGGGGCTATTATAAATTGTATTATTTTCCTGATTTCCTTTTTATAGTTTGCTTTATTGGTGTATAGGAATCCAACTGAGTTTTGAATGTTTATCTTGTATCCTGGTACTCTGCTGAATCTTTTTATTAGTTCCATGGGTTTTCTCCTGGAGTCTTTTCCGTTCTCTATGTATAATGTCATATCATCCACTAATAAGAATAGTTTAACTTCTTCATTACCAATTTGGATGTTCTTCATTTCTTTTTCTTGCCTTATTGCTCTACATAAAACTTCCAGCTCAATGTTAAATACAGGTGGTGATAAAGCCCATCCTTGTCTTGTTCCTGTTCTCAAGGCGAATGTTTTCAGCCTTTCTCCATTAAGAATTATGTTGGCTGGTGGTTTCGCATATGTGCTCTTTATTATGTTGAGAAATTTTCCTTCTATACCTATTTTATCGAGAATTTTTATCAGGAATGGTGTTGGACTTTGTCAAATTCCTTTTCTGCATCAACTGAGATGATCATATGATTCTTTTCTTGCCTTTTATTTATGTGGTGGATTACATTGATTGATTTTATAATATTGAACCATCCTTACATACATGGTATGAATCCTACTTGGTTGTGGTGTGTTATTTTTTTGATATGATGCTGAATTCTATTGGCTAGAATTTTGTTGAGAATTTTTGCATCTATATTCATGAGTGATATTGGTCTGTAATTTTCTTTCTCTTTGTGGTGTCTTTGCCTGGTTTTGTTATGAGGTTTATGCTGGTTTCATAGAATGAATTCAGAAGTGTCATGTCCTTTTCTATGTTCTGAAATAGTTTGGGTAGTACTGATGTAAGCTTTTCTCAGAATGTTTGGTAGAATTCTCCAGTAAATCTATCTGGGCCAGGGTTTTTTTTTTTTGAAAGTTTTTTTATTACCTTTTCATTCTCTTCTCTAGTTATGAGTCTGTTCAGATTTTCAACATCATTCTGTGTTAATTTGAGTAGGTAGTGTGTTTCTAGATATCTATCCATTTGCTGTACATTTTCACAGTTGTTGGAGTACAGTTTTTCGTGATACTCTGTTATGATCCTTTTTATTTCAGTTGGGTCCATTGTAATGTCACCCATTCCATGTCTTATTTGTGTTATTTGTGTCCTCTCTTGTTTTTCTTTTGTCAGTCTGGCCAGAGGTTTGTCTATTTTGTTGATCCTTTCAAAGAACTAACTATTGGTATTGTTGATTCTTTCTATTGTTTTTCTAGTCTTTATTTGATTTATTTCTGCTCTGATTTTTACTATTTACTTTCTTCTTGTGGCTGTGGGCTTTTTTTTGCTGTTCTCTTTCTATTTAATTGAGTTGTGTAGTTAATGTTTTGATTTTGTCCCTTTCTTCTTTTTTGATGTGTGCATCTATGGCTATAAATTGTCCTCTGAGGACTGCCTTTGCTGTGTCCCAAAGGTTTCCGTAGGATGTGTTTTCATTCTCGTTTGATTCTAGGAATTTTTGATTCCATCTCTGATTTCTTCTATTACCCAGTGGTTTGTAAGCAGTGTGTTATTCAGTTTCCATGTAAATGATTTTTTTCCTTGCTCTTCCTATTGTTAATTTCTACCTTTATGGTGTTGTGGTCAGAGAAGATACTTTGTATTATCTTAACTTTTTTTAATCTTGTTGAGGATTGCTCTGTGGCCTAAGATGTGGTCTATTCTGGAGAATGTTCCATGTGCATTGTAAAATAATGTGAACTTTGCAGCTGTTGGGGGTAGTGTTGTATATATCTCTATGAGGTCAAGTTGGCTGATTGTGCCCTTTAGGTCTTCTGTATCTTTGCTGAGTTTCTTCTTAGTTGTTCTGTCCTTTACGGAGAGTGGTGTGTTGAAGCCTCCTACTATTATTGTGGAACTGTCCATTTCTCTTTTCAGTGCTGTTAGAGTTTCTTTTATGTATTTTGGAGCCCTGTCATTGGAAGTGCAGATGTTTATTATGGTTATGTCTTTATGATGGATAATCTCTTTAGTAACGATACAGTGTCCTTCTTTGTCTTTTATGGTGGATTTTGTTTTAATGTCTATTTTATCTCAGGTTAGTATTGCCACTCCTGCTCTTTTTTGGTGTGTCTCTTGTACACAGCATGTTGATGGATCCTGTTTTTTATCCATTCTATAACTGTATATCTCTTTATGGGTACATTTAGGCCATTTACTTTTACTGTAATTATTGATAGATGTGAGTTTATTGCTGTCATTTTGTAGTGCTTTTTTTTGTGCTACTTACGTTTTTTGTTCTTCTTACTCTCCTGTGCTGAATTTGTTTTGTTTATGGATTTTTTCTTTTATTTCTTTTGTTTTTATAGGTTTTGTGTTTACTGAGACATTATATTTTTCTTTTTTATTTTGATGAGAAAGTTTGTTAATTTTCTTTATGCTTACCTTGTAATTTACCCTTATCTTCCTAGGTTTGAACCAGTATATTATTACTTGGTATCACCTTGCCTTCCTCTCCATTAGACAGTTTTACACCTATACTATTTATTCCCTCTTTTACTGTTCTGATGTTGTTGCCATTTACAGATTAACCTCTCTGTTTCCTATTGTAATTATTTTGGTTTTTGATAATACTTTAGAGTTCACTTCCTAGGTTGGTATCTAGCTGTTACAGTCTTGTGTCCTAGATTCAGCTGTGGTCTGATGCAGGTCATTCTCAGACCGAAGGACTCCCTTTAATAATTTGTGTAAGTTTGATTTGGTTTGTACATATTTCCTTAATTTTTGTTTAACTGGAAATGTCCTAATTTCACCATCAGATTTGAATGAGTGCTTTGCTGTATATATTATTCTTAGTTGACAATTATTTTCTTTCAAGTTTTTATATATGTCATCACGTTGCCTTCTTGCCTGAATGGTTTCTGTCAAATTATCTGAGCTTAGTGTTATTGTTTCTCCTCTGTATGTGACTTTTCATTTTCCTTGAGCAGCTCTCAGGATTCTTTGTCTTCGGTTTTAGCGAGTGTAATTATGATATATCTTGGTGATTTTCTTTTGCGGCCTATCCTATATAGGTTTTGTTGAGTTTCTTGGAAGGTCAGCTTTTCATGTTTCATGATATTAGGGAAATTTCCTGTCAGCAGTTCTTCAATGGTCCTCTTTGTCTTTTCTGTTTTCTCCCCCTGTTCTGGAACTCCAATAACTCATACATTTTTTATTTTGATTTTATCCCATATAATTCTCAGGGTTTCTTCATTTTCTTCATTCTTTTTTATGATTTTTCCTCAGAGTTGTATCCAAATGTTTGTCTTCAATTTTGCTGATCCCGTCTTCCATCATTTCAAATCTACTCCTGAGCTCTTCTATGACTTTGTTTATTTCTGAAATCTTGTCGTTTACCTTGTTGTTTTTGTACGATTTCTAGTTGGGAATTTATTTTAACATTTTGTTCCTATATTATTTTCCTGAATTCTTCCATTTTTCCTCTGTATTTTCCATGAATTTGTCTATTTTTTCCTCATTTTTGTCTGCTTTTTGCTTCAGCTCTTGGATAATTCTGAATATTAGAGATGTGAATTCCCTATAAGGTAGTTCTAGTGCATTTTCTTCTACTGGAAAGTCATCTGGTGTTTTATTTTGGAGACCTACTGGATCCATCCTTTCCTTTTTTTATATGTTTTGATATTGTCTACTGTCTTCACGACATTCAGTAGTTATTATCTTCATGTATTGATTGTAGATACGTTTGCTTCATTCTGCTCTTTTGTTTTATTTGGTTATGTCTAAGCAGGTGGGCTGTGCGTTCTTTGTTGTCTGCTTATTTTTGGGCATGATACTTTTCACCTCCTTGTCCAACGGGCATGGCCAGTCACTCAGCTATTGTGCAGCAGGACAGGTCTAGCTGAATGACAGCAGCTGGAATGGGTTGTTTGTTGCACACACTAGGCGGACAATGTGGGCTGGGAATCACTGCAGCACAGGTTCATGTAGGCTGTGCCTGTGCTGCTTGTGGGTGTGATGTTCAGTGCATGGTGCAAGTAGGCAGGAAGGAGGGGGAGATTGTGATGTGTGGAGCTAAGCTGAGTATGGGAAAAAGAAGAGAGAGTTGAAACAGGAGCCAAAAACAAACAAAAAATAGTGTTAAGGGAGCTTGCTGTTGGAGTAGAGAGATGAAAAACTGGAAATGGATATAAACAGAAAAAGAAAAGGGAAAGAGAAAAAATAAATAAAAAGTAGAAAAAGAAAAGAAAAGCCTCTGGGGATCCCACTGGTGTGGCTGCGAAGATCAGGGAAGTAGCTCTCCGGCCACGAAGTACAGCCTGGCTAGAAATGGTAGAGATGTCACACAGCACCAGGTATTCATGAGACAGTAAAAGAAAGTAAGCATAGAGAGATGAGAAACGGAGAAATGAAGAAAGACCAAAAGGGAAAAAAAAAAAAAGAAATGCCCCCAAGGATCCCACCAGCATGGCTGTGCAGATCTGGGAATTGGCTCCCAAGACTCACAATACAGCCTCACTAGAAGGGGCTCCCAGCTGCAAAAAGAAATATAAAACAAACAAAGAAACAGAGAAAAACAAAATAAAACAAAATAGCCCCAGGGATGCCACCAACATGGTGGCACAGGTCGGGGAAGCAGTTTCCAAGTCGAGTGATGCTTCACAGCTTTTCAAGAAGAAGCAAAGATGGCAAGCAAAGCCAGGAGTTTGAGAGAAAGGAGGGAGAGGTGTTGAGAGGCTCAGAAGAAACCAAAAGAAGTGGAAAAAAGCAACACCAGCAACAAATAAATGGAACTCATGGAGATAGGTAGTGTTGGTGGGGCAAATTCAAGTGGCATGGGGCTGAAGCTGGTGCCTCCTGGCCAAGAGACTGTGGTTGGCAGGAAGCAAAGAGGGGGGAGGGGAAGAAGGGTGGTGGTGGTAAAGCATATATCACTGGTTACCGGTTGTTCCGTCTCCAGCTAGGGGCTCTGTGAAGCTGCTTTTCTCTACTCTCTTTCTGCAGATCTCCGTCAGGACTCCAAGATGGCAAATCCGTGCTGCATTAGCTGGTAGGGGGCCTCCACACATAACTCTTCTCGCTGTCTGTTCTCTGTTAGTTTCTTATTCCATTCAATGCTTGGCTGAGTTCCCGGATTGTCTCTGTTTTACTTAGTTTTACCAGTCTTTGCTGTGGAGGGCAGCATGGTTCTTCTGTCCATAGCTGCATGTTGGCTCCACCTCCACAACACTATGTTTTTTTAATAGATAAATGCAAAACTTCTTGTGATAAAAGTTGAGTATGGAAGTTAAGAACTCAGGCCTGTGACTTCCTTATACAATTATTCTGTATCTCAAGACCTACTTGATCCCAGTTTTCTGTAGAAATTATCTTGAAGATCAATGAGTTTCAATTAGACCTAGATAAAAATCAGCATCCATAGGTTTCTATTTATTTAAAAATAAATAAATTTCCTGTGTTCAAAAACTCTACATTCTCGTTTAAGTTCTATGTTATAAAACCCCATATATATTGTTTACTTTAGTCATAGTTAATTTGTACCTTAAATTGTTTCCATACTTCATTATATAAGCTCTACTTCTTGGTGGTGGATCCTCCATTGAAACAAAAATAGAAAATTCATGTGATGAGTCTCCTTCTACTGTCACAAAATGTATGATTCTGCTGGCATGATGAACACTCTTCCAGTCTCTTGGGAGACACTTGGCACACAGGGTTACCCAAATACATCTGGGCACTGCATTCAAATTCAATATACATTTGTCTTACCTAGAATTTGGTCTCAAGTCTGTCACATAAAAGAGGAAGAAATATTTAAAGTCTCAGATATTTTTCATCACTAACTAGGAAATAACATCATTTAGAATGTAATTTCTACTGTGTGTAAGTTTAGCTCTCCTACAACCTATAGATGACAATTTGAGAAGAAATATGCATTGTTTTATGTATAAAGTTTTATTATATTTTTGTTGTTGTTGTTAGTTGCCATTGAGTTGGTTCAGACTCATAGCTACCCTACATACCACAGAACGAACCACTGTCTGGTACTGCTCCATGCTCACAATCATTGTTATGCTTGAGCCCATTGTTTCAGCCACTGTGTCAATCCATCTCGTTGAGGATCTTCTTCTTTTTTCACTGACCCAGTACTTCACCAAACATGATATCTTTCTCCAGGGATTGATCCCTCCTGACAACATGTCCAAAGTATGTAAGGTGTAGTCCAGCCATCCTTACTTCTAAGGAGAATTCTGGTTGTACTTCTTCCAAGACAGATTTGTTTGTTCTTTTGTCGGTCCATGGTATATTCAATATTCTTCGCCCAAACCATAATCCAAAGGAGTCAATTCTTCTCTGGTCTTCCTTATTCATTGTCCAGCTTTTGCATGTGTGTGATGCAATTGAAAATATCATGGCTTGGGTCAGGCTCACCTTAGTCTTCAAGGTGACATCTTTGCTTTTTAACACCTTAAAGAGGTCTTTTGAAGCAGATTTGTTAATGTAATGAGTCTTTTGATTCCTTGACTGCTGTTTCCATGGGTATTGACTTTAGATACAAGAGAAAAGAAATCCTTGCCAACTTCAATCTCTTCTCCATTTATCAAAATGTTGTTTATTGGTCCAGTTGTGTGGATCTTTGTTTTCTTTATGTTGAGGTGTAATCTGTACTGAAGGCTGTGGTCTTTGATCTTCATTAGTAAATACCTCAAGTCTTCTTCACTTTTAGCAGGCATTTGTTATATTGGATACATATATTCTTTCTTGCTCTCTTTTATTTCCATTTTTGTTAGAAAATGTAAATCTTTTCAGAGATTCATGAAGGCTGAGCAACTCCAAAGTGATGTTTCTGATTATACATTTTACAGATTCCTTCTAAAATGGAAAGTTATTAAAACTTGATTAAGTCTACCTCTTCAGCACCTTGTCTAAATCTAGTTATTCTAATCAATAGCAATAACAGTCATACATGGTAGAACATATACAATTTTGCTTCCTCTGCAGAGTAGTTAAATACATTCTTGTTTCAGTTGGTAAAACAAGTTTTATATATGTTTTATATCTAAGTTTGTCTTTGGCATTTTACCTCACTGGATGCTCAAAATTTATATGCAACATAATCTCTCTTTTTTTTTTTTTTTACCCTATCATTGTTTATTTTGCTAACTTTTGTTATTTGGTTTCTTTGGTCATTGAGTTACAGACTTTCTGTCCCAGTTAGGTGACTGCTTGGGTTCTCATGCTCCACTGTTGTACTGGTAACAAAATAGTGATTTGATTCTTTGTGAATTATTTAGACTTTGGGATCACATTTAACTAGTAACTGCAGCTAAAAATCTCACAAATGTCTGCCATGGCATGGTACGGACAAGGGAGAAATGTATGGGGCTGTCAGTGAAAATTCACTTCTATATCTTTTTGAAGGCAACTTAGTAAATAGCCTTACCCACAGGAGAATAAAAGTATATAAGTAACAATAAGTGCAACGTTGATCAGTTATGAGTGTCTTGAGAGCAGTTTAGGAGAATTTTTTCCAGATAAAACATGGCCCAGGGAAAGCAAATTACTAAAATGTACTAAATGGATTTTAAGGGAGACAAAAACTTCAAGACTGGGACTTATATGGCTTTGTAGAGTATGCTTCTGAGTGGAAACCAAGTATTTATACTTGTATTAAAGAAAAAAAGAAAAAAGGTTTTTATGCCAGGCTAAAAATAAAGCTAGGTAGCCTTAAAAGACATATACTAAAACTCTCAAACATTACCCTTGTGACCATCTGGAGTAAACTGAACCTAAGGATTTGTATACAACCTGTTAATTATTCTCCCATCCCTGGGATATACACTGTGATTTCCTAATACTGTAGTAAAGTCACATGGCACACTTAATAATTTGATTATTTAATTTCATTTGTCTATATTAGGAAAAAGTACAGCAGAAGCCCAGAAATATCCATGAAAAAAGAAAATAGATGTATTAGTTAGCCTACAAAAAAAAAAATCAAACTACCGTAAAAATCAGTTGATTAAATAATAATAATTTATTATTGCTCGTGCAATCAAGGGTAGCTGTGGGTTTGCTAACCTAGGCTAAGCTCAGCTTGGCGGGTCTGCTTATTTTGACTGTGTTTCTTCTTTTGCATGAAATAAGCTGGAAGTCATCTGCTCCAGGATAGGTTCAAATGAGCAGTTCTTCTCCATATGGCAGGCCTGTGAGTTCTGGTCTTCTCCCTACAGAATTCAACTTCCTTGAATCCGTGAGTCGGCCAGGGCACGCATTTCTAACAGAAATGGCAGGCAGCAGCACAAGAGAACACACAGAAACATGTGAAACTTTCTAAGACTTAAAACAGAAACACTGTCAATCAAGACTTCATACCATTAGACAAAGCAAGTCCCATGGCCAAGTCCAAAGTAAAGGGCTGAGAAAGATATTGCAACCTTGGTAAAGCCATGCCAATAGAAAGCCACAATTCAATCTGCCTCAGTAGCCAATATTAGGGAATGTTTTGTCTGAAGAATGTTAAACTACATATGATTTCATGTCATTTAAAGGACTGAATTGATCACAAGTAGAGAAAATTATTATTGAAGGAAGTTAAAAGACAATGTGATTAAGCACAGAAATAAAATGCTACAATTACTTGTGTGCAGTAACTATTGAAAACACTAAGCAACGGTTTTCAAAACAAGTGAAGACTAGTAAGATATCCAACCAAATGAGTCCAAATTTTTTTTACTGTGGTAAACATATATATGAAAAAAATATTTACCATTTCAGCCTCTTTTTACATGTACAATTCAGTGGCATTAATTATGTTCATACTTTGTTCAGACATCATCACTATCCTTTCCCAAATTTTTCCATCACCCATAACAGAAGTTCAGTGCTTCTTAAGCAGTGATCTCCACCCCCCACCCTCTGCCTCATAATCAGTAATAAACTTTGGTCTCTATTCATTCGCCTAAACTAAATATTTCATTTAAGTGGAATCATACAATATTTGTCCTTTTGAAGGCTGACTTATTTCACTCTCCATAATGTTTTCAAGGTTTATCCATGTTGTAGCATGTATCAGGGCGGCATTTCTCTGTATGGCAGAGTAATATTCCATTGTATGGATATACCACATTTTGTTTATCCATTCATCTGTTGATGGATTTAGTTTTTAATATGAAGGAAACAATTGCCAAAATATAATTCAACACGTGTTTGCTTTACCGTATCTGGAAAGTAGATTTTGTGCAACTTCAAGAATTTTAAACTTTTAAAGTATGGGGAGTAAGTTGGACTGATAGCACTTCTTAAAGAAAGATACTTTGGCATCATTGTATCTTAAAGGATGTTAGTTTTGATCAGTCTGCATGCCTTCCCTATTATGTTAACATTCTAGTGCTGCCTTAACACAAATACCGTAAGTGGGTGGCTGTAGAGAACAAAAATGTATTTTCTCACAGTTCTGGAGACTAAAAGTCCAAATTAGGATCTCACCCTTGCTGATTCCTTCTATGGGCTCTCTCTTAGTACCTGGTGTCTGCCAGCAATCCCTGGTGTCCCCTTTCCAGTAAACGGGTCCTCAATGGCATCTGTATTCCCCGTGTGTTTCTCTGTGTCAATTTCACCCTTTTTGTAACTCAGAAGTTATTAGGCTTAGGACCCACCCTACTCTGTTATGACCTCAAAAATACAACAAATGAAAAAACCTTATTTCCAAACAAGATGACATACACATGCACAGAGGCCAGGAATTCAACACATATTTGGGAGACACACAATTCAGTCCATGACAATCATCCAATAAAAGACTTGTAGGGCTTTGTTTACTCCCTCCCGCTTCTAGGTATATCCAATTTCCATATTGTATTTAGGTTATTTATAAAGGAAGTACTGACATATTTAGAGACTGTTCTTTTAACAAACCAACATGCTATATGGACATTTTACTCTAGCTCAGTTGGCTCATTACAACCCCATGCCTCTCTACCAAAATTTTAGGGGTGGAACAGTGAATATAATACTTATATTTTATGTTATTACAAAACACATGTACTATAAATTGGGGAAAATATCCACCAGAAGTTTCCAGTGGTAATATGGAAAACGGAAGGAAAATATAAATATCTGACCCACATCATTATCAGATAATGATCATAGACATCTACACCTGGTTTTGGTTTTTAGCTCTAAGATTCCTTAGAAAAACAAAGCCAAAAAACAAAAAGTGAAAGAAAATTGGAAAGGACTTAATGAATCTAAAACAAAATATAATGCATGACTACAACCTGGATTTTCTCTTTTCCTATAGTTAACATTGACATCATTTTTGTTTTCATTCCCATCTGGAATTAAAAATTACATGGATGATTGATACTTAAAGATTCCCTTATTCATGGCTCTTGTTTATGTTTCTGTGGGTAGGACTATCTGTTTTCAACACAAATTTGACCTTAGAATCCAAAATATAGGTCTGGTTACTGGCTTTTGTGTGTAATGATGAAGTGATTTGAATACTTATTCACAGGTCACTAAGTGAGTGGATGTTCCAAAGACAAAAGCTTGTGTTATCATGTTCATGACACTCCTTGCAAGCTTCAGCTTTCAAATTTGAGTACACATATGATTGAGGCTCTAATGCTTTTAAATGTTTATTCACTTTCTGTGATCATTTACTACATGACATCTTCTGTGTTTTCACAGGATCTTTATGAAGACATCAATTAATTTTGTTTAAAAATTCTTGTAGTCAAGGACTTTCAGTGCCACCCAGAGATCCACAGCCATCAGGATCTCTTCATTACCTCTTGTTTTAACTGGTGATTTTAATCATCTGTGTCACACTCCTCCCAATTTGTGCTGTGCCCACCTTGAACTTACATACCATCTAGATTGTCTGTGTTGTCCTAAACTTTGAGGAGTACTACGTAGTTAAATTTAGTCATTTACTTTATTTACACCCATATTTGTTTTATTGGGACACTGTTAAGAGAATGAAATGACAAGGCACAGAGTGGAAGAAAATATTTGCAAATAGGTATCTGATAAGGGGCACATATCCAAAATAGAGAACTCTGAAAACTCAACAATAAAAAAATCAAACAACCCAATTAAAAAGTAGGCAAACATCTGTACAGATTCATCACTAAAGAAGATATACTTACGGAAAATAAGCATATGAAAAGATGTTCAACGTAGTGTGTCACTAGAAAACTGCAAATTAAAACAATCATGAGATACCACTACAAACCTCTTAGGACAGCTACATTTCAAAACATTTGCAACACTAAATGATGGCAAGAATGTGAAGCAACAGGAAATCTCTTTCATTTCTGGTGAGAATGCAAAATGATACAGCCACATTGGAAGACATCCTGGCAGTTCTTATAAAGCAAAACAGAAACTTACCATATGATTCAGCAATTGCTCACCTAAGGACTTGTCCAAATGAGTTGAAAACTTATATGTACATAAAAAGCTGTACATAAATATTTATAGCACATTTCTTCATAAATATCTAAAAATTGGAAGCAATCAAGATGTTCTTAATTAGGTGAATTGATAAGCTATGGTACATTCATACAATGGAATATTACTCAGCAATACAAAGAAATGAACTGTCAAGCGATGAGAAGACACGGAGGAAACTTAAAAGTATATTAATTGGAAGCAGCCAGTCTGAAAAGGGTATAATGCTATACGATTCTAACTATATGACCTTCTTGAAAAGGCAAAATTATAGAGACAGAAATATATGACTGTGAACCTTAATGTAAGTGATGGACTTTGGTTAATAACAATGTATCAATAGTTTCTTAATTATGACAAATGTATCACATCAATGCATGATGTTAATAATAGGGGAAACAGTGGGCAGAGAGAAGGGGGACGTTTAGGAATTCTCTGTACTTTCTTGGACAGTGGTGTTTCAGTGGTAGAATTTTCCTTATCCATGTGGGAGACCCGGGTTTGATTCCCAGCTAACGTACCAGGACCAGGCGGGTTTGTTCCAGGGTCCCCATGAGTTGAGCATCCACTCAAAAACAGCTAGCAACAACAACTGTAGTTTCTGCTGAATTTTTTTGTAAACATAAACTTCTTTAAAAGATAAAGTCTATTAATTTTAAAAAATCCCTGGTAT
Source organism: Trichechus manatus latirostris (assembly GCF_000243295.1). Lineage (NCBI taxonomy): Eukaryota > Metazoa > Chordata > Mammalia > Sirenia > Trichechidae > Trichechus > Trichechus manatus. The sequence continues at coordinate 5,901,838 of NW_004443991.1, read as the reverse complement.
TGCATAAAACTAATATTTCAATAAATATTAAAATGTATATATGCACATGCACTTTGGTTATAATTTGATGAAAATTTTAATTATAATATTGACGTAAGTTTCACCAATTGAAATATCAGTTAAAAAGTAAAAAATGTAACTCATGGCTAATGTGTGAGCATTGCAAGTAGATATATTTTTTAATAGGAAAAAAACCTCATGATTTTTACATGATTATTTCACAGTTAAGTGATATACATATGGAACAAGCTATGTGAAGGACGATAGTTGTGAAAAAATGTATAGCATAGAAGACTGACTGCAACTTAGTAGTTGGAGACTGGGAACTGTATTTCTTTAAAACTACTGGAAGCAACAGAAGTTGCTCATGAGCTGTCCCATCCGTCTATATGGAGACTAACTGAAAGAAAGACGTACTTTATTTTTACTTGACTCGTCATCCTTTTGGACTTTTTATTAAGGATAAAATGTTGTACATTATTTGGTTCCAAGTACATGGTTTTCTGTTACTTACTATTGATTGCTTATATACGAGGAGATTTGCTTTAATTCCACATCTTTATCTTCATGCCCATCAATAGTGTGTTGGTTAACATTTCTAAGATGTTCATTTATTACATTATAGTCAGTTCATTTCACACTAACATCAATGCCATTCAATTTATACCTATCACTTCAGGCAATATTCTATAGACATGCTGACTTGTAAAAATATATGTAAAAAGAGGTAGAATAGTATGGTTGCAAAAAATGCAAGATCATAAGCATGTGGTTACATGAACTTTGCCCTGGATTTTCTTTTCATTTTACCCTCTGTTTCTTAAGCCCCTTATCTGGTATGAAATATTTACAGAGAAACATGTGATAACAAAACAGTTATTATTTGTGGGGAGAGATTTCCCCAAGTCGTAATAGTACTTTGAAGGACTGTACAATCTTCCACTGGATGTTCTGCATCCCTGAAGCATTGTGTTTAGACCACCAAAAGCATTTATATCCTAAGTTATTGAATATGTTTATTTAGGTTTATCCCTAAATCATCTCATCCTGAGAGGCTACATTCTTTGAATTTGATCCAGGTGATGTGGTCAAAAAAGTGTACAGACCATGTTTTAAACCTATGAGAGTTAAATGTGGTGCTTTATAACTGTAATGAACAAACTAGGTCCCAAGTATGAATGCTGTGATCTAGGAGGTAATAGGTTATTAATAATTTATTCACACAAAAAAGTATGAAAATCTAGGCTATTTACTGAATACATATTTAATGCCTAATTTATTGATTTTTTGCATAACAATAGTGATTAGGAGCTTAATTTCAAGATATATGAGTATACACGAGAGAAAATAGATGAATATCATACTTGTTTTCTCCAGAAATGAAACATTATTCCTCAGCCAATTTGAATTCAAATATACTTTACATTGCATAAATGCAAGTTTACTGAACTGTAAAAGTATGATGTACTTTTAGGTGTTTTGGCCATTAATACTCTGGATTATACTTACTATCATTACTTTAGGCTATTAAGAACTATTTGGAATATGACTTATCAAGTTTAGTCTGGCAATCTGTGGCTGGTAAATAAAACTTATCTTTTTTTTAATGCATATTATGAAGGAAATTATTCCTTGACTTTGTCCACATTGGCAATATTCTTTTAACCAATTCTTCTAATGCCCAGATACATGTAAACTCAGTATTAGGTATAATTTTCATTGGGAGATTTATGGCTTTAAATAATTCTTTTTTTTTGTCCCCTCCTACCTTCTTGTCCTTGACCCTGGGCTGGTGCGCCCATTTAGTATCATTTTGTTTTATGGCCTGTCTAATCTTTGGCTGAAGGGTGAACTTCAGGAGTAACTTCAGTACTGAGTTAAAAGCAGGTCTGGTGGCCATACTCTTAGTGCTTCTCCAGTCTCTGTCAGACCATTAAGTCTGCTCTTTTTTTGTGGGTTAGAATTTTGTTCTACATTTATCTCTAGCTCTGTCCAGGACCCTCTATTGTGATCCCTGTCAGAGCAGTCAGTGGGGGTAGCCAGGCACCATCCAGTTGTGCTGGACTAATTTTTACCCCGTGTCTTTGGTTTCATTCATTCTCTTCTGCTCCAAACCGGGTGAGACCAGTGGAGTATCTCAGATGGCCGCTCGCAAGTTTTTGAGACCCCAGACTCTATTCCTCAAAGTAGGGAGTAGAATATTTTCTTTATAAACTATGCTATGCCAGTTGAGCTGGATATTCCCTGAGACCATGTTCCCCAGCTCTCAGCCCAGTAACTCAGTCCCTCAGGGAGTTTGGATGTATCTATGGAGTTTTCATAATCTTTTCTTGTACAAGTTGTGCTGGCTTCCCCAAAGTTACCACTTATCTCTTGTCTATTTCATGTTTTTCCCACTCCCTCTCCCCTCCCTACTAATCATCAAAGATTGTTTCTTTTTGTGTGTAAAGTAAACCTTTTCATGAGTTTTTGTAATAGTGGTCTCATACAATATTTGTTCTTTTGTGATGGACCTATTTCACTCAACATAATGCCTTCCAGATTCATCTACGTTATGAGATGTTTCACAGATTCATCATTGTTCTTTATTGCTGCATAGTATTCCAGTGTGTTTATGTACCATAGTTTGTTTATCCATTCATCTGTTTATGGGCACTTAGATTGTTTCCATCTATTTGCATTATAGACAGAAGCACCATGCCATCCCTCAACAGCAACACCTGAAAAAATAAAACAGATACAATCATCAATCTTGGAACCCTAAGTTTCAAATGAAGGGATAAAGAACTCAACCAAGAACCAAATGGAATAAGAAACTGACAGAGTACAGGGAACGAGAAGAGCGATGGAGGGGAGGACCCACCCCAGCTAACAAGGCATGGACATACCATCTTGGACTCCTCAGCCACTGAGAATGGTGGACAGAGAATATGAGAAGGAAACTTCAAGGATTTCCCAGCAGGAGACAGAGCACCTGGTAACCAGGGATACACACTTTCTCACCCACATCCTTCTTTCCTCTGCACAGCCTCCACCACTTTCTAACTGGCAGTGGTCATTTGGGCAGAGAGAAGTCATGTCCCTGCTGCTTGGATTTGCCCTGCTCCCACTGGTCAGTTCATTCGGTACCATTTTTTTTTTTTTTTTTTTTTTTTTTGCTATTGTTGTTGGTTTTGGGCTCTTTTTGTTTCTTCTCTCTCTCTCACCTCCTTCCATTCCTTTCTCCAGCCTAGCTGGTGCCGTGTGCTATCTCTCCTCCCTCTTGATGGGCTGTGCCATGCTGCTCAGCTGGAGAGCCACTACCCCTGTCTGCGCCACTATGCTGGTGGGCTCCCTTGTGGCTTTTTTTCCTCGAAATCTTGACCCTGTCTACCTTCTATCCTTTCCTTTCCTCAGGAGTCATCTCCATTGCTTTTTGATGGGCTGTGCCACACTGCTCGGCTAGGGAGCTACAGGCACATAGCTTCCCCACGTGGCACCACATCGCCTGTGGGCTACCCTGGGCCATTTATTTTTATTTTTATTTTTTTTGGTTTCTTGTCTCTATTTTCCTTCCTTTCCTTTCTCCTGACCACCTCGTCACGTGTGCCATCTCTGCCACTTTTTGATGGGCTGTGCCAGACTGCTCAACTGGGAAGCCACCAGTACATTGGATGGCTTCACTGAAGAATTCCACCAAATATTCAAAGAAGAGCTTACACCAGTATTACTCAAACTGTTTCAGAACATAGAAAAGGAAGAGACACTTTTGAATTCATTCTATAAAGGCAGCATAACCCTGATACCAAAACCAGAAAAGAAACCACAAAGAAAGAAAACTACAAACCAATATCTCTCATGAATATAGATGCAAAAATTCTCAACAAAATTCTAGCCAATAAAATTCAGCATTACATAAAAAAAAAAAAAAAAATACACCTCGAGCAAGTGAGACTCATACCAGGTATGCAAGGATGGTTCAACATTAAAAAATCAATCAACGTAATCTACCACATAAATAAAATAAAATAAAAGAATCCCATGACCATCTCAACAGACACAGAAAAGGCATTAGACAAAATGCAATATATATTCCTGATAAAAACTCTCAATAAAATAGGTATAGAAGGGAAATTTCTCAACATAATAAAGGATATTTATACAAAACCAACAACCAACATCATTCTTAATGGAGAGAGGCTGAAAACATTCCGCTTGAGAACAGGAAGAAGAGAAGTTTGCCCTTTGTCACCCCTCCTAATTAACATTATGCCGGAAGTCCTAGCTAGAGCAATAAAGCAAGAAAAAGAAATAAAAGGTATACGAATTGTTAAGGAAGAAGTAAAACTGCTCCTATTTGCAGATGATATGATGCTATACATAGAAAACACAAAAGACTCCACAAGAAAACTACCGGAACTAATAGAAAGATTAAGCAGAGTAGCAGGATACAAGATAAACATACAAAAATCAGTTGGATTCCTATACACCAATAAATAGAATGATGAAAAGGAATCAGGAAAATAATAACATTTATAATAACCCCTAAAAAAGTAAAATTCTTAGGAATAAACTACAAAGATCATAGAGGAAAAAATAGGGTCAGTGCTAAAGGCCCTAATACACAGCATAAACAGGATACAAACCATAACTAAAATACACAAACACCAGAAGATAAGTTAGATAACTGGGGTCTTCTGAAAATTTAACACTTATGCTCATCAAAAGACTTCACCAAAAGACTAAAAAGAGAACCTACAGACTGGGAAAAAAATTTTGGCTATGACAAATCTAACTAAAGTCTAATCTCAAAAATCTACTGGGAAAACCAACACCTCTACAACAAAAAGACAAAGAATCCAATTAAAAAATGGGCAAAGGAAATGAACACACACTTCACCAAATAAGACATTCAAGTGAACAACAGTCACATGAAGAAATGCTCAGGATCACTAGCCATTAGAGAAATGCAAATCAAAACCACAATGAGATACCATCTCACCCGGACATTACTGGCATAAATCAAAAAAACAAAAAATAACAAATGTTGGAGAGGCTCCAGGGAAACTGAAACTTTTATGCACTGCTGGTGGGAATGCAAAATAGTATAACCATTTTGGAAAACTATGTGGTGCTTCCTTAGAAAGGTAGAAATAGAAATACCACATGATCTAGCAATCCCACTACTAGAAATATATGCTAGAGAAATAAGATCCGTCACACGAATAGACATATGCACACCTATGTTCATTGCTCTGTCTCTTTTAAATAATTCTTTAAGTTCTACTCTGTCCTATAGGGTCGCTATGAATGAGTCGAACTGAATTGATGACAACAGGTTTGGTTTTAGTTTATTTTTCTTTAAGAACAAATTTCCTGATAGGTGGGGCCAAGATGGTGGAGTAGTCAGAAGGCTTCCTATGTCCCGCTTACAACAAAGACCTGAAAAAACAAGTGATTTAATTGTACATGAATATCTAGGAGCCCTGAACAAGGCAAAGTTGAGGAATCTGAGCGGTGGGGAGAGAGAAGGTTTGGAAGCAGCAAGGAGTTGCCTGACCTGACCCAGAAGGAGCCATAGGCCTTCAGCCCAGATCGGCTCTGGCTGAGCAGAGAGGTGGGCATACAGCTCCACTCACTGGCTCAGGAGGCAGTTTCCACATCAAGAGACATCCGGCAGCAAAGGTTCTACATGGACACTCTGAACCAGTGAAAAGCAGCATCCAAGTGGCTAAAGATAAGTACATGCATGTGGCCTTTCATGGGGATTAAAAAAAAAAAAAAAAACCCATTTGGGAAATACCTCTCTCCCATTTACCTCCTCCCTCCCCACTCTGCACTGGATCTGGCCAGCTTCAGTGATGATCTCTAAGTTCCCTGGCCAGAAGTAGATCCCATAAGGTGCCCTGACCAATTCTCTGGGCCTTGGAGAGGGAACAAATTAACAAACAGTGAAAAAATAAGCTACTGGCTCCACTAAGCCAGGAACTCAGGGTTGGCACAGCTCCTTTGCCTAAGACAGACATAGGGGTCCACAGACTTTGAGTGCCTTCCACTCCTGTATAGATTTGTATGGACCCATCTCACCAGTGTAAGCCCTCACTACCATAGTACAACAGGGAAAAAACCTTAAGTCTAACTTCAACTGCTTCAGCTGTGAAGTGGCAGATCTGTGATGCATGACACTGCTCTGCCGTTTAAGCAGGTGACTTACCTGTCTGCATCAAGGGCTTGAGGAATCATGGCTTCACCCATGCCACCTAGCCACCTGCTACAGGAGTCCAAGAATAAGTGGTGCCCTGCAGTCCTTACAGCCAACAGAGTAGGGTGCTTATAGTCAGCCTGCAAAACTCACCTACTTGCTCTAGCGAACAAGGACATGCTTTCCTTTCAGACACCCAGGGGCAGCCATCAGGCCCCTGCCTTGCTCAGCATGTGACCCCCTACTACAGCCAGATACCTGTGCCTATACCAATCACCCATGTCTCTCTAAGACTGTAGGTGAGAGCCTGCAACACACACGTGGTGACTGACTGCCTGGACACCTGAGCTGAATCCATACAGGAAAATTTAATGGACTCCTGTGTGCACACATACTTAGTTACAGACCTAACTACCTGGTGACAGGACTTTAGAGCTTCAAAGGTGCCAACAATCTAACTAGCACACACAAGCACCCTATTTGGGCATATCAAAACAAAACAAAAGAAGACGTTAGGACACACTAAAAAAATATAAAATAAAATTATAGTAACTTATTAATGGCTCGGAGACAATAGTCAATATCAAATCACATAAAAAGGCAGTCCGTGATGACTTCAGCAAGCTCCCAAAATAAAGAATCAATAAATTTTCTGGAGGAAGATAATTTCTTGGAATTACTAGAGGAAGAATACAAAAGATTAATATATAGAACTCTTCAAGAAATTAGAAAGGAAATTTTCAAAACTCAGATAATGCAAAGAACATACAGACAAAGTAGTAGCAGAATTCAAAAAAGTTATTCAAGAGCATAATGCCAAATTCAATAGACTACAAGAATCCATAGAGAGATAGCAATCAGAAATGCAGAAGAGTAACAATAAAATTTCAGAATTAAACAACTCAAAAGAAAGTCATAGGAGTAGACAGTAGAAGCCAGAATTAGTGACATTGAAGATAAAGCACTTGACATCAACTTATTTGAGGAAAAATCAGATAAAAGAATTAAAAAGAATGAAGAAACTCTAAGAGTCATGTGGGACTCTATCAAAAGAAATAACCTGAAAGTGAATGGAGTACAAGAATTGGGGGGGCTAACAGAAAATACAGAGAGAATTGTTGAAAATTCGTTGGCAGAAAAATTCCCTGATATCATGAAAGATGAGAATATATCTATCCAAGATGCTCATCGAACCCCACATAAGGTAGATCCCAAAAGAAAGTCACCAAGACATAATCAGACTTATCAAAACCAAAAATATGGAGAGAATTTTAAGAGTGCCTAGGGATAAAAGAAAAGTCATCTACAAAGGAGAGTCAATTAGAATAAGCTTGGACTACTCAGCAGAAACCATGCAGGCAAGAAGGCAATGGGATGACATATATAAAGTCTTGATGGAAAAAAAAATTGCCAGCCAAGAATTATATATCCAGCAAAACTGTCTCTCAA
>NW_004443991.1:5868776-5893987 GCF_000243295.1 Trichechus manatus latirostris | reverse complement strand
ACGTAAAAAATGACATTAAAACAAAAAACAGGGACTTAAAAAATGCAGACATAGATTTTTCATATGGAGAGGAAGTCAAGGCCACATAAAGAAATCAAAGACTGGTATAAACTTAGAAAAACAGGGGTAAATATTAAGGTAACCACAAAGGAAACTAACAATCCTACAAATCAAAATAAAAAACTAGAAAAATATACTCAGCAAACACAAAATCAACAACAATGAAAAAGATCTAAAGAAAAATGACTCAGCACAGAAAATTAAGGGGAACAAAGAAACTGTGAATACACACAAAAAGACATCAAAATGACAGCACTAAATTCATACCTATCAATAATTACGCTAAATGTAAAAGGACTAAATGTACCAAGTAAGAGACAAAGACTGGCAGATTAGATACAATAACATGATCCCTGTATATGCTGCCTACAAGAGACACACCTTAGACTTAAAGACACAAGAATGGTAAAACTCAAAGGATGGAAAAAAATATATCGAGTAAACAACACTCAAAAAAGAGCAGGAGTGGCAATATTAATCTCTGACTAAATAAACTTTAAAGTAAATTCCACCACAATGGCTAAGGAAGGATACTATGTAATGATTAAAGGGTCAATACACAAGAAGGACATAACTATAATAGATATTTATGCACCAATGACAGGGCTCCAGAATGTATAAAACAAACTCTAAAGCACTGAAAAGAGAGATAGACAGCTCCACAATAGTAGTAGGAGACTTCAACACGTCACTTTCTATGAAGAACAGAATATCCACAAAGAAGCTCAGCAAAGACACGGAAGATCTAAATGCTACAATCAACCAACTTGATCTCACAGACATATACCGAACACTCCACCCAACAGCAGCCAAGTATAATTTATTTTCAAATGCACATGGAACATTCTCCAGGATAGACAACATATTTGGCCATAAAGCAAGCCTTATCAGAATACAAAACATCAAAATATTACAAACCACTTTTTCTAACCATAAAGCCATAAAAGTAGAAATCAACAACACAAAAAGCAAGGAAACAAAATCAAACACATGGAAACTGAATGACAACTTGCTCAAAAACTACTGGGTTATAGAAGAAATTAAGGATGGAATAAAGAAATTCACAGGGTCAAAAGAGAATGAAAACATATCCTACCATAACCTTTGGGACACAACAAAAGCAGTGCTTACAGGTCAGCTTAAAGCAATAAATGGATAAATATTCAAAAAGAAGAAAGGGCCATAATCAAAACATTAACCCTACAACTGGAACAAGTAGAAAGAGAGCTGCGAAAGAAGTCCTTAGGTGCCAGAAGAAGGGAAATAATAAGAATTAGAGCAAAATTAAAAGAAATAGAGAATAGGAAAACAATTTGAAGGAGTTAACAAAAGCTGGTTCTTTGAAAAGATCAATAAAATTGATAAACCACTGGCCAAACTGACAAAAGAAAAACAGGAGCGGAATCATATAACCCATATAAGAAATGAGATGGGTGATATCACAACAGACCCAACTGAAACTGAAAGAATCATAACGCAATACTATGAAAAATTGTGCTCTAATAAATTTGAAAGCCTTGAGGAAATAGACAAATTTCTAAAAACTCATTACCTACCTAAACTAACACATACAGAGTTAGATAAACTAAACAACCCCATAAAAAAAGAAGCGATTGAAAAGGTAATTAAAAAACTCCCAACAAAAAAAAAGCGCTGGCCCGGATAGTTTCACTGGAGAATCCTATCAAACTGCAGAGAAGAGTTAACACGACTTCTACTAAAATATTTCAGAATACTCCCAAACTCATTCTATGAAGCCAACATAATCCTGATACCAAAACCAGATAAAGACACCACAAAAAATAAAATTACAGAACAATATCCCTCATGAACATTGACACAAAAATCCTCAACAAAATTCTAGCCAATAGAATTCAGCAACATATCAAAAAAATAATTCACCATGATCAAGTGGGATTTATACCAGGTATGCAGGGATGGTTCAACATTAGAAAAACAATCAATGTAATCCATCCCATTAATAAAACAAAAGATAAGAACCACATGATCTTATTAGTCGATGCAGACAAGGCATTTGACAAAGTCCAACACCCATTCATGATAAAAACTCTCAACAAAATAGAAATAAAAGGTAAATTCCTCAATATAATTAAGGGCATTTATACAAAGCCAACAGCCAACATCATCCTAAATGGAGAGACTTTGAAAGCATTCCCCTTGAGAATGAGAACCAAATAAGGATGCCCTCTATGACCACTCTTGTTCAACATTGTGCTGGAGGTCCTAGCCGGAGCAATTATGCTAGAAAAAGAAAATAAAAGGGCAACCAAATTGGTAGGGAAGAAGTCCAAGTATATATATTTACATAAAATATGATCTTATATACACAGAAAACCCCAAAGAATCCACAAGAAAACTACTGGAACTAATAAAAGTTTTCAGCAACGTTTCAGGATACAAGCTAAACATACAAAAATCAGTTGGATTCCTTTACACAAAGAGAACCTCGAAGAGGAAATCACCAAATCAATACCATTTACAATAGCCCCAGTGAGATTAAATACTTAGGAATAAACCTAACCAGAGATGTAAAAGATCTATATAATGAAAACTACAAGACACTATTGCATAAGTGGAAAAACATATCTTGCTCATGGATAGGACGACTCAACATTGTGAAAATTGAATTCTACCCAAAGCGTTCTACAGACACAATGCAATCCCAATCCAAATTCCACCTGCATTTTTTAATGAGATAAAGAAACAAATTGCCAACTTCATATGGAAAGGGAAGAGGTCCCGAATAAATAAAGCATTACTGAAGAAGAAGAACAAAGTGGGAGGCCTCACACTACCTGATTTTAGAACCTATTATACAGCCACAGTAGTTAAAACAGCCTGGTACTGGTACAACAACAGATACATAGACCAATGGAACAAAATTGAGAATCCAGACATAAATTCATCTACCTATGAGCAGCTGACATTTGACAAAGACCAAAAGCCCATTAATTGGGGAAAAGACAGTCTCTTTAACAAATAGTGCTGGCATAACTGTATATCCATCTGCAAAAAACTGAAACAAGACCCGTACCTCACACCATGAACGAAAACTAACTCAAAATGGATCAAAGACTTAAATGTAAAATTGAAAACAATAAAGATCATGGGAGGAAAAATAGGGACAACACTAGGAGCCCTAATATATGTCATAAACACAATACGAACCATAAGTAACAATGCACAAACACCAGAAGATAGAGTAGATAACAGGGAGCTCCTAAAAATCAAACACTTATGCTCTTGAAAAGACTTCACTAAAAGAGTCAAAAGACAACCTACAGACTGGGAAAAAAATTTTGGCTAAGACAAATCCAATCGGCGTCTAATCTCTAAAATCTACAAGATACTGCAAAACCTCAACAACAAAAAGATAAATAACCCAATTAAAAAATGAGCAAAGGATACAAACAGGCACTTATGCCAAAGATATTCTGGTGGCTAACAGACACATGAAGAAATGCTCACGATCGTTAGCCATTAGAGAAATGCTGATCAAAACCACAATGAGATATCATCTCACCCCAACAAGGCTAGCACTACTCCAAAAAACACAAAATAATAAATGCTGGAGAGGTTGTGAAGAGACTAGAACACTTACACACTGTTGGTGGGAATCTAAAATGGTACAACCACTTTGGAAATCAATTTGTCACTTCCTTAAAAAGCGAGAAATAGAAGTACCGTATGATCCAGCTATCCTGCTCCTTGGAATATATCCTAGAGAAATAAGAGCCATCGTGTGAATAGATATATACACACCCATGTTTATTGCAGCACTGTTCACAATAGCAAAATGATGGAAACAACCTAGGTGCCTATCAACGGATAAATGGATAAACAAATCATGGTATACCCACACAATGGAATACTACCCAATGACAAAGAAGAATGATGAAGCCGTGAAATATAACGTGGAGAAAGGTGGAACTTACTATGCTGAGTGAATTTAGTCAGTCACAGAAGGACAATTACTGTATAAGACCACTATTATAAGAACCCAAGAAAATGTTTAAACACAGAAGAAAACATTCTTTGATGGTTACGGGGGTTGGGAGGGAGGGTGAGGGCTATTTACTAACTAGATAGTAGATAAGAATTATCTTAGGTGAAGGAAAGGACAGCACACCCTACAGGGGAAGTCAGCACAACTGGGCTAAACCAAAGCTAAGAAGTTTCCTGGATACAATCAAACACTTTGAGAGACAAAGTAGCGGGGGTAAGGGTTTGGGTACCATGTTTTCAGGCGACTTCTAGATCAATTGGCATAACAAAGCTTATTAAGAAAATGTTCTGCATCCTACTTTGGTGAGTGGCATCTGGGGTCTTAAAGGCTTGCAAGCAGCCATCTAAGATGCATCAATTGGTCCCAACCACCTGGTTAAGGGAGAATGAAGAACACCAAAAACACAAAGAAAGTATTAGCCCAAGAGACAGAAAGGGCCACGTAAACCAGAGACTTCATCAGCCTGAGACCAGAAGAACTAGATGGTACCCAGCTACCACCAATGACCGCTCTGACAGGGAACAAAACAGAGAGTCCCTGATGGAGCAGGAGAAAGGTGGGGTGCAGAACTCAAATTCTAGTAAGAAGACCAGACTTAATGGTCTGATGGAGACTGGAGGAACCCCGGAAAGCATGTCCCCTGGATTCTCTATCAGCCCACAACTAAAACAATTTCCAAGGCCAACTCTTCAGACAGGGATTGAACTGGACTGAGGTACATAAATTGATACTCATGAGGAATATGTCTCTTAGCTCAAGTAGATACAAGATACTAAACAGGCAGATTCTGTCTGGACGTGAGATAGGAAGGCAGAGAGGGTTAGGAGCTAGTTGAATGGACATGGAGAATCGAGGGTGGAAAGGAGAGTGTGCTGTCACAGTATGGGGAGAGCAATTAGGGTCAGATAACAATGTATGTATAAATTTTTGTATGGGTGACTAACTTGAAATGTAAACTTCATTTAAACTCAAACAATTAAAAAAAAAAAAAGAACATATTTCCTGGAAAAGTGGTTGTATTTGGTTCCTATTGCTGCTGTTAAAAAATTACCATAAACTTAGAGGCTTAAAGAATATAAATGTATTGTATTCCAGTCATGGAAGCCAGAATTCTGAAATAGATCTCACTGAACTAAAATTAAGGTGTTGGCAAGATTGCATTACTGCTGGAGTCACTAAGAGACAATCCATTCCCTTGCCTTTTCCAGCTTCTGGAGGCTACCTGCATTTCATGGTTTAAAGTTCTCTTTCTCTTTCTCTATCTTCAAAGTCAGCAATTTCAGGCCAAGTTCTTCTCACACTGCTATTTTTCTCCCCCTTTAAGAACTTCGGTGATTACACTGAGTTTACACAGATTACTCAAAATAATCTCCCTATTATAAGGTCAATTGATTAGCAACCTTAAGTCAATCTGCTACCTCAATCTCCTTTTACCTGTAACCTATCACAGAGACTAGAACTTGAATATCTTTGTGGAAGCCTATGCCAGTGCTCATTAGCAACGTAGCTTAGAGTGACAGATATGTTTTTCTAGAGGATTAAATAACAATGATACTTAACAGAGTGCATTGGTAAACAGAAACTTTAATCATATATTGCAAAAAAAAAATTCTCAATTGAAAATACATCACAAATATTATAATATTATTGCCTACAATATAACCAGGAAATAAAGATTGAACAAATTTTCAAGATAAAACAGCTTTAAAAATAGATGTTAAATTTAATGAAAGAGGAACAAACACCTAAGGGAAGAGAGTTAATAGAAAAAGTAGAAAAATTTGAAAAAGTAAATGCAATTAATAACAGATATATCTAATAAAAGTTGATGCTGACTTATAGTGATGCCACGTGTACAGAGTAGAACTGTGTTCCACAGGGTTTACAACACTGTGACCTTTCAGAAGAAGATCGCCAGTCCTTTCTTCTGAGGTGCCTGTGTATGGGTTCAAATTGCCAACATTTCAGTTAGTAGGAGAGTGCTTAACTAATTGCACCACCCAGAGACTCCTGGAGAGATATAAAAATATAGGAAATATATTAAAAATCAATCTTCTATGAAAAAATCAGCATACAAAATTTTAAAATTAATATGATAAATAAAAAATAAATGGAAATTTTAATCTAAATGTCAAAAAGCAGAACAAAAAACCTGAAAATTGAATTGGTAAAATGAAAGATTGAATCCGGGTGTTATGCCAGATTGCAATAAAAGAAAATAAAATTTACCAAAATCTGTGAGGTGCTGCATTTGGTTAATGTTGCATCTCACAGATTTTGGTAAGTTGTATTTTCATTTAGTTCAAAAATTTTTAAAAAATCTTTGTTGATCCAGGTTTTATTTAGAAATGTGCAGTTTAATCTACAGATATTTTGGGATCTTCAAGGTATCTTTCTGTTATTTATTTTAATTTAATGCCAGTGTCATCTGAAAGCTTGCTGTGTATGATTTCTTTCTTTTTTTCATTTGTTGAGACATGTTTTATGGCCCAGGATGTGGTCTATTTTGCAATACGTCCTTCGATCTCTTGACTGCTGCTTCCATGGTCATTGATCATTGATCCAGGTAAAATTAAATCCTTGACTGCCTCAATCTTTTCTCCATGTATAATGATGTTGTTTATTGATCCAGTTATGAAGATTTTTGTTTTCTTTATGTTGATATGTAACTATACTGAAGGCTGTAGTCTTTGATCTTCATCAGTAAGAGCTTCAAGGAGTCTTCACTTTCTTCTAGCAAGCTTGAGTCATCTGCATAGCACAGGTTGTTAATGAATCTTCCTCCAATCCTGATGCTGTGTTCCTCTTCATGTATTCTAGATTCTTATATCGTTTCCCCAGTATACAGATTAAGTATGGCGAAAGGATACAACATTGGCACACATCTTTTCCAGTCTTATACCACTTAGTATCCCCTTGCTCTGTTCAAATGACTGCCACTTGATCTACGTACAAATTTCACATAAGCTGAATTAAGTGTTCTGGAATTTCCATTCTTAGCAATGTTATCCAGAATTTGTTATGATCCACACAGTCTCTTGTCTTTGCATAATCAATAAAACACAGGTAAACATCTTTCTGGCATTCTCTGCTTTCATCCAAGATAAATCTGATGTCAGCAATGATATCCTTAATTCTATGTCCAGGTTGAATTTTTCACAGTTCCTTGTTGATGTAATGATACAATCATTTTCGTATTATCTTCTGTAAAATTTTCTAAGCATGTGATATTTAACAATATTGTTCAGTAATTTCTACATTCCACTGGATCACCTTTCTTTGGAATAATCACTAATAGTGATCTCTTCCAGTAAATTGGTCAGGTAGGAGTCTTCCAAATTTTTTGGCATAGACTAATGAGCATTTCCAGCATTGCATCTGGTGGTTGAAGCACCTCAATTGGTATTCCATCAATTCCTGGAGACTTGTTATCACCAATGTCTTCAGTGCAGCTTGGACTTCTTCCTTCAGTACCATCTGTTTATGTGGTGGCAATTGTTTTAGGATACTTAAATACCTCTTTTAGTGCCTAACACATCTTCTAGATAAAAATTATATAAAGCTACAAGAGAACTGCATAGTACAATTAATAATAGTGATCACGGTACTAAAAAACAGAAGCGTTTGCTCTTTAAATATCACTGTAATATTTATTTATTTCCTTAAAAAAAATGTTTTTATTGTACTTTAGATGAAGGTTTACATAACAAATAGTTTCTCATTAAACAGTCAGTACACATATTGTTTTATGATTTTGGTTAACAGCCCCATGGCATGTCAACACTCTCCCTTCTTGACCCTGGAGGACTCTTTTTTTGGTGAAAATATACATAGCCAAAGTTACACCATTTCAAAAGTTTCTACACGTAGAATTCAATGACATTGATTACATTCTTCTAGTTGTGCTGCTATTCTCACTATCCTTTTCCAAATTATTTCATCACCATTATCTTCAACTCACTGTCCCCTAAGTTTCCCAACAAACCTTTTGAGTTGCTGTTGTCAATTTGATCTCACATAGATAATTCTTTTTTTTTTTTTTGTACCTTAGATGGTTTGCAGAACAAAGTTTCTCATTAAACAGTTAGTACACATATTGCCCTATGACAATGGTTAACAAACCCATGACATGTCAAAACTGTCACTTCTCAAACTTGGTTTCCCTATTACTAGCTTTCCTGTCCCCTCCTGCCTTCTAGTCCTGGTCCCTGGACTGCTGTGGCTCATTAGTCCCATTTTGTTTTATGCGGCTGTCCAATCCTGGCTGAACGGAGAAGTTTGGGAGTGACTTCACCACTGAGCTAAAAAAGTGTCCAGGGACCATACTCCCGGGGTTTCTCCAGCTTTCGGTCCAGTAAATCTGGTCTTTTTTTTGTGTGTGTGTGAGCTAGAATTTTGTTCTACATCCTTTTCCAGCTCTGTCCAGGACCGTCTATTGTGATCCAGGTCAGAGCAGTCAGTGGTGGTAACCAGGCACCATCTAGCTGTACTGGACTCAGTCTGGTGTAGGCTGTAGTAGCTGTGGTCCATTAGTACTTTGGACTAATCTTTTCCTTGTATTTGCTCTCTTCATTCTCCCTTGCTCCGGAAGGGATGAGACCAGTGGACTATCTTAGATGTCTGCTCACAGGCTTTTAAGAACCCAGATGCTACTCACCAAGGTAGAATGTAGAACATTGTCTTTATAAACTGTGTTATGCCAGTTGAGCTAGATGTTCCCCGAGACCATGGTCCCCACAGAATTCCGTCCAGCAATTCAGTCCCTCAGGGAGTTTGGATGTGTCTATGGAGCTTCCATGACCCTTCCTTGTACAAGTTGTGCTGGCTTCCCCAGTACTGTGTACTGTCTTACCCTTCACCAACGTTACCACTTATCTATGCCTATTTAGTTCCCCTCCACCCATCCCATCCCTCGTAATGAACAAAGATTGTTTCTTTTTGTGTGTAAACTTTTACATGAGTTTTTACAGTAGAAATCTCATACAATATTTGTCCTTTTGTGATTGACTTGCTTCACTCAGCATGATGCCTTCCAGTTTCATCCTTGTTATGAGATGCTTCACAGATTCATCATTGTTCTTTCATTGCATAATACTCCATTGTGTATATGTACCATAGTTTGTTTATCCTTTCATCTGTTGAGTGGCATCTAGGTTTTTGCCATCTTTTTGCTGTTGTGAACAGTTCTGCAATGAATATGGGTGTGCATATGTTTATTCCTGTGATGGTTCTTATTTCTCTAGGATATACTCCTAGGAGTGGGATTGCATTTTGTAGTGCTTTTTGTTGTGGTGCTGACGTTTTCTTTATTCCTCTTACTCTCCTGTGCTGAGTTCATTTTGTTTGTGGATTTTTTTTTCATTTCTTTTGTTTTTGTAGGTTTTGTTTTTACTGAGACTTTATTTTTCTTCTTTATTTTGATGAGTATGTTTGTTAACTTTCTTTGTGATTACCTTGAAGTTTACCCTTATCTTCCTAGATTTGAACCAGTCTATTATTACTTGGTATCACCTTGCCTTTCTCACCATAAGAAGGCTCTATACCTACAGCATTTAGTCCCTCTTTTATTGTTCTGATGCTGTTGCCATTTACAGATTAGCCTCTCTGGTTCCCTGTTGTGATTCTTTTGTCTTTGTGTAGTCCTTAAGAGTTCATTTCCTAGGTTGGTATCTGGCTAGTACAATTCTGTGTCCTATATTCAGCCTGTGGTCTTATGCTGTTTGTTCTCAGATCAAAGGACTCCCTTTAATAAGTCTTTTAAGTTTGGTTTGGTTTTTACTTAGTCCCTTAATTTCTGTTTATCTGGAAATGACCTAATTTCACCATCATATTTGATCGAGAGTTTTGCAGGATATATTATTCTTGGCTGGCAATTTTTTCTTTCAAGGTTTTATATATGTCATCCATTGTCTTCTTTTCTGCATGGTTTCTGCCGAATAATCTGGGCTTAGTCTTATTGTTTCTCCTTTGTATGTGACTTTTTGTTTTTCTTGAGCTGCTCTCAGGATTCTTTATCTTTGGTTTTAGTGAGTGTGATTATGATATGCCTTAGTGATTTTCTTTTGGGGTCTATCCAATATGGTGTTCCTCTTGGATGGTCAGCTTTTCATCTTTCATGATATTGGGGAAATTTTCTGTCAGCAATTGTTCAATAATCCTGTCTGTATTTTCTGTTTTCTCCCCCTGTTCTAAAACTCCGATCAGTCACAGATTTTTGCTTTTGATTGTAACCCACATAATTCTCAGGGTTTCTTCATTTTTCTTCATTCTTTTTTATCTGATTTTTCCTCAAAGAGAGTTGTATCCAAGTGTTTGTCTTCAGTTTTGCTGATTGTATCTTCCATCATTTTAAACCTGCTCCTCAGCCCTTCTATGACACTATTTCTGAAATCTTGTTGTTTATCTTTTGTATTTCTAATTGTTGTTTTTGTATGATTTCTAGTTGTGAATTTATTTTAGCATTTTGTTCCTCTATTATTTTCTTGAATTCTTCCATTTTTTGTCTGTATTTTACATGAATTTGTCTGCATTTTCCATGAATTTGTCTATTTTTTCCTCATTTTTGTCTGCTTTTTGCTTCAACTCTTGAATAATTCTGAATATTAGAGATTTGAATCCCCTATCATGTAGTTCTAGTAACTTTTCTTCTACTGGAGGGTCATCTGGTGTTTTATTTTGGTTGCCTACTGGAACCATCTTGTCCTGTTTTTTTAAATGTTTTGATATTATCTGCTGTCTTCTGGGCATTCAGTGGTTATTTTCTTCATTTATTGATTGTAGATTTGTTTGTTTCATCCTGCATTTTTGTTTTATTTGGTTATGTCTGAGCAGGCAGGCTGTGCATTCTTTGTTGTTTGTTCATCTGTGGGCAATACTTTTCACCTCCTTCTCCAATGGGCAGGGTCAATCACTCAGGTATGGTACAGCAGGGCAGGTCCAGCTGAAGGGGAGTTGCTGTGATGAGTTGTTTGTGGCATGTACCAGGGCTGACCAGAAATCAGTGCAAGGGAGGTTCCAGTAGGCCTTGCTTGTGCTGCTTGGGAGTGTGATGTTCAGCACACAGTGCAGGTAGGCAGGAAGGAGGGGTAGATTGTGATGTGTGGAGCTAAGATGGGTATGAGAAATATGAGAGAGAGCAGAGAGGAACAGGAGCCAAAAACATACACACAACCAAAAAAGAGTACTAAGGGAGCTTGCTATTGGTGTGGAGAGATGTAGGACTGAACTATTGCGAAAAAAATGATTAAAAATGAAGAAAACATGTATAAATCAAGAAACTGGAAATGAAGAAAGGCAAAAAGGGAGTAAGAGAGAAGAAAACAAACAAACAAAAAAAAACCAAAAAGGATAAATAAATGCCCCTAAGGATGCCCTTGTGCGTTTGCGCAGAGTAAGAGAGAAGCTTGCCTGGCAAGAAGGGGCTCCAAAATCAAGAAAATAAAAAGAAAACAAACAAACAAATCAAAACAGAACAAATCAGAGCAAACAAACAAAAAAGCCCCAGTGGTCCCACCAGCCTGGCAGCACGGGCTAGGAAGCAGTTTTGCAGTCAAGCTGTGTTTCGCAGCCTTCAGGAAGAAGTGAAGATGGCACACGGAGCAAGGTACTTGAAAGAAAGGAGGGGGAGGTGGTGAGAGGTAAGGAAGAAATCTAAAGAAGTGGAAAAAAGCAACACCAGCAGCCAATAAAAGGCACTCAGGGAGTCGGCCAGTGCGGATAGGTGGAATCCAAGCAACACGGAGTGTAGTTGGTGCTTCCCGGCCAAGGCCAAGAGACTCTGGTGGCAGGAAGCAGAGGAGGCTGAGTGGGGGTGGGGGGTGGAAAGAAGAAGAAGGGTGGGGGGTGGAAAAGTGTGTATCTCTTGTTACTGGTTGTTCTGTATCCTGCTGGAAGCCTTGTGAAGCTGTTTTCTTGTACCCCCTGTTCGCTGATCTCCAATAGGGGTCCAAGATGGCGGATCCGTGCTGTGGTAGCTGATAGGAGATCTCTGCATATATCTGTCCTCGCTCTCTGTTCTCTGTCAGTTTCTTATTCCATTTGTTCCTTGGCTGAGTTCTTTATCTCTTTATTTGATGCTTAGGGTTTCAGGATTGACCTATGACTCTGTTTGACTTAGTTTTTCTGATCTTTGCTGTGGAGGGACTGCGTAGTGCTTCTGACTATAGCACCATGTTGTCTGGAAGTGTAATATTTATTTTTAAAAAAATTATGTATTTGTACCCAGAGTGGAAAAGAGTATAAACTTCTCCAAATTAGAAACTGTAAGGACTCAGGCAGACATTGTTGAGGCTGCATACTTGCCCGTTTTCCCATTCTTGCCTATTCTGTAATATTTGTTGGATTCAGGCAGACATGGACTTGCTTGTCCGATTTCCCACTTTTGCCTTTTTGAATACATGCCAAATAAAACTTTCTTTTTCCTTTACTAAACTTTGTGATTTTTTCCCCTTAAACAGTTAATGGTGTACTTGTCAAGGATTTCTGAAACTACAAATCCAGTCGACCTTGAGGAGATCTGGACTATGGAGCAGAAGCTAGCACAGAGAGGCCCTATCTTCTAGACCCATGTGCTTCCACTCCATGTCCCCCACTGCTCGTTTCGACACCAACGGGGCTAGTGCTCTCAGAAAATGAGACTTTGCTTATTTCTTTTTGTTCTTTTTATCATGTTTTTTAAAGTTTTGTTTGGCGTATTTGTTTGAAAAATCAGTTATTTGCTTAAGGACTCTTTCTTAGATTTTTGCTTCATTGTTTGGTTAAGAGTAACATTTAGTAACTCTTTCGGTGAACTGCAGTTTCAGTCCAAAATCAGGTATTTGAAACTTTAAAGAAGTAATTTTATTTTCAAAGAGTTTGAGCCACTATAAGCCACAAAATTCAGGCATGGGTTGACCAGTAAAAGCCATTAGGGCATTTGCCAGCACTCATCAAGAGCGTTAAAGTCTCCCATGACAGGATAAGGTGGTCGCGAGACAGGCTAGAGCACTAGGCTGCCTGCCACCCACAAGAAAACTCGCGCAACGAAGGTTCACATTGGTCTAAGCAAAACACTGTCCAAATCCTGCGACGTTCCTCAGTAGGTTTCTTTTTGTGGCTCAGAGAAAACATTCAAAATAGTGCTCTGTTTTTCCAAATTTGCAGGGGAAGTGGCAATTCCTGACCTTTTTTGCCAAATTCTCAGGTGAAGGTGGCAGCTCCTGAACTCTGTCATTAAATTTAAGGGAGAAGTGGTAGTTCTGTACCTTTTTTGATGTAGTTTCTCAATAAGAATCATAGTGTTAAAATTAAAATAATCAGTAGCTTTAAAGTACTTTCCAATTGGAGGAACTAGTATATGTAAGGCCTAAAAGAAGAGACTAGGTTTCTAGCCATCAGAATGAATTAAGTTCAAAAACAAGGAAACCAAAGGCTTGAACCTTAGACCTTAACATCTTTGATAAATTTACCAAGACCCTGGTTTGGGGTTATATTTAAAAACACTATGAACTTGTGTTGTCCTTATTTTTTCTTTTTGGGGAACTTTGCTTGATGCTCAGATTTGTCCAAAGGTCTGATATTTCTCCATCTCAGGCTCTAGCAAGTTAATAAATTTAATCCAGAACGTACTTTTTCCATTGAATTGAGTCGATCTTATGAAAAATTGCTATATAAACTTTAAGAAACTAGGATTCCATATCCTTGTTTTGTGTGATACTGTCTGGTGAGTTTATGTGGTCTTTCTTTCTCCTTTTGTTCTGAGAGCTTGCTTCTTGTCTTGATCTTTATGTCTGAGTTTATCTTCTATTAGGTTGGTGGCTGTCTTTGTTATCTAGTGCTGCTATAACAGAAATACCACAAGTGGATGGCTTTAACAAAGAGAAGTTCATTCTCTCACAGTCCAGTAGGCTACAAGTCCACATTCAGGGCATCAGACCCAGAGGAAGGCTTTCTCTCTCTGTAGGCTCTGGAGGAAAGTGTGATGCATCAGTCTTCCCTTGGTCTGGGAGCATCTCAGCACAGGAACCTCAGGACCAAAGGACTTGCTCTGCCCCCGGTACTGCTTTCTTAGTGGTATGAAGTTCCCATGTGTCTCTGCTCACTTCTGTTTTATATCTCAAAAGAGATTAGCTTAAGACACTATCCAATCTTGCATACCTCATCAGTATAACTGCCACTAATCCTTCTTATTAGATCATAGTGATTGAATTTACAACACATAAGGAAATCACATCAAATTACGGAATGG
The DNA here is from genome assembly GCF_000243295.1 of Trichechus manatus latirostris. Taxonomy (NCBI): domain Eukaryota; kingdom Metazoa; phylum Chordata; class Mammalia; order Sirenia; family Trichechidae; genus Trichechus; species Trichechus manatus. The sequence continues at coordinate 5,879,675 of NW_004443991.1, read as the reverse complement.
TACACTTATCATACAATACTGAGAATCAAGACCCAGCCAAGCTGACAGATATTTTTTGGGGACACAATTCAATCCATGACAGTGGCTATGGCTAAAAATCGGTGTTTTTTGTAAGGCTGTCTTAGAATTTCAGTTCTTTCCATACACAAGAAAAACTACATCTTGTGTCTATCTAATGATACAGATTTTTAGTAGCTACTTGGAAAAACTTTGATATAAATCAGTCTATTTGAAAAGTACACTAAGATCTATATGATGTCAATCTTAAAAGTGAAACCTTTCTAAGTAACTTAAGCTAGATGTTATATGAAATGTGTTTTATTTAAGGAAAAAAGATAATTTTGTCTTAAAGTAAAAGTAGCAGTTCCAGAATAATAAAGGGAAAGAAATTAGTTATCTTTTGCCTTTCAAATTGCCTATGTGAACTTAAACATATGTAAATGAATTGGAATGACCTAATCTTGTCTTCTACTATGAGTTAAAACATATGGAAAGTGGGACAAGATCAGCCCTCCCCAGCCCCCAGTCTCCAAGGTTGTAGAGCTCCAGGGAAGCTTTTGAAAGACCCTTTCCAACGAGGTGGAGACCCTTCTAAGACAAAAAGAAGATAGGCAAGAATGTATGCTTTGCTATAGGTATCAGAAATTGGGTGGATCCCAGTAATAAAAGAACTGAAAACAAGCTCTCTCTATTGTAGGGGAACTTTAAGAAGCAAAAAAATAGAAATCACAATGAGACACACCTGAAATGTCCTGGAAAAATGTTTCCAACAGTAGCCAGAGACTTAAGGTTATATCCATATCAATGAATTGTTCAGCTGAGCAGAGGCTTTATGATTTCCAAAGCCAGTTGATGAAATCTTTATGGGCTTAAAATTAGATTGGGAAAAATATGAGAATTAGTAAAAGTTGAATGAAAACTTGTAATGTTTAAACAAACTTTATATCAATTACAGTTATTTTTATAGTATACAGGCTTAAAATAATTTCCAAGACCTTTTAGGTAACTTACAGATATTAAATTGAGTTAATAGATATTTGTCATAATTTAAGTTCATATTCTTTGGCTCTTTATGCCACAAGAGGAAGAAGATATATATATTTAAGTCTGGTAATGAGTGTATTTATTTTTGCCATTTTAAAGGGAAGTAATATAAGAAATATGCAACAGAGACAATGTTTAAGAGGTTTATTAAAAAGAAATTTATTTGATAATGGTCAAAAGTTTTATCTGTCTGACTGAAGTTTAATGGTTTACTTTATGAGATTTTTAGGAGTTTTAATGTTAAATAGCATATAAAACAAAGAATTGGTTTTTTCGCTGTTAACATAACAAAATTTTCTTTGATATCTGAGTTAAAAGGTTAATTTAATTGTGTAATCTGCCTGAAAGACAAAGGTTTGGTCCCTCATTAGAATAAGACTCCTGAGTCAAAAACCAAACTGCATGGCTTTTAGGGAAAAAGAAAAAAAAAAAAAAACTAAGGTTTTTTTTACCTTTAAGATCTTTGGTTAAATAAACTATTGTTTCTGGTAACCTATAATAAACTCCTTACAACCCTGAAACTTCGTGGAAAGCCACACAAAAATTTTTATAAAAGAAAAGTGTTAAAAAGCTTTATTTAATATGTTGTAAATTACATGGAACGTGTTGTTAAAATCAAGAGAAGTACTTGGCTCTCTTTGGGTTAAAATTTATATTTTAGTATTTCCTCTTATGTTTTTGCCTATTATACAGCAAGTACATAATATTATGTCATAATTTTATTATTATTTATTTATTGCTAACTTGGTTGCAACTTTATCTTTTTGAATCTAGCATCATCAAAGGCAATGGTTTGATTGGGGAATTCAGCATTTACCTATGAAGTTTTGTTTTATTGCTATTCAAGTATTTAGAAACTTGATAATCTTGGTGTATTCTTGGTGTATCCTGACTATATGGTATTATGCCTCAAGATTGTTATGCATTATATCTGAAGCTCTTTAAACATATGGTTAATGGTTATATTTAGCAATATTTTTATCTAAAGTTTTTTTTAACTGAATTTATTTGGTCTTTACATTGTGCTTGTAATTAATTTCTGTCAGGTCTTTCACTGTAAGAGTTTATTTTTATAAGTTAATCATGGCCATATAAAGTTTTGTTATCCACAGATAAGTTTTTACTTTGCTGATTTGCTGAAAACGCTTGACAAAAATATCTCAACAAAAAAGATGGACTCTATTGGACTTATGAAAAAGACTGTGACTAGACTCAATCAAGGTTTCCAGAACTCTTATGAGGAAACTGATTGGTTCTCAGACTGTGGCTGATCCAGAATCATGTGGAATAAAAATTAACTACATAAGACTGAGAAAACTAAAGGATTATTATGGGTTTTATGTGAGAATATTGCTTATGTTTTAAGGTCCTACTTTCTGGATATAAGAAACCATTTTCCTTTCTCCTAAATTATCTAACTAATGGGTTTAGATATTTTAACACTTGAACTAGAAATTTCTGTTGGTAAACTTAGCAAAGTTGTAAATATCATAACCAGAGAAGTGTCTGAAGTTTGAATTATGATTTTACAAATTAGAATAGCATTAGATTTCCTATTAGTTCTCTCAAGGAACAGTTTGTGACTTAAAAGATAAATGTTACTGTATTTGTATTAATACTCAATCTGAGGTTTTACAGAATGTAGTTGCTACTGAGGCACGTGAAAAACAATTACTGAAGCTACTTGTGTATAAACAAACACCTCATGAGCTTTGTTTCCTTGGCTCAAAGACCTTAGGGTCATGGTTTCATTGGTTATTTCAGACAGTTGACCTAGTATTATTGTTAAAGTTTCTATTCTACCACCTAGTTTGCTGTATGGTGCCTGGGATCTTAAAAACCAGATGGTGCCCAACTACCATTTATTCAAAGTTTTTGATCAAAGATTCTATAGCAAGATGATAATCCAAAGGAGAAAATGACAAAACAGTTCTAATTCTCCTGGAATCCCCATTTCTGTCTTTCATGGAAGTTAAGGCAACCCATACAGGCCATTGCCTTTGGGTGTCCTTTTGAACCTTGAGCTTTGAGAAAAAAACTGGTTCCTGAAGTGACTTTGAGTCCAGCAATGGTCCAGATACACTAGTGAGACCATTTTGCTCTGGGCATTGTGCTTTTTTTGAAGAGTTCAGTCGGACTGAGAGCTATGGTTAGGATAAACCAGTAATTAGTTTAATCAGTCTTTGAGACAGTATTGTATAAAATACCTGTCTAATGTTTGTAATCAAACTGTTGCCCCCTTAACATGCAGAAAATTATGTATCTTAAAGAAACCACATTCTCAGAGGAGATCGACCTCATGGCTCAGACTCCATTTTGTCTTAGGTTCCACTTCTGCTTCTGAGAAAGTGACCCATGACTGCTAATAGGTAAACCAAGGAGGGGAAGCTTGCCCTTGAGAAGAACACTTAGTATGTTTTAAACAGATTAACTGGTTACCTCCAACAGGAGAGGTCTATCCTGTATTATCTTGCTAATCATTAATTCTCTCATGAAAACTTGTTTGTCACATGTAAATTTTCCTATACCCTCTGTTTTCTCCAGACAAACTTTGAGTGCTCTTTATGAATATAAGTTTTTGTATGGTAGCTCCAACTATACTAATTTAGATGATCCCTTTCCAGCTGATAGTGAATTTATGTGGGCAATCTCTTGTTTAGATTCCTGGCAAATGCTTGGAAAATTCACTTTGACAACTTTAGAGTTATGTTTAGATATTCATAGTAACGATGCTAGTAAATATTGGAAAAGTAATGTTAAATTTGTTACACATTGTAAAATGAGAGTCAGAAGAAAACCCACTGGTACAAAATTCAGGGTATGGTTGGCAGCTTCAATTCTTACAGTATAGTTGAATTGGAAAAATCTTTAAGAAATTTGTCAATCACTATGGGACAAATAACAGATGATGTTGCTGGTGGAACAGAAACACAACAGCGATCTCTGAGCTCAATAAGCCAAGGTGACATGAGATAATGGAATAGTCTTAGATTTTTTTTATTATCCCAAGGTGTAGTCTGTGCTGTAGCAAACACTTTTTGTTGCATTTGGATAAATAACACAGGAGAATTAGAACAAGGTATACATAGAATTAGACAGCAAGCTACATGGTTACACATAGTAACACTCTTATAAACACCGGATTTGTTTGGTTGGTTACCATCAGGAGTAAGTACATGGGCTAGATCAGTATTGTAAGGAATAGTAATATTCTTAGTCTGCATCCTGATAGTATTAGGCATAATAAAATTTATTAACTATTGTATTACACACTTAAAAGGCAAGAGAAAGCCTCAGGCTAAAATATTGATGTACGTTGAGTCTGCTCACTCCCAGCAATGTGATTGATGAGAACATCTCTCTTAAGATCCTAGTGAAGAGCCAGATGGTATCTGGTGGAAAATCAGCACTGTGAGTTTAATGAACCTGCCATAGTCGCCATCTAGGAGCTCAACTAAGTCCAGGTATTAATTATCGATGTGTTATCTCCAATCTGATATCAAAAGGGGGGAATAATTTATGAAATAATATTGGAGTTATTATTCCCTGTCCCTGAGTATACAGAATGTGATCCAGCTGGAACTAGGCTCACAAGGACTCAAAGGACACATCAACTGGGCCCTGAGATATAAAGACAATAGCTAAGATAATCTTGGAAAATATTTTTAGAGAACCTTAAACATAAACTATTCAAATAGAACACAATAGACGTTCCACTCTTATCTTTTTCTATTAACATTTAGTGAATAGAAAATGGTTGGACTGATGAAGACCCCACCACCACCACCACAAGTGTCATTACTGAATCTATACCAATGATTATCAAGAAATACAATTCAAAATGTAGGATCACAGTTTCTAGCCAACCTGTGAAAAAGTGAAGCTTTCAATAGTTTTGTCCATTTGTAATGTTAATATATACTGATGACTCCGTAACGTTTTTTGGACTCAGTCAGACATGGTCGTGGCAGCATGCTTGTCTGTTTTCCCATTCTTGCCTATTCTGTAGTATTATTTGGAGTTGGACAGACTTGGCTGTGGCAGCATGCTTGTCCATTTTCTTACTTTTTTTTCTGTTCTGTAATATTCCTTGGATTCATGTGGACATAGCTCTGGGAGCATGCTTGTCTGATTTTCCACTTTTGCCTTTTTGAGTATATGTTGAATAAAACTTTCTTTTTGCTTTACTGAAAAAAAATACTGTATAGGTCATATACTCTGAATATTTTACAATTTATATTTTATGTTTGTTTTATTAACTTTGAAATTTAAAAAAATCCCATATGTGAAATTAACTTGAGTAAGAAAAGAAAATAGAAACTAAAATAATACAACATTTAGAAATAAACAATTAAAAATAGATAGCCCAAACTTTTGGAATGATACTAATAGGTAGTTTTCATAACCATGGATATAATTATGAAAACAAAAATAACTGTAATAATTAAATAATCATCTCAAGATTTTTTAAAAAATACAAAATAAATCAAACAGGAAGATGTTATCATTATATGATGAACAATTAATAAAATATAGAGTTCCTTTAACAAATATTTTAACATATTTTTTTTTGTCAGTGGACTAACATAGATATTATTTTGGAAGGCTAACAAGAGAGACAGAGAGCATAATTAAATATTAGCAACAAAATTCCAGATTGAAGTGGATATAAAAATATTAAGAACATTTTAAAGAAAATATCCTAACAAAAATTTTGAAAATAGACAATTAAAAAATATAAATTATCAAAATTATCTAAAAGAGATATAAAAATACGGCACATTTTTAGTCTTTATATGTTTATATTCCTTAGTTTTTTTGTAGTTAGGTATTTACATATAAATTTATGTATTTATTATGTGATTTAAAAACCTTAGAAATTGAGGAGTAGTTTTAATAGTATTTTATATAATCATGACACTCACATGGGGTCACCATGAGTCAGAATCGACTTAAAAGTGACTAACAACAACAACAATTGTATATAATGGGTTAGACAACTTCAACACAAATAAAAATAAAAAGGAATAATTTACAAATTAAATTATAAATGTTTTTCATTGTTTTTCCTACTTTCTATTCCTGGAGAGTGACTTTTCTTCTTTTAATAAACAGACACATACACTATAAAATGTCAAGACATAATACATTATGTGGAGTTGTTTGTGTTTTCATTTTCACACAATTTAAGTGTCAATGATGTGCAGCCAGATTTTAAAACTTTATTTGGTTAAACTTCACAAAGGAGAGAAAATATCATGGTTTATTAAGGGCCTGAACTTTCAATTCGTTTTTAAATGTTATCCAAATAAGTAAAATGCAGGAGTGAAATAGTATGTGGAATATGACTATTTGTAGTGTGGTATAGCCTACATATTGCATTATGTGATTGTATGTTAAAGCAAAGGCATTTTCTGTATCTCCATTATCTCCCTTCTTTTAATGGATATTTTGAGCCTTTGTTTATTTTTTGGTATTAGCAAATTTTCACGTTTGTGTAAAAAAGTGAGATAGTACCATGTAACATCATAGAATGGATAATTCCATTACACCAAATTGAGCTATATTTTGGAAAGAATAGGACCTCTTTGTAGGAAAAATATAAAACTAATGGCAATCAATAGAATACAAAATAATTATCACCAAGTCTCTTCTCAGAATTTTGTATTTTCACCTGGCAGTATAAGAAAGGTAAGAAAAACAGAATTACAGACCACTCACAAGAGGTCACTATGAGATGGAATCGACTCAAAGGAAACCAACAATTTTTGACTCCTCTACATTTCACAAGACACCTTTCATTTTCATATTAAGAGACAATTAGATTTGTGTATATATCTTAATTTATGAGGAAAAACAAAATATTTAATGGAGAAAACACACTGGCACCGTGTATGAAAAAATCTGAAACATAAGCCTGGCTCTGCAACTATCTAGCATTGTATTATGAATTATTTATTTAATCTCATTAGACCTCAGTTGCACATGTAAGAAACTAGTGGGTTAGGTAAAACTTACTTCTAGAATCCTTACCAACTCTTAAGTCTCTAAAGTGAGTGCTTTGGCAAGTGGCAGTGCCAATAAGTCCCATTTTCCTTTTAGTTGTCCTTTCACATTGTCATTTTCAATGGTTTCATTTGTCTGAGTTTTTGGTAATTTTAATTTTGATTTAGTTGCAAACTTACAGAAATCTTGCAAGACCAAAGAAACTCTTGTGTATCGTTTACCTATATTCACCAATTATTCACATTTTTCTCATTTACTCTATTTATTTCCCCTTTCATATTTATGAATGTGTGTGTGTGCAGATAGATATAGATATAGGTATATATATATAAACCAAACCTGTTGTTGTCAAGTCTATATATATATAATGTGTGTGTGTGTGTGTATATATATGTGTATATATATATATATATATAGCTATAGATATGCTTTTTTGAAAACATTGGAGAGTAATTTGAAGAATTTACTTCTTGTACCCAACAAGGACATTCTGTACATAGCTGCAACATAGTTATTAAAATCAGGAAATTTAACCTTCATATGATAATATTTTCTAATCCACAATTCATAATCAAATTTTCTCATTGTCACGGTAATAATGTACTTTGTAGCTATTTTTTTTTTTCCTGATCTCTTCCAGGAAATCTAGAATCACAAACTACATTAGTTGTCATATCTTTTAAGGTTCTTTTCATTTGGAAGAGTTCTTCAGTCTTTCTTTATGTTCCTAACTTTGAAATATTTAGTACTATAGGCTAAGTTATTTATTATATATCCCTTATATAGTGTTTGCCTGATGTTTGCTGAAATAATGCTGTGTCCTTTTCAGTGTACATCAGGAGACACATGATCTTAGTTTGTTGTCAGTGTTGGTGAGGTTTCCTCTGATCACTTGGGTATGGTGATATTTGTAGGTTTCTGTATTGCGTAATTACTATATTTTCCTTTGTACTTAAAAATAATATGTGGGGAGATAATTGAAGAATGTAAATATTCTCTTCCTCATTCAATTTTGGCATCTGTTGATGATTTTCTAGCTCTTTCAGTCCTATATTTATTAATCAATTCTTCCTTATTTGATTGATTCATTCATTTATTATCGATCCAGATTCATGAATTCTTATTTTATTCATAGGGTTATAATCTATAATTTTCATTAATTTGGTGCTGAATTTGTCACATATTTGGCCAGTGAAAGCCCCCTCAAATTGTCATCTGTGTCTTTTTGACAGCACCTCTCATGTTTTTAGTATTCTCTTATGTTCTGGCAGCAAGATATTCTAGGCTTATTTTATATATTCTTTGTTCTAGTCCTGGGATCAATAATTTCTCCAAAAAGAACTGACTTTTGTAATAAAATAATGGAACTTAGAAAGGAGGTTATGGGTCCCATTGTATCAAGCCACTCTCAGTGGACAGAGATTAAGATGAGTACATACTGACACATCAAATTCTAATCCAACAGCACAGAATACTAGAACATCTTTTCCCTTTCCGTATTTTCCATGTCTGTAACACTTTTCCCAGCTGTGAGAAATTTTGCTCTTGTTCTCACAGTATATTTACTCATTTGCTTAAGCAGAATTGGAGGGGGGCATTCTGATGTCTCTTATGAAATGTTTTTCATTGGCTTGTCTCTTTACTATTGAGTTGTAGGTGTCATCTATAAATTTAGGAGACAAGTCCTATATCTTATTTACAGACTAGAAATATCATCTCCCAATCCATTGCTCAGCTGTTCATTTCTTAACAGCGTCTATTGATGAAGATTTTTTTATTTTTCATGAATTATGATTAGTCATTTGTCTTAATGAATATTGCTTTCTGTATACTGTTTAAGAAATATGTATTTACCTGCAGATAATGAAGATATTTTCCAATGTTTGTTCAAGAAATTTTATTTATTTATTTTTCGTTTTTGGTTTTACATTTAGGTTCAGGATAAAACTGAATTTTTTTTATTGGTATGAGGTAGGAGTTAAAGTTTATATTTTACATATGTAAATACAGTTTTTCTAACACCTTTTTGTTAAATTGTTAAATTTAACATTTGTTAGCTGCTAAATTTACATTTGATCATTTGTTAATTGTTAAATTCCTTTCCCTACTGATTTTCTTCAGCGCTTTAGTCAAAAACAAAATGATTATATATAAATCATTCTCTTTATGAATTGCTATTTTTTTTCTATTTATCTTTTGGATACTCTAATACCAATTCCACACTGCCTAGATTTAAAAAAAAAAAAATTATTGTACTTTAGATGAAGGTTTACAGAACAAATAGTTTCTCATTAAACAGTCAGTACACATATTGTTTTATTACATTGGTTAACAACCCCACGGCATGTCAAGATTCTCCCTTCTCAACCTTGAGGACGTTTTTTGGTGAAAATATACATAGCCAAAGTTACACCATTTTGAAAGTTTCTACATGTACAGTTCAGTGACATTGATTATATTCTTCCAGTTGTGCTGCTATTCTCACTATCTTTTTCCAAAGTATTCCATCACCATTATCTTCAACTCACTGCCCCCTAGGTTTCCCATCAGACCTTTTGAGCTGCTCTTGTCAATTCGATCTCACATAGATAATTGTGTTTTTGTTTTTGTTTTTGTGCCTTAGTTGAAGGTTTGCAGAACAAATAGTTTCTCATTACAGTTAGTACACATATTGCCCAATGACAATGGTTAACAACCCCATGACATGTCAACACTGTCCCTTCTCAAACTTGGGTTCCCTATCACCAACTTTCCTGTCCCCTCCTGCCTTCTAGTCCTTGTCCCTGGACTTCTGTGCCTCATTAGTCCTGTTTTGTTTTATGAGGCTGTCCAATACCCAGCTGAACGGTGAGCTTCCTGAGGGGCTTCACCCCTGAGCTAAAAGGGTGTCCTGGGGCCATACTCTCAGGTTTTTCCAGTGTCTCAGGCCAGTAAATCTGGTCTTTTTTTTGTGAGTTAGAATTCTGTTTTACATCCTTTTGCAGCTCTGTCCAGGACCCTCTATTGTGATCCCGGTCAGAGCAGTGAGTGGTGGTAGCCAGGCACCATTTAGCTGTACTGGACTCAGTCTGGTGGAGGCCGTGGTAGCTGTGGTCTATTAGTCCTTTGAACTAATCTTTTCCTTGTATCTTGTTCTCTTCATTCTCCCTTGCTCCCAAAGAGGTGAGACCAGTGGAGTATCTTAGATGGCCGCTCACAGGCTTTTAAGACCCCAGACGCTACTCACCAAGGTAGAATGTAGAATATTGTCTTTAGAAACTGTTTTATGCCAGTTGAGCAAGATGTTCCCTGAGACCATGGTCCCCACAGCCCTCCACCCAGAAATTCAGTCCCTCAGGGAGTTTGGAAGTGTCTATGGAGCTTCCATGACCCTTCCTTGTACAAGTTGTGCTGGCTTCCCCAGTAATGTGTACGGTCTTACCCTTCACCAAAGTTACCACTTATCTATTTAGTTCCCACCTCCCACTCCTCCCATCCCTTGTAACCAACAAAGATTGTTTCTTTTTGTGTGTAAACTTTTACATGACTTATACAGTAGAGGTCTCATACAGTATCCTTTTGTGATTGACTTCTTTCACTCAGCATAATGTCCTCCACTTTAGTTCCTTACTCTCCTGTGTTGAGTTCCTTTTGTTTGTGGATTTTTTTTTCCATTTCTTTTGTTTTTGTAGGTTTTGTTTTTACTGAGACTTTATGTTTTTCTTCTTTATTTTGATCAGTAGGTTTGTTAGCTTTCTTTGTGGTTACCGTGAAATTTACCCTTATCTTCCTAGATTTGAACCAGTCTATTATTACTTGGTATCACCTTGCCTTTCTCACCATAAGAAGGCTCTATACCTACAGCATTTA
>NW_004443991.1:5832087-5867860 GCF_000243295.1 Trichechus manatus latirostris | reverse complement strand
ATGTAGTTCTTCTGGTCTCAGGCTGATGAAGTCTCTCATTTATGTGGCCCTTTCTGTCTCTTGGGCTACTACTTTCCTTGTGTCTTTGGTATTCTTCATTCTCCTTTAACCAGGTGGTTGGGACCAATTGATGCATCTTAGATGGCCTCTTGCAAGCTTTTAAGACCACAGAAAACACTCACCAAAGTAGGATGCGGAATATTTTCTTAATAACCTTTGTTATGCCAATTAACCTACTTTGTTATATCAATTGACCTAGATGTCCCCCAAAAGCATGGTCCCCAGACCCCTACCCCTGCTACTCTCTCTAAGTGTTTGATTGTATTCAGGAAACTTCTTAGCTTTCGTTTAGTCCAGTTGTGCTGACTTCCCCTGTAGTGTGTGCTGTCCTTTCTTTAACCTAAGATAATTCTTATCTACTATCTAGTTAGTAAATAACCCTCACCCTCCCTCCCCACCCTCATAACCATCAAAGAATGTTTTCTTCTGTGTTTAAAACTTTTCTTGAGTTCTTATAATAGTGTTCTTATAGAATATTTGTCCTTCTGTGACTGACTAAATTCACTCAAAATAAAGATCTCCAACTTCCATCATGTTATAAGATGTTTCAAGACTTCAACATCATTCTTTATTGTTGCGTAGTATTCCATTGTGTGGATATATCATAATTTGTTTATCCATTCATCTATTGATGGGCACCTAGGTTGTTTCCATCTTTTAGCTATTGTGAACAGCGCTGCAATGAACACGAGTGTTCATATATGTATTCGTGTGACGGCTCTTATTTCTCTAGGATATAGTCCAAGGAGCGGGATAGTGGATCATATGGTACTTCTATTTCTAGCTTTTTAAGAAAGCGTCAAATCGATTTCCAAAGTGGTTGTACCGTTTTACATTCCAGTCAACAGTGTATGAGTGTTCCACTCTCTCCACAACCTCTCCAGCATTTATTATCTTGTGTTTTTTTGATTAATGCTAGCCTTATTTCGGTGAGATGATATCTCACTGTAGTTTTGATCTGCATTTCTTTAATGGCTAACAATCATAAGCATTTCTTCATGTGTCTGTTAGCCACCTGAATATCTTCTTTGGTGAAGTGCCTGTTCATATCCTTTGCCCATTTTTTAATTGGGTTATTTGTCTTTCTGTTGTTGAAGTTTTGCAGTATCTTGTAGATTTTAGAGATTAAATTCTCATCAGATTTGTCATAGCCAAAATTTTTTTTGCAGTCTATAGGTTGTCTTTTAACTCTTTTGGTGTAGTCTTTTGAAGAGCATAAGTGTTTGATTTTTAGGAGCTCCCAGTTATCTAGTCTCTCTTCTGGTGCTTGTGCATTGTTACTTACATTTCGTATTGTGTTTATGCCATGTATTAGGGCTCCTAGTGTTGTGTCTATTTTTTCTTCCATGATCTTGATCGTTTCTGATTTTATATTTAAGTCTTTGATCCATTTTGAGTTTGTTTTTGTGCATAGTGTGAGCTACGGTTCTTGTTTCAGTTTTTCGCAAATGGGTAGCCAGTTATGCCAGCACTATTTGTTAAAGAGACTGTCTTTTCCCCAGTTAACGGACTTTGGGCCTTTGTCAAATATCAGTGGCTCATAGGTGGATGACTTTATGTCTGGATTCTCAATTCTGTTCCATTGGTCTATGTATCTGTTCTTGTACCAGTACCAGGCTGTTTCGACTACAGTGGCAGTATAATAGGTTCTAAAATCAGGTAGTGTGAGGCCTCCCACTTTGTTCTTCTTCTTGAGTAATGCTTTACTTATTTGAGAACTCTTCCCTTTCCATATGAAGTTGGTGATTTATTTCTCCATCTCATTAAAAAATACTGGTGGAATTTGGATTGGGATTGCATTGTATCTGTAGATTGTTTTCGGTAGAACTGACATTTTCACTATGTTGAGTCTACCTATCCATAAGCAAGATATGTCTCTTTTGGTTTCTTGCAGTAGTGTCTTGTAGTTTTCATCGTATGGATCTTTTACATCTCTGGTTAGATTTATTCTTAAGTATTTAATCTCATTGGGGGCTATTGTAAACGGTATTGATTTGGTGATTTCCTCTTCAAGGTTCAATTTGTTGGTGTTAGGAATCCAACTGATTTTTGCATGTTTGTCTTGTATCCTGAAACTTTGCTGAAATCTTCTATTAGTTCCAGTAGTTGTCTTGTGGATTCCTTGGGGTTTTCTGTGTATAAGATCATACCATCTACAAACAGAGACTTTGACTTCTTCCTTACAAATTGGATGCCCTCTATTTCTTTTTCTAGTCTAATTGCTCTGGCTAGGACTTCCAGCACAGTGTTGAATAAGAGAGGTGATAGAAGGCATCCTTGTCAGGTTCCTTTTCTCAAGGGGAATGCTTTCAAAGTCTCTCCATTTAGGATGACGTTGGCTATTGGCTTTGTATAAATGCCCATAATTATACTGAGGAATTTCCGTTCTATTCCTATTTTGTTGAGAGTTTTTCTCATGAATGTGTGTTGGACTTTGTCAAACGCCTTTTCTACACCGATTGATAAGATCATGTGGTTCTTGTCTTTTGTTTTATTTATGTGATGGATTACATTGATTGTTTTTCTAATGTTGAACATCCCTGCATACCTGGTATAAATCCCACTTGATCATTATGAATTATTGTTTTGATATGTTGCTGAATTCTATTGGCTAGAATTTTGTTGAGGATTTTTACCTCAATGCTCATGAGGGATATTGGTCTCTAATTTTCTTTTTTTGTGGTGTCTTCACCTGGTTTTCGTATCAGGATTATGCTGGCTTCATAGAATAAGTTCAGGAGTATTCCATCGTTTTTTATGCTCTTTAATACCTTTAACAGTAGTGGTGTTTACTCTTCTCTGAAAGTTTGGTAGAATTCTCCTGTGAAGCCATCCGGGCCAGGGCTTTTTTTGGTTGGGATTTTTTTAATTACCTTTTCAATGTCTTCTTTTTGTATGTGTGTAATTATTTCTACTTCTGTGTTAGTTTAGGTTGGTAGTAAGTTTCTAGAAATTTGTCCATTTTTTCTAGTTTTTCAAATTTGTTAGAGTACAATTTTTCATAGTATTCTGTTAAGATTCTTTTAATTTCAGTTGGGTCTGTTGTGATATCACCCATCTCATTTGTTATACAGGTTATCTGCTTCCTCTCCTGTTTTTCTATTGTCAGTTTGACCAGTGGTTTATCAATTTTGTTGATCTTTTCAAAGAATCAGCTTTTGGTTTTGTTAACCATTTCAATTGTTCTTCTATTCTGTATTTCATTTATTTCTGCTCTAATTGTTATTATTTCCTTTCTTCTGGCGCCTGAGGGCTTCTTTTGCTGCTCTCTTTCTACTTTTTCCAGTTGTAGGGTTAATGTTTTGAATATATCCCTTTCTTCTTTTCAGCTGTGTGCATTTATTGCTATTAACTGACCTCTGAGCACTGCTTTTGCTGTATCCCAAAGGTTCTGGTTGGATATGTTTTCATTCTCATTTGATTCTATGAATTTCTTTTTTCCATCCTTAATTTCTTCTATAACCCAGTAGTTTTTGAGCAAGGTGTCGTTCAGTTTCCATGTGTTTGATTTTTTTTTTCGTGCTTTTCTTTTGTTGATCTCTACTTTTATGGCTTTATGGTCAGAAAAGTTGCTTCTGAATATTTTGATGCTTTGGATTTTGTTAAGGCTTGCTTTATCGTGTAATATGTGGTCTATTCTGGAGAATGTTCCATGTGCATTGGAAAAGACAGTATACTTTGCTGCTGTTGGGTGGAGTGTTCAATATACATCCATGAGATCCTGTTGGTTGTTTGTAGCATTTAGCTCTTCCGTGTCTTTGTTGAGCTTCTTTCTGGATGTTCTGTCCTTCACCAAAGTGGTGTGTTGAAGTCTCCTACTACTATTGTGGAGCTGTCTATCTCTCTTTTCAGTGCTGTTAGAGGTTGTTTTATGTATTTCGGAGCCCTGTCTTTGGGTGTGTAAATATTTATTATAGTTATGTCCTCCTGGTGTATTGACCCTTTAATCATTACATAGTGTCCTTCTTTATCCTCTGTGGTGGAATTTACTTTAAAGTTTATTTTGTCAGAGATTAAGTTTTCCACTCCTGCTCTTTTTTAAGTGGTGTTTGCTTTATATATTTTTTCTGTCCTTTGAGTTTTAGTTTGTTTGTGTCTTTAAGTCTAATGTTTGTCTCTTGTAGGAAGCATATAGATGGATCGTGTTATTTTAACCAATCTGCCACTCTTTGTCTTTTTATTGGTGCATTTAGTTGGTTTACATTTAGCATAATTATTGATAGATATGAATTTAGTGCTGTCATATTGATATCTTTTTTTGTGTGTCGTTCACAGTTTCTTTGTTCCACTTAATTTTCTGTGCTGAGTAGTTTTTCTTTATGTATTTTCTTTTCATCTTTTTCATTGTTGTTGATTTTGTATTTGCTGAGTCTTTCTAGTTTTGTTGTTTTTTATTTTGACTTGTAGGATTGTCAGTTTCCTTTGGGGTTACCTTAATATTTACCCCTATTTTTCTAAGTTTATAAGTCTTTTATTTATTTATGTTGCCTTAACTTCCTCTCCACATGAAAAAATCTATTTCTATATTTTTAAGTTCCTATTTTTAGTTTTAATGTTGTCATTTTTTACATATTGACATCTCTGTTTTCCTATTTGCAGTGTTTTAGCTTTGATTTACTTTTGTGTCTTCCCTATCTGGGTTGATATCTGGTTGCTCTGTCCTGTGTTCTACTCTTGGATTTTTATCTGATTTTACTGATTTTCTAACTAGAGGACTCACTTTAGTATTTCTTGTAATTTTATTTTGATTTTTGCAAGTTCTCTAAACTTCTGTTTATCTGCAAAAGTCCCAATTTCGCCACGATATTTGAGTGACAGTTTTGCTGGATATATAATTCTTGGCTGGCAGGTTTTTTTTTTTTTTTCCTTCAAGTCTTTATATATGTCATCCCATTGTCTTCTTGCCTGCATTGTTTTTGCTGAGTAGTCTGAGCTTATTCTTATTGACTCTCCTTTGTAGATGACCTTTCTTTTATCCCTAGCCGCTCTTAAAATTCTGTCTTTATTTTTGGTTTTGGCAAGTTTGATTATAATATGTCTTGATGACTTTCTTTTGGGATCTACCTTATGTGTGGTTCAATGAGCATTCTTGGATAGCTATCTTGTCATCTTTCATGATATCAGGGAAGTTTTCTGCCAACAAATCTTCAACAATTCTCTCTGTATTTTCTGTTATTACCCCCCTGTTCTGGTACTCCAGTCACTCATAGATTATTCTTCTTGGTAGAGTCCCACATAATTCTTAGGGTTTCTCCACTTTTTTTTAATCCTATTATCTGATTTTTCCTCAAATAAGTTGGTGTCAAGAGCTTTATCTTCCATCTCACTAATTCTGACTTCCATTGTCTCAATTCTGCTCCTATGACTTTGTATTGAGTTGTCTAATTTTGATATTTTAGTGTTTATTTACTGCGTCTTAACTTCTTGTTTTGTTTTGATAAGCCCAAATAGGCTGCTCGTATGAGCTAGTTTGATTATTGGTGACTTTGAAGCTCTAATTTCCTGTCACCAGGTGGTTAGATCTGTTATCAAGTATATGAGCTCAGGAGTCCACCCACTCCTCCTGTATGGATTCAGCGCAGGTGCCCAGGTAGGTAGACACCAAGTGTAGTGTAAGCTCTCACTTATAGTTCTAGACAGGCATGGGTGATTGGTGTAGGCACAGGCATCTGGCTGCAGCAGGGGAACACACTCTGAGCAAGGCAAGGGGCTGACAGCCTCCCCCATGTGTCCAGGAGGAAGGTGTGTCTCTGTTCCCTAGAGTTTGTAGGTGGGTGGGTTTTGCAGCCGGACTCTGAGCACCTAAGGCTGTTGGCTGTAAGGACTGGGGGGCACCTCTTATTCATGGGCCCCTATTGCAGGTGGTTAGGTGGCATAGGTGGAGTCACCAGTCGTCAGGCCCCTGATGTGGGTAGGTGAAGAGCAGCGTCAAATGTCAAGAACCTGTCACTTCACAGCTGAAAGAGTTGAAGTTAGGGTTCCGGTATATATCCTGGTGTACTGCAGTAATGAGGACCTAAGCTGTTGAGATGGGCCCACACAAGTCTATGCAGGGGGAAAGGCACTCATAGTCCATGGGTCCCTTATGTCTGTGCCTAGGCAAAGGAGCTGTGCCTACCCTGGGTTCCTGGCTTAGGGGAGCTGGCAGGTTATTTTTTTCCCATTTGTTAATTTGTTCACTCTCCAAGGCAGGGAGAATGGCTCCAGGTGTGTGATGGATCCTATTTCCGGCCCAGGTGACTCGGCAATTTCTAAAGCTGATCTGGGACCCAGTACAGAGCAGAGAATGAGGAGGTAAATGGGAGAGAGCTTTTCCCTAAGGGGGGTGTTTTTGATCCGTGTGGTAGGCCGTATGCAGTTACTTATCTCTCGCCGGATGGAGGGCTACTTCTCACTGGTTCTGGGTGGCTGTGTAGACTCTCAGCGGCTGGGTCTCTCCTGGTGCAGAAAACATGCCTCCCTAGCACGGCTGCGTGCCTGCCTCACTGCTCACCCCAGGAGCTGGTCAGGCCTGAAGGGCTCAGGCTCTCACCAGCTGAGGTCTGGGAACTCCTCGCTGCTTCCGAATGGTCTATTCCTCACCCTGCAACTCAGTCTGGTTCCTCAACTCTGCCTTTGATGTTCAGGGCTCCCAGATTGCCATATACAATCGAATCACTTGTTTTTTCAGGTCTTTGTTGTAAGAGGGTCCACCGGAAGCGTCTGACTACTCTGCCATCTTGCCCCCGCCTAAGACTTGTTTTAAACTTTCTTAAGGTAGACCTAAAGGAGCCCTTGATTTAGGAAAAGATTAGTCCTTCCTGTAAGACATTGCTTTCTAGTATGTCAAATGGTTATTGAAGCTGTTCAGATAATTTTCTTTACTCTTTGAGTCTTGCATTCAACTCTGATATCTCCAGTAGCTGTTTCCTTCAAGGTCTTAAGGAGTCTAAGCTTGTGTAGGTACAGCTTAGTATTTGTCCAAAGACTTAAGGGTGAAATATTATATTTCTACAACTCTTTCTCTGTGTATCTTCCTTCTTTTTGATATTCTGTGCTTCAAATTTCAACTACCACAGCAGGATCATATTATATTCATTGCTTTCCTTGCTCATGAGAATTCTGTGCTATGCTTGGATTTAACATCCTTGCACGTCCTTCTGATTGTCCTCCCAGGTGGAAAGCCAGCATAATCCCAGGTCTCACTTTGCATGTCTTTCCTCTAAGACCAGAACTCTATGTTAACAGTTGTTGCAATGTACAGAGTGAAATAATCAGGTGAAACAGTGCAGGGATCTTTGGATCAGAACAAATAATTATACTACTCACTGGCATTTTCACAGGTTTTTATTACTTACAGTAATCAGGATGATGATAACCAGAGTAGGGGTTTATCAAGATCCAGGTTCTCCAAAAATGTTCTCATGCAAGGATGGAATTTTTTTTATCACTTCCATGTGCACCCCTCATGTGCCATGGGCTAGAGAACAAAGAGAAACTTGGGCCTTGGACTTATATAGATAAATTGGAGGGGTGTACGTGCTGGATTGCAAGTAAGTGAGTGGAAGAAGGGTAAGAGGAGGGTGCCTTTGTTCAGGTACAAACAGCATGACCATCCTGCAACCAAAGTACACAACATTTCTTCACCTCTAGCTACAAGATTAATTACTATAGTACAATTAAGTAGTCATAGGTAGTCATGGAGACAGAAAAAGTTACTGTGAGCTCAGAATACAGAGACCTTCTCTGACAAGAAACAGGGAGAGGAGTGACACCCAACTGTCAGCCTCCTTAACAGAATTCTCTGAACTCAAGGCCTCTTCTTAGGTGGCCCAAATGGGAACTGGAGAGGCAGACCACACTCCCAGCAGTTGTACACCATCTGGAAACTGGTGCCTCATATTTTATCTGGTATTTTAATTTACTATGAGAGTTATATTTCATACTAGTTACTTTGTCATAGCTAGAAGAATAATTATGCTACCTCGTTTATTCAATATTTCCAATATTTATTATTGAAAATTAGGCTAACATAAAGAAGGATAAAAGACATAATGTAATATAGCAGAAATTCTATTTTGTGCTGAACCATCTATAATTACATCAAAGTCACTACACATATTTTAATTTAAGCCAAAATATTACTTCAAAAAGAACCAATAAACAACATCAAAACAAGCCCATCTAAAAGCCCTTTCTACGAATCTAGTAATACTTGTCTCATAGCTTGACTGATACTATTTCCCAAGTGACCAATCACTTTTGATTATTCATAATTCATTGATTTTTTTTATTTGAAACCCCCCTAACTATACACACACACACACACACACACACACGTATATATAAATAATCAAAGCAAACCAAACACATTGCCTTCGGGTCAATTCTGACTCATAGCTACCCTATATAATGCAGTAGAACTGCCCCACAGGTTTTCCAAGGAGCGGCTGGTGAATTTGAACTGCCAACCTTTTGGTTAGCAGCCAAGCTCTTAAACACTAGGCCACCAGGGCTCATATATATATATATAAAATATACGTATATAATATACACACGCACATATAGATATACTACATATATATACACACACACACATATATATACATACATATACATATATATGTGTGTGTGTGTATTTCCAGAGAGAATCAAGAGAGAATTGCTGAAGTTTGTATTAGTGTAGGCATCTATCAGATTATACATTCTCCTCAGTTTACTAGAGAAATTTTTGCTATGGTTAATGGTTAAAATATGTGTGTTAACATCAATTTAACAAGCTATTTCTAAAAGGATTGATATATAAATACCTTCTGAATGAGATCATTACAGTGTCTTAAACCACATAAAGTACATTATAAAAAGGCTACCGTTGGAAAGAAACATTGAAGCTCAGAAAAGGATTACTATTTATCTTTCTACTTTCCCTAAACCTTGATGATTCAGTGCTAACTCCCAACCAAAATACATATGAGCAGGACAAAAATGTCAAACATATAACGGGTTATTTATTTTTAAATCTCTCTATGAGCAGGAATATGAAAGATGTTTCCAAGGCTTGATCATATAAAATAACTATACTAAGGTTAAAATAATATATGAGTTGAGTCTACTGTAAATACAACTGCAATTTCAGAATTATTTGGAAATGTGCTTTGTTGCAAAGCAATTTACCATCTATCAGGGAATTAGAAAGTACTGGTAGAGGATAACTAAAAACAAAATTATTTTACCCATAAATATCCTATCATGTTATCTTGATATTATTAAGAAGAATAGGAAATGTAATTGAAAAGATTACTGATAACATAGTACAAAATATCTTAATGGATAATTCCTTTGTCTTTCCACCTATTATTATAGGTTGAAACGGAAGATGATCTGCTTTACAATGGATCTGTTCTCATCTTCCGTTGTATATCTTTCACTTTCTTAGCAAGAAATTGTTTGTCTCATGCTCTTTTTGCATAGAACTTGGAAGGTCTACATAAGAGGGCAGATACAAACCAAGTTTGGGGCAGTGAAGACTACAGGAAAAAGGTTCCTTCGAGGCCTTTGCTGACTTGGATCCAGTCTGTGACTATTGGTAAAGTATTTAGACAATCCACTTTTATCTGAGGAGTTTTTTGTTTGTTTGTTTGTTTTTAACCGAGACTTGATATATAAATGTTTGCCAAGGAACCATTCATGTCAAATTCCAGGGAAACTCTGCTCCAGAAAGAAACAAGCGGTTCATGATTTATGTGTAATCTTGTTACAATAAATTTATACGTGACAAGTAATATACTGTGGCCATAGGTAGAGGAGATGTGTAATGGGGAGAACCCTAGTCCAGCTTTGAGCCTTAATTTTATAAGTGGCTAAAAGTCTCCTTTAAGACTGCATTTTTAGCTACCCTGTCTTGGAAGATCTAACTCTTCCCCAGCACATGTAGGATTCAATCCAGTGCTTTAAGTCAAAAGGAAACAATAAAACTTCTTACCTTCACCTGTCATGAATTTCGTGTAAATTTCTTTTATATTTCCCTACATCTTAGTTTCCCCCAGTCCCAGAAATGCTCTGGATGATTAAACTAAACACACAGTACATTTGAGAGAGGAAAAAAAGAATGGGGCTAGAATTGCCAATTACTTTTTCCTGTAAATAATGATTGAAAGATGGTGATATAGGGAAGAGTAATTAAGCCTTTATAAGCCACATGGAAAATGTTTCTGCAGGTGATAAAACAGGATATTTTCGGATTGATCTCAAAAAGGGAAAAATAAAAATGGATAAAGGCTTCTAAAACAGGACAAATAGAAGACAGAAATAATAAATGGTAAAAATGAAAGGTGCTATGCTGCTAAGTCTTGCATGAAGCCTTCTCCAAGTTATAAGTGGTTCTTCTCTCTGAGCTATAAAAATACATTGTTTTTTTCTTTTTTATTGTTGTTAGGTTCCACTGAGTCAGTTGTGACTCATAGCGACCTTCCGTACAACAGAAAAAAGCACTGTTGGATTCCGTGCCATCCTCAGAATCGTTGCTATGCTTGAGTCCATCATTACAGACACTGTGTCAATCCATCTCATTGAGGGTTTTCCTCTTTTTTGCTGATCCTCTACTTTACTAAGCATGATGACCTTGTTCAGGGACTGGTCCTTCCTGGTACCATGTCCAAAGTACATGAGATGTAAGTCTCCCCATCCTTGCTTCTAAAGAGTATTTTGGCTGTACTTCTTCCAAGACAGATTTGTTGATTCTTATGGCAGTCCCGTGGTATATTCAATATTCTTCACCAACACTATAATTCAAAGGCATCAATTCTCCTTTGGTCTTCCTTATTCATTGTCCACTTTTCACAAGTATTTGAGGTTATTGATAATACTATGGCTTGGGTCAGGTGCACCTTAGTCTTTAATGTAACATCTTTGCTTTTCAACACTTAACACAGGTCTTTTGTAGCAAATTGCCCAATGCAATACATCTTTTGATTTCTTGACTGCTGCTTTCATGGGCATAGACTGTGGATCCAAGTAAAATGAAATTCTTGACAACTTCAACCTATTCACCTTTTATCATGATGTTGCTTATTGGCCCAGGTATGAGGATTTTTGTTTTCTTTATGTTGAGGTGTAACCCATACTGAGGGCTGTAATCTTTTATCTTCATCAGTAAGTGCTTCAAGTCCTCTTCAATTTCAGCAATCAAAGTTGTGTGATCTGCATATCACAGGTTGTTAATGAGTCTTCCTCCAATTCCGATGTTGCGTTCTTCCTATAGTCCAGTTTTGCTCAGCATACAGATTGCATAAACACGGTGAAAGGATACAACCCTGATACACACCTTTCCTGATTTAAACCATGCAGTATCCCTTGGTTCTGTTGGAACGACTGGCTCTTGGTCTGTGTACAGGTTTCTCATACGCACAGTTAAGTGTTCTGGAATTCCCATTCTTAGCAATGTTATCCATAATTTGTTGTGCTCCACACAGTTGAATACCTTTGCATAGTAAATAAAACACAGGTAAAAATCTTTCTGGTATTCTCTGCTTTCAGCCAAGACCCATCCGACATGAGCAATGATTTCCTTCATTCCACATCCTCTTTTTCATCTAGCTTAAAATTTTCTTTTCTTTTTAAGTTTAGTCTGTTATAGTGGCTCTTTTTTTTTTTTTTTTTTTTAGTTTTACTGTGCTTTAGGTAAAAGTTTACAGCACAAATTAGTTTCTCAATCAAAAATTTATACACAAATTGTTTTGTGACATTGATTGCAATTCCTACACTGTGTCAGCACTCTCCCCCTTTCCCTTTCCACCCCAGGTTCCCTGTGTCCATTTGTTCAGTGTTCCTTTCCCTTCCTGCCTTCTTGTCTTGCTTTTGGACAGGTCTTGCCCATTTGGTCTTGTATATTTGATTGAACTAATAAGCATGTTCTCATGTGTGTTATTGTTTGTTTTATAGGCCTGTCTAATCTCTGGCTGAAAGAGTGGCTTCACTTCTGTGTTAGGAGGGTGTCCAGGGGCCATAGTCTCGGGGGTTCCTCCAGTCTCTGTCAGACCTGTAAGTCTGGTCTTTTTTTGTGAATTTCAGTTTTGTTCTACATTCTTCTCCGGCTCTGTTCGGGACCCTCTATTATGATCCTTGTCAGAGTGGTCGGTGGTGGTAGCAGGACACCATCTAATTCTTCTGGGCTCATTTTGGTGGAGGCTGTGGTTCATTAGTCTTTTGGTCAAATATTTTCCTTGTGTCATTGGTTTTCTTCATTCTCCTTTGCTCTGGATGGGATAGGATGGATAGATGTATCTTAGATGGCCACTCACAAGATTTTAAGAACCCAGACACTACTCACCAAAGTAGGATGTAGAACATTTTCTTTATGAACTATCTTATGCCAATTGACCTAGATGTCCTCCTAAACCATAGACCCCAGACCTCATCCCCAGTAACTAGGTACCTCAAGGTGTTTGGATGTGTCTAGGAAGCTTCAATGACGTTGCCTTGGTCAAGTTGTGTTGACGTCTTCTATATTGTGTGTTATCTTTCCCTTCACCAAAGTTAACATTTGTCTAGTATCTAGTTAGTGATTTCCTCTTTTTACCCCTCCCTCCCTCATTGTTTTTTTCTGTGTGTGAAACTTTTCTTGGGTTTTTGTAATACTGGTCTCATACAATATTTATCCTTTTGTGATTGATTTATTTCACTCAGCATAATGCCCTCCAGATTCATCCCCATTGTGAGATGTTTCTAGGATTCATCATTGTTCTTTATTGTTGTGTAATATTCCATTGTGTGTATGTACCATAGTTTGTTCATTCATTCATCTGTTGACGGGCATTTAGATTATTTCTATCTTTTTGTTATTGTGAATAATGCTGCAATGAATATGGGTGTGCATATGTCTATTCATGTCACGGCTCTTATTTCTTTAGGATATATATCTAGGAGTGGGATTGCTGGATCATGTGGTATTTCTATTTCTAGCTTTTTAAGGAGGTGCCGTATTGTTTTCCATATTGGTTGTAGCATTTTCCATTCCTACCAGCAGTGTATAAGAGTTCCAATCTCCCCGCAACCTCTCCAACATTTGTTATTTTCTGTTTTTTGATTAGTGTCGATAATGTTGGGATGAGTAGCTTGAATTTCTGACATCAGCAATGATATCCCTCATTCCACATCCTCTTCTGAATCTGGCTGAATTTCTGGCAGTTCCCTGTTGATATACTGCTGCAACCATTTTTGAATTATCCTTAGCAAAATTTTACTTGCCTGTGATATTAATGATATTGTTCAATAATTTTTGCATTCTGTTGGATCACCTTTCTTTGAAATGGGCACAAATATGGATGTCTTCCATTCAGTTGGCCAGGTAGCTGTCTTCCAAATTTCTTGGCATAGACAAGTAGGTACCTCCAGTGCTGTATCCTTTTGTATAGTCCACATGTATAGTTGCTGTTTGTTGTTGAAAAAAGTATTTGCAATGGGTAAGTCATTGAGCTTGAGAAGTTCTATCATGTGATCTCCAGCCATATTTTCCAACTACCAATACTTCTTTGTTTTGAACTTTTGCACTCCAATCACCGGTAATTATCAATGCATCATGATTGCATGTTTGATCAATTTCAGACTAAAGAAGTTGGTAAAAATCTTCAGTTTATTTACCTTTGGCCTTAGTGGTTGGTGCATAAATATGAATAATAGTAGTATTTAACTGGTTTTCCTTGTAGGTGTATGGATATTATCCTATCACTGACAGCATTGTACTTCAGGATAGATCTTGAGAGGTTCTATTTGAAGATGACTTCCACTCCATTCCTTTTCAATTTGTCATTCCAAAACCATATTGTCCTATTCCAAATGGCCTATACCAATCCATTTCAGCTCATTAATGCCTAGGGTATCAATTTTTATGAGTTCCATTTCATTTTTGACAACTTCCTATTTTCCTAGATTCATACTTCATACATTCCACATTCCGGTTATTAATGGATATTTGCAGCTGTTTCTTCTCATTTTGAGTTGTGCTACACCAGCAAGTGAAGGTGCCAAAAGCTTTACTCCATCCATGTCATTAATGTCAAATCTACTTTGAGAAGGCAGCTCTTCACCAGTCGTATTTGCATACTTTCCAACCCAAGAGGTTTCTGTTTGGATCTTATAATATTTCTAATCTAGCTTTTTAAGGAAGTACCATACAATTTGCCATAGTGGTTGTACCTTTTTTATTTCCCACCAGCAGTTTATAAGAGTTCTAGCCTCCCCACAACCTCGCCAACATTTGTTATTTTCTTCTTCTTCTTCTTTTTTTTTTTTGGTTAGTGCCATTATTGTCTGCGTGAGATGGTAAAATCAAAATTGCATGTCTCTAAAGGCTAATGATTTCAAGCACTTCTTCAGGTGTTTATTAGACTCTTGAATGTCTTGTTTGGTAATGTGTCTGTTCATATCCTTTGCCCATTTTAAAACTGGATTGTTTTTTGTGGTGGCGGTGTTGAAGTTTTTAAAATAAATTTTAGAGATTAGACCTTTGTCGGATATGTTGTAGCCAAAAATTTTTTCCCATTCTGTAGGTTCTCATTTTATTCTTTTGGAGAAGTCCTTTGATGAGCGTAAGTGTTTAATTTTTAGGCAATTCCATTTATCTAGTTTATCTGCTGTTTGTGCATTTTTAGTTATGTTTGGTATTTTATTTATGCCATATATTAGGGCCCTTAATGTCACCTCTATTTTTTCTTCCATGATCTTTATAGTTTTAGGTTTTGTATTTAGGTCTTTGATTCATTTTGAGTTAGTTTTTGTGTATGGTGTGAGGTATGGATCCTCTTTAATTTTTCTATGGATAGACGTCCAGTTTTGTCAGCACCATTTGTTAAAGAAACAGTCTCTTTGCCATTTAATGAGCTTTGGCCCCTAGTCAAAGATCAGCTATCCGTAGGTGGATGGACTTGTGTCTGGGTTCTTAATTCTGTTCCATTGGTCTATGTGTCTGTCGTTTTACCAGCACGAGGCTGTTTTGACTACCTCGGCTATATAGTAGATTCTGAGATCAGGTGGTGGGAGGCCTCCTACTTTGTTCTTCTGCAGTAATGATTTACTTCTCTGGGGCTTCTTTCCTTTTCTTATAAAGTTGGTAATTAGTTTTGTCATCTCGTTAAATAATTTTGTTGGAATTTGGATAGGGATCGCATATCTATAGATTGCTTTGTGTAGTATTGACATTTTCACAATATTAAGTCTTCCTATCCATGAGCATTGTATGTTTTTCCATTTATATAGGTGCCTTTTTGTTTCTTGCAATAGTGTTTTGTAGTTTTCTTTGTATAGGTTTTTTTTAGGTTCTGGGTTAGATTTATTTGTAAGTATTTTATCTTTTGGGGGG
The DNA here is from genome assembly GCF_000243295.1 of Trichechus manatus latirostris. Classification (NCBI taxonomy): domain Eukaryota; kingdom Metazoa; phylum Chordata; class Mammalia; order Sirenia; family Trichechidae; genus Trichechus; species Trichechus manatus. The sequence continues at coordinate 5,852,466 of NW_004443991.1, read as the reverse complement.
CTATTGTAAATGGTATTGTTTTCCTGACTTCGTTTTTGAAGTTTTCTTTGTTGGTGTAGAGGAATCCAAATGATTTTTGTATGTTGATCTTGTATCCTACTACTTTGTTGAATCCTTCTATTAGTTCCAGTAGCTTTCTTGTGGTATCTTCAGAGTTTCTATGTATAGGATCATTATCTCCAAATAGGGATAATATTACATTTTCTTTATCAATTTGAATGTCTTTGTTTCCTTTTCATGCCCTATTGGTCTCGCCATTTCATGGGTAAATTATTATTTATTTTTTTAAAATTTTGGTGTTGCCATGGATTTTTACTAATGGAAGGGATGATGAATCATTGTTTGCAGGTAATTTTATATTATTTGAATAACTATGGTGTCATTTGAAAGTGGAACATATCAGTCCCATGTTCCATGAAGCACATCACACACACTGGACATATCGGTCCCATGGTGCATCACACTTCTTGGTTACATTTGAGCCATAAATTATCTTACACAATTTCCAAAAATACAGAGAAATACACATAGAATACTAAATAAATTTTGTACTTGCTGCACATAGTTACTATCAGTTTGATTTAGAGAGGGCCATATTGGTATCATTTTCTATGAAACACATCACACTTGTAGGACAAATTGGTCCAATGACCGAGGAAGTGCATCACAAACTGTTTTCACCCCAAAAATAACTCATTTACTTGAATATTTCTGAATGCCTGTAACCATACCTTGTCAATAACACAAAGGAAATAGTAAAAATACTTGGAAGCCTTATCTCACTGTACAGAAGCCAAAAGACACAAAACTGTCACACATTCACTTATCCGGGAAGCATCCCTTCATATGAATGGCTGTCAACACTCAAACATGACACAGACCAACTTCCTTGTTTTTTAGACAGTTGCACCAGTATCCACTATAATGCCAGAACGTACTAAAGTGGCTCAAACACCTTTTAGTAAGCCTCCAGGGGCAGAGAAATGTAACACGGGCATATATATCCCTAGGTCCATGAAAGGGCTAGCTAGGACTTCCAGTACAATGTTGAATAAGAGTGTTGATAAAGGGCATCCTTGTTTAGGTCTCAATTTCGAGGGGAATGTTTTCAGTCTCTCCATTGAAAATAATGTTGGCTATTGGTTTTGTGTAAATGCCTTTATTATATTGAGGAATGCCCTTTCTTTTCCTATTTTGCTGAGATTTTTTACCAGGTGTGGGTGTTGGACTTTACCAAATGTATTTTCTACATCAATTGAGATGATCATGTGGTTCTTTTGTTCATTACTTTTGTTTTATTTTATGTGGTGGATTACACTGATTAATTTTCTAATGTTGAACCATCCTTGCATAATTGGTATGAAATACACTTGGCCATGATGTATTATATTTTTGATATGTTGTTGAATTCTATTGGCTAGAATATTATTGATTTTTTCCATTTGTGTTCATGTGGGATATTGGTCTGTAATTTTCTTTTTTGGGGATGTTTTTGCCTGGTTTTATTATCAGGGTTACACTGGCTTCATATAATGAGTTCAGGTGAATTCCTTCATTTTCTATACTGTGAAATAGTTTCATTAATATTGGTGTGAACCCTTCTCTGAATGTTTGGAAGAATTCTCAGTGAATCCATCCAGGCCGGAAGTTTTTTTAGTTGGAATTTTTTTGTTACCTCATAAATTTTTTTTGTTTGTAATGTGTCTGTTCAGACTTTCTACTTTAGTTTGTGTTTGTTTAGGTAGGTAGTGTGTGTCTAGAAATTTTTCCATTTCCAATAGGTTTTCAAATTTGTTGGAGTACAATTTTTCATAGTATTCTGTTATATCCTTTTTATTTCAGTTGATTCTGTTGTAATGTCACCTATCTCATTTCTTATTTGGGTTATTTGCATCTTTTACTATTTTTCTTTTGTCACTTTGGCCAGTAGTTTGTCAACTCTATTAATCCTTTCAAAGAATCATGTTCTAGACATGTTGATTCTTTCTATTGTTTTTCTGTTCTCTGTTTCATTTATGTCTCCTCTAATCTTCATTATTTCCATTCTTCTGGTGACTGTGGGCCTTTTGCTGCTCTCTCTTTGTTGGAGTTGTAGAGTTAATGCTTTGATTTTTGCCCTTTCTTCTTTTTTGATATGTGCATTTATAGCTATAAGTTGCCCTCTGAGTACTGTTTTTGCTGTGTCCCAAAGGTTTTGTTTTGGTATGTCGTGTTTTCATTTTTGTTGGATTCTAGGAATTTTTTTCATCTTTGATTTCTTCAATTACCCAGTGGTTTTTAAGCCAGGTATTACTCAGTTTCAATGTGTTTGATTTTTTTCCTTGCTTTTCATGTTATTGATTTCTGCTTTTATAGTGTTGTGGTCAGAGAAAATGCTTTGTATTATTTAGATGTTTTTTAATCTATTGAGGTTTTCTTTATGGCCTAAAATGTGGTCTTTCTGGAGAATGTTCCATGTGCAATGGAAAAGAATATGTACTTTGCTGCTGTTGAGTGAAGCATTCTGAATATGTCTATAAGGTTAAGTTAGTTTGTTGTGCAATTTAGATCTGCATCTTTGCTGAGTTTCTTTCTAGTTGTTCTGTCCTTCACCAAAAGTGGTGTGTTAAAGTCTCCTATTATTGCAGAATTGTCTATTTCTCTTTTCAATGCTGTTAGAGTTTGTTTTAAGTATTTTGGAGTCTTGTCATTTGGTGCATATATATTTATTATGGTTATATCCTCTTGGTGGATCGACCCTTAAATCATTATACAGTGTCCTTCCTTGTCTTTTCTGGTGGATTTTGCTTTCAAGTTTGTTTTGTCAGAGATTAATATTGCTACTTCTGCTCTTTTTTGGTTTGTTTGCTTGATATATTTTTTCTAAACTTTGCTTTTTAGTTTATTTATATCTTTATGTCTAAGGTGTGTCTTTTGTAGATAGCATATTGATGGATCATTTTTTAAAATCCATTCTGCCACTCTCTGTCTCTTTACTGGTGCATTTAAACCATTTACATTCACTGTAATTATCAATAGGTAGGGGTTCACTGCTGACATTTTATTATGCTGTGTGTGTGTGTGTAGTGTTGACAGTTTCTTTGTTCCACTTAATTTTTGTGCTGAGTTTATTTTCTGTTTGTGGATTTTCATTTAATTTCCTTCATTGTTGATTTTGTGTTTACTGAGTCTTTTCATTTTTCTTCTTTTTTTATTTTGGTGAATAAGCTTGATTATTTTCTTTGTGGTTACCTTAAGATTCACTTTTGTCTTCCTAAGTTTAAAACAGTCTGTTATTTCTTGACATCTCCTTTACTTCTTCTCCTTATGGAAGTTCTATAACTACACCATTTATTCCCCTTTTTTTGTTTTGAAGCTGTCATTTTTTATAGATGGACATCTCTGGTTTCCTGTTTTAAGTCTGTTAGCATTATTTGGTTTTGAGAATTCTTTATCTGGGTTGGTATTTACCTGATGCTGTCATGTGTCTTAATCTCCAGTTGTTGTCTTATGTTGTTGGTTCTTTGCCCGTTAAAAAACAAACAAATCCATTGCCATTGAGTTGACTCCGACTCGTAGCTACCATATAAGACAGAGTAGAACTGCCCCAAAGGGTTTCTAAGGAGCAGTTGGTGGATTTGAACTCTGACGTTTTGGTTAGCAGCTGAGCTCTTAGCCACTAGGCCACCAGAGCTCCTCTCTGTCCATAGGAACCCTTTTAATTTTTCTTGTAAAGTTTATCTGGTTTTTACAAATTCCCTTATTTTCTGTTTGTCTGGAAATGTCCAAACATCATCATCATATTTGAGGGACAGTTTTGCTGGATATGTAATTCTTGGTTGGCAATTTTTTGTATTTCTTTCAGGGTTTTATGTATTTCATTCCATTGCCTTCTTACCTGCATGGTTTCTGCTGAGAAGTCGGAGCTTATTCTTATTGAATCTCCTTTGTAGGTGATTTTTCATTTTTCCCTAGCTGCTCTCAGGAGCCTTTGTTTTTGATTTTGGAGAGACTGATAATACATCTTGGTGATTTTCTTTTGCAATCTATCCTGTATGGGGTTTGTTGTGCTTGTTGAATGGATATTTTCTAATTTTTCATGATAATAGGGAAGTTTTCTGTCAGCAAATTTTCAAATATTCTCTCTGTGACTTTTATTGCCTCCTCCTGTACTGGGATTCTGATCACACGAAGATTATTCCTCTTGATAGAGTCCCACATAATTCTTAGGCTTTCTTCATTTTTTGTTACTCTTTTTTTCTAATTTTTCCTTATATAAGTTAATGTCAAGGGATTTGTCCTCTATTTCACTGATTCAGTCTTCCATTGCTTCAGTGTTACTCCTATGCCCTTCATTGAGTAGTCTCTTTTTGAAATTTTATTGTTAATCCTCTGGACTTCAGATTGCTGTTCTTGTGTTTTTTCTAATTGTCTATTTATTTTGTCATTTTGTTCTTGTATTGTTTTCCTGAATTATTCTAGTGTTTTGTCTGTGTTTTCCTTGTTTTGTGTGTGCTTTCCTTGTTCTCTTTCTTGATATCTTGGAGGGATCTACATGTAAGTCTTTTAATTCCTTATGCTGTAGTTCGATTACCTCATCTTCTTCAGTGACTTTTTTTGTTCTTTGTTTTGGTCCTTTGTTTGAGCCATTTTTCCTGCTTCTTTAGGCAATTTGATATTGTCTGTTGTCTCTGAGACATTAAGGTGTTATTATACTTATTTATTAATTGTATTTTTTTTTACTAAAACATTTTTTTTAATTGTTTTTTTTTTTATTTTTTATTTTTATTGTACTTTAGGTGAAGTTATACAGAACAAATATTTGCTCATTAAACATCAATACACATATTGTTTTATGACATTGGTTAACAACCCCACAACATGTCAACACACTCCCTTCTTGGCCTTGGAGGACCTTTTTTTTTTTTTTTGGTGAAAATATATGTAGCCAAAGATACACCATTTGAAAAATTTCTACATGTACAATTCAGTTATTTCGATTATGTTCTTCCATTTGTGCTGCTATTCTCACTTTAGACGCAGGTTCACATAACAAAATAGTTTCTCATTAAATGGTTAGTACACATATTACCCTATGACAGTGGTTTAGAAGGCCACTGCATGCCAACACTGTGCTTACGCAACCTCGGTTTCCCTATCATCAGCTTTCCTGTTCTCTTCTGCCTTCTAGTCCTTATCCCTGGACTGCTGTGCCTTATTAGTTCCATTTTGTTTTATGGGGCTGTCCTATCCCCGGCTGAACAGTGAACCTTGGGAGTGACTTCACCACTGAGCTAAATGGGTGTCCAGGAGCAACCTGTTTTGTTTTCATGTATCTGGGTAGGTGGTGCTGGTGTGCTACTCTGCTTGGTATTTTGGCAGCACTTGATGGCTTTCCACCTGTCTCCTTGTAGCAGTGGCTGGATATGTGAGTGCAGGTCTCTGTTCACTGGTCTTGCTGGGCAGCTGAGGACACCCTGGGCGGTAGTTGGCTGTCATCTGTCATTAGTCCCGTGGTGTGGGAGTGAGGAGTGGTCCACACCAGATGGGTGGGGTGGCAAGTGTGGTGGGTGTGTTGTGCAAGGGGGGGCCAAGGTGGCCATGACTCACCAGGTGAGGGTGGATGAGTCGTGGTTGGGTGGGTTGCAGGTAGGCTCGCACACATTTGCACTGGATCTGCCTCATTCCATGTGAGTGGAGGGCAGAGCAGTGAGCCGGTATGTGCACAGTTGTGCCACTGGCACCTGTCACAGTGTGAGGGGTGGGGGAGGAGAGCAATGAGCATGTTTATGCACAAGGTCACACCATTGGCACCTCATGGCAGCAAAGGGAAGTGGGAGGGAGTGGTAGACAGGCACTTGTGCAGTTGCACCACCCTTGCCTGTCACAGGGCCAAGGGGAGGGAGCAGTGAGGAGGCACTTATTTGCAGGATTGCACCACTTATAAGTCTTACCAGGAGGGTGGAGGAGGAGGGAACGGCAGGTAAGTGCGTGTATGGCTGTGACTCTGGTGTTTTTCATTGGGCATGGGGAGGGGGAAGGGAACGTCAGGCAGATGCGTGTTCAGTTGTGACACCAGCACCTCTCGCCAGGCCAAGGGGGTAGGGGGAGCAGTGGATGAACATATGCAAGGTCGTGCCACCTGGGCCTCTTGCCCAATAGGGGGAGGTGGGAAGGAGTAGCAAGTGCATGCATGGGCGGATGTGCTGCTGACCTCTCTCTCCAGATGATGGGAAAGGAGAGGGAGCAGTGAGAGGGCATGCGTGCAATCTCACTTTCACTGTTCATCTCTGGGATGGGCCCGGCACTGGCATAGGAAAGACATTTGCATGGGAGCACATGGTCTCAGCTGCTTCGGGAGCCCTGGGGGGGTATAGGTGGCAGGTAGTCTTGTGTACAAGAGGGTCCCCACCACCATTTGTCAAGTGAACAGAGGAGGGTGGTAGGTAGTGCTAAGTGGGGGCAAAGAGGCCTCATGTTATGGTCCCCGGTTAGACAGAGTGTCTGGGTTATGGGGCCCTCCACCACTTCCAATCAGGAGGGTGGGGATAGGGGAGTGTGCTACTCTAGATAGCATATATTAGTTCCCGGGCCTTTCATGTCCACTGCAGCCAGCATTCTGGACCTGCTTCTGACCAAGTGTGAGGAAGGTGGGGTGCATCCTGGATCCATTTGGGTATGAGACCTCCTGCCAGCACTCTGTGTCTCCATAGTCTCATATGTGCCACTCACTCCCAAGGTCAGGGAACTTGTGGGTATCTGGTTCTAGATCTCAGCTCTCTCTTTGCTCTTGCTTCTCTCTAAATATTTCTGTGTAGTTTCTCTGCCTCTTATGGGACTGCCATGGAGTTGTCTCCATGCGTTCCTCCACTGGGCCACTTCTGTCTTTGTCTTAATATGGCCAGGTTGAGCTGGGGCAGTTGGTAAAGCCCCTCCAATTTGTGTTATGCCTCTCTTGTGGCATTTGCTTAATTTATCCTTCTGTTTGATGGTCATTTTAAATCTTTATCCTTCCTTTTTGATGTTCAGGGTTCCAGTATTGTTGTCTGTCTTTGTTTCATTTAGTTTTTCAGGTCTTTGCTGTAAGGAAACACTAAGGTGCATCTGACTAATCCATCATCTTGGCTCTGTCCTCTATTATTCACATTCTATAAATAAGGAATTCAGGAAGTTTTTCAGTATCTTACTGTTTTTATCCAGGCTTCTCAGCGCCTCCTGCAAATCCTGACATTCAACTCCTACTAACTGCTTATTTCAATTGTTATAGAGATAGTTCTCAATATCCATTTTCCATACTCAAAGTCAGTGCTAATCTTCTTCACTTCTTAATGTCTCAAAGACCAATAAATACTACTATTATGAATTTCCCTCATAACTTACTACTAATTTAACATATTATGACCATAAACCAAACCCACTGCCATCAAATCAGTTCCAACTCATGAGCATCCCATTGCTGTTGAGTCAATTCCAGCTCATAGCAACCTTATGGGACAGAGTAGAACTACCCCATAGGGTTTCCAAGGAACAGTTGGTGGATTTGAACTGCCGACCTTTTGGCTAGCAGCCAAACACTTAACCACCGTGCTACCAGGGCCTCAATTCATGACCATACTGCCTATTAATTCCTCTTTGCATATAATTTCTAGCAAAATTTGTGTCCCTGCTACTATTCAATATTAAATTTCCAAGAAGTGCTCAAATTCCATCTCTTCTTTTTTTACATTGTAGCCTTGCAATTAATTTCTATTCTTTCTATTTTACCTTAACTCATCCCTCTTCAATAAGAAAATTGTACTTCTTTCTTGTGCTACCAATATACATAGTCTATCTAACATCCAATTTTATTTTTCTATTGGAGTAATTTCTCCTTGCATTCACCACATACTTTGAGCAAAGTGTGTATTTACTCACTTCTCTTCCTTATTCCACCTCTCCTTGACACATTCTCTTGCCTTGTATGAGTGACACTGTATTTGCTTCTTTTCCTCTTTCCAATCAATTTAGTCATTCTCTTACTCTCATTCACTCTCCTTCTTCTCATACCTTAAATGTATGATTCCTCACAAATATTCCTTTGTATCTCTTTTCTCTCCTTAAATAACTTTCTCGTTCAAAAATCTAATTTACTTCCGTTTCTTTAATGATGAATTCTCTGATGATAACATTTAAAATTACCCTTTTATTACAAACACTTAGAGGTGTATCAGACGTGAATTTCCATTTGCTTGCACTATTTTTCTGCACTATCATCTCCCTTTTTTCAAACATAGCAATTCAAAAGGAGCTCTTTATTTCTGCTGCCCATTGTATGCTAGATACTACCTCTTCTAGGTTGCTCCTAAGTTTATGGTCCACTATTCACCGCATGTCACGCTTACGTACATATTCATTTCCTCAGTATGCACTTTGTTTCAGGCACTAGTCAAAGAGCCATGAATGCACATGACTGAAAGGATACTGTCTATGGAGAATAATATTGCAAGATTAATTGTAAGATAATGTATGCTCTAAAATAGACATATAGTCAAAGTGTTATTGTAGTAAAGCAAAGCAAAAATAATTCTGAATAAGTCAGAGTGAAGTGAGTGAAGTAGGAATGGATTCTTTCCAATCCAGTTATGCTTAACCATGCTGTCCCACAAGCTAAACAATCCTTGTCTTTGTTCCATCTAAGAAACATAAATACTGGTAATTGATGCACTCTTTAGTGATCACTAAATGTTAGAACTTTGATGACTGCCTTACAAATATTCTCATTTAATACTCACAGAAGCCTGTGGATTAGATGCCATCGTTTCTATTCTATATATAAGAACTTAAAAATGAAAATTATTACATAACCTGCTCAGGATCTCACAGGTTTTAATTAGCAAAATTAAAGTGAATATCCAAATTTGTCTGACTCAAAACCTGTGATGTAATTTACTACACTAAATTTCCTCCCTGTGTAATAAAAAATGGCCTTACTGAGTTTCACAGATAATTTATTTTTTTAATTGAAAACCAAATTACAGATACATGTCAAAGTAAGATCTTTATACTTTGATTTTCAAGAAGTGAAATGGATTAATCACATACAGCAATTAAATAAAAATCAATAAAATTAAAACCACTTGTAGTAGGATATTAAAATGCCATCTGAATTCAGTCCATAAATAAAATAAATAAACATCTGAAATTGCACTGTTAAATATTTATGATTTTAAAATATTCCATACTGAGACAGAGGCAACTATAAGTCATAATTGAGTACTGATGAATTTTATTTATTTTTTTTGCATTACCCCAAGCTTTAAGATATATTACAGTCAATTACAAATGTTTCTCCACTTAATACTTTTAGCATTTAACCTTAGAAAGTCAGGAACTACACAAGTACCTGAATAAGAAATGATTTGGAAATTAGAGACTTACATTTCTTATGCATCCATAGTCACTTTTAAAGTCCCTAAAATGATAAAATAACATCAACTTGAAGAAAGAATTTTTTGGTGAGAATGAACATTGGCTATTTTTACTTCGAGCAATAAAAACTTTACTGACCATGACCTTAGAAATTAGAGTGAAAGAAATATTTCTTGGTTAGAGATACAGGTGATCTATTTATGCTTACAAATAATTGAACATATAAATATAAAATATCAATATATGAAATATCAGCTGTGTTAATTAGTTTTATAAAAGAAATAAATCTTGAAATTCTAAGTGAGAAAATTCTAAACAACTAAAATAATCATACTATTGTTTTTTAAGTATAACTATTAGTATATAATTCACAAATGGACAAATTTGATGTAGGATAACAAACACCTGGAAATTAAGACACTTCAAAGTAAAACAAAAGAATACTTTTGAATCACAGGACATTTTTTACAATGCATTTTAGTATAAACATATGTTTTAGTACTTCAGAGAAAGCTTTTCATTGCCCTGCCTCACAGACGGCCCATAATTTTCAAAATGTTTATCCACCAAAGAAGTAGCATCCATAAATAAATACTCATTTTACAAATTTGTTAATCAAATAACAAAATCATATGATCAGAAATCACATTAAGTTGATAAAAGTCCAGCTTAATATACTGAGACATTATTTTTCTGAACCTAAGAGACTTTGAAATGTTGAAAATAGCTTAAGACTTTCATTATTACAACGTCAGCTTCTACAACGACAAGTATTACAGCGGATTTGGGGCTGGTCTAGTCTAAAACTCTCAATTTAGGTAAAAGGAAACAAAGACTCATATGAAGATTCTAAATAAACCCTTAAAAGTCATATGGTAAATTAGTGACAGTATTTGTATCAGAGCTCAAGCTTCCTGACTCTTAGTCAATTGATCTTTCCATTACACAACAGTATTGTCTTGTTAAAAGACTGAGAATTTAAGGATGAAGAAGGTACACTGATGTGACAAAATCTGAAGGATTTTCTCTCACAAAAAGACATTATAACGTGTTGTGGGAATATTCCTTTAAATAGATTAATATTGGAAATACAATACTGACCCTATTGAAAAATAATGAAATGTATCTGTACTTGATCTCTCCCAGTGCAGTCTCTGGTAAACATAGCAATTACATCTCCAACGCCATACACTTGAATTTAATTGATTTTTCTCTCCTATTTAAAATAAAAACCTTAATGTATGGCTTCTCTAGTAATTATTTTGAACTCTATTAATGGTAAGCAAAAACATTAAAAATGGCATTGAATATTTAATCATCAAAACATATTCTAGTTTGAAGTTATTATTTTAGGAATTATTATGATGACTAATTTTGATGACAAATGTTGTAGGTGGTGTGGTGGGAAGCAGTTTTTTGGTACAGTAGTTTGCATGTGAGACTATGGATAGGCATCATGCTTTCTTCTGATTTTTCTTTCCCTTTTGTTGTGTCCTCTCCATTGAGGATGAACACTGGTAATTATGTGGATATTGGCACAGTTTGCAAAAACAAGTTCTAGCACATGAAATTTCTCCTTTGACCTTCAGTTTTTTCTCTCACCAGTGCTTTGAAATGCAAGTCTTGCTGCAAAAAGTTCAAGATTGCATTTTAGTATCAAACTGATATGTATTCATCAAAAGTATAACTGTTGATAAAGCCATCATTTCACTGAAGAAGATAAATTTGTTTCCTGTATCAAGTTGTTAAAGGGAGGTAGTTTCCTTCATACTTAAAATACGACACCAATTCCAGACAAAGTGTCATGGATTGAGTTGTGTCCCCCCAAAATATCTGTCAGCTTGACTGGGTCATGATTCCCAGTATTGTATGATTGTGTTACCTGATGTGATTTCCTTATGTGTTGTAAACTCTATTACTATCATGAGATTATATGTGATATCCTTATGTGTTGTAAATTCTATCACTGTGTTGAGGTTACACTGATGAGGTTGACAAGATTATTGTCTTAATGCAATCTCTTTTGAGATACAAAAGAGAGAACCGAGCAGAGACACATAGGAGCCTCATACACCAAGAAAGCAGTGCCGGGAGCAGAGCGTGTCCTTTGGACCTGAGGTTCCTGTGCAGAGAAGCTCCCAGACCAAGGGAAGACTGATGCATCACAAGGGCCTTTCTCCAGAGCTGACAGAGAGAAATAGCCTTCTCTTGGAGCTGATGCCTAGAATTTGGACTTGTAGCCTACTGGACTGTGAGAGAATAAACTTTTCTTTGCTATATCCATCCACTTGTGGTATTTCTGTTAGAGCAGCGCTAGATGACTAAGACACAAAGCTTTGGCTAAATACCTTCTTAACATTTTTTTTTTTTTTTCCTATTTTGTGTTTCTCCCCTTCCTTGCTCCTTTTCTATTTCTTTTTCTTGGCTTGTTTTGCTTTCTTCATATGTCCTAGATGTTAGTCACCAAAGAAACAAAAATTAAAAACCCCTTAATATTTTTTGTATTTTAACAATTAGAAGCAAAAGGAAACTAAAAAAAAAAAAAAGAAAAAAGAAATAAAATTAGAGCTTCAAGATAGGAATTTAAAAAAAATCCAAATATAATTGTGTCCTCTCATCTCTTGATCTTTCTAACTGTATTTTAGTAGCCCTGTGGTTACTCATAGGAGCCCTGGTGGCACAGTGGTTAAGAGCTCAGCTGCCAACCAAAAGGTTAGCAGTTCAAATCCATCAGCTGCTCCTTGGAAACCCTATAGGGCAGTTCTATTCTGTCCCATAGGGTCCCTTTGAATCAGAATCAATTCGACGGCAGTGGGTTTGGTTTTCGGTTTTATGGTTATCTGTAAACTCTAAAGTTCATATGAGCACCAATCAAAGGCATATGAAATTTTGCAATGTCAACTACTACCATGTGAAAGCTTCATGACAAATAGATCAGAAAATGAACTCTTAAGGGTGTGCTGCTTGATAAGATTGCTAGAATTGAGCTAGAAAGATAACTGGTACATCTTCAAATGTTTTTATTCATCAAAATTAATACCAAACTCAAATATTGCTTATAATACAATGATTTTTTGTACAAAAAATAATAGTGTTCTTCACAGATGATGCATTTCGTGGGGTATTTTTAAATTAAAATAATTCCAAATAGATGACAGATAGACAGATAGATAGGTATTTAGATACTTGAAAGGTTTAGTTAAAGTTATTCACAAATTCTACATTTTCAAAATTGAGAGTTTTTTTTTAATTTTTTGTTTTAGTAAATTTGTGTTGGTGTGGTGGGATTAAAGTGGGATTGCAGATAGAATTTGTAAAACTCGTTGATGTTCTAAAAGAAATAGTCTAAAACCATAATTTTCCCATACTGTCTAAAATTCTTTCACTTTTTTTCCTTTGTGTACTTGTATCAATACAAATAACTAGCACAACAAACCACAATAAAAACTTGAAAGTTGTTGGTCTATAGGGACCTTGTCCTACACACTCCATTTTCTATCAGACAGGACTGTACATAATACATTTGTACACTAACTAATCAAATGCCTATAATTTTATTGACACTGAATATTATACAAAATCAGAATGCAACTGGAAATATTTCTATTTCTATAATTTTGTTTAATTTTGTTGTTGTTCACTAAACAACAAACAGTTTGGAAATCAGAAGCTCAATTAATTGTTCTGAAACTTGAAGAAATTTACCTCTACAGAAAACTTATCTTTTTGTCTGGCAAAATACTGTGACTCTTTTGAAACAGCTCAAATCACATCCAACTGATTATACCTTTCCTGGGTATACCCTCCAAACTAATAGATAATCAGTCTTCATCTGTTCTGCACTTTTTCTATTAACACATCAAACTACATTATAATTTTTTACTTGAATCTATTCCCTCCAAAGTGCAGTGGATTACTTCAGTCCACAGGTAATAATAGTCTTCGCAGTATATGTAAGTAAGACTATTAAGCAGAGGGGAAAATATATATTAGCCAGTTGTTGATTAAAAAATAAAAGCTTGAATATATATATATATATATATATATATATATATATACACACACACACAGTATATTCTGGTCATGAAATGGGACAAGGGCTCCAAGATCCCTAACTCCCAATCTGGGGAACATTGTCTTACATCTAGACAACTTGAGTGATCAGAAAATAAAATATATATATTGGGATGGAAGAAAGCGTATCACCCTTTGGACTTCAAGAAATTATGTAACTTTTAAAATCACTATGCCATATAAGTGAAATTTCTAAATAAGAAATCCCATCTATCTTTATATAATATTTATATGATAGGAACCTAATTTCCACATATTTCACTGATTTAATTTTCTTCAACAAATTTCTACACACCTGGTAGAATTTTTTTTTTAATCTTATTACCCTGACACTTCATTTCTGTGATTATCACTTTCAAATCATATTCACTTACATTTTACATGTCACTAACTTTCAAAAATATAAAATATTTATTTGGATAAAACAATAAGTAATAAATATGTATATGTGTTATAAAAATAATAAACAAACATAATATAACTCATTTACACACCAATCAGTTTAGGAATGCAATATGACGGTTCTGATAAACTTCCTAGAAAACCTTCTCACATTGGACTTCTCACACTACTACTACTATCAATACAGATTGCAGTCAAGTCCATTCCAACTCATAGTGACCTTATAGCACAGAGCAGAACAGCCGCATAAGATTTCCAAGGCTGTAACCTTTACGGCCACAGACTACCACATCTTTCTTCCGTGGAGTGGCTGGTGGGTTCAAACTGCCAGCCTTTCCATTAGCAGCTGAGCATTTAACCACTGTGCCACCAGGGCTCCTTATTTCTCACAGTCACCATTAATCTAGAATATGATGGAAGATTCTGTCTCTGGTATAGTACTTATGATTCAAATGCAACCAACCTTGCTTTAACTGAGTCTTAAACTTTGTAGATTTAAAGTGCGTTTCTAAGCAAACTTAACCTTGTTCATAGTTCATTGTTTTAATCTTTTTTCTGTTATTTCTCTTTTATTCTCCACTTATGAACACACACGACACTTAGTGACTGACCTTCTAAAATGAAAACTCTGGATATTTTTTTCTGTTAGTTCACTAGCACTTTTACTAGTAAATTACACGACTTGATGTCAATTAATAATATACTTGTCTCCCTTCTACCTACCATGATCCCCTACCACTCTATTTCATTTACTTTACCAAGGAATTTTGCAAGCATAATCGTGTGTATTTCTCATTATTATTTTAATTTTAAGTATTTTCCTTTCAGATTGTTTCTTTTCTGCCTTTTTTCCATATTTTTCTAATATTTCAAACTTTGTACTCAGATGATATTCTTTATGAAATTAATTTAGCAGGATGAAAAGCCCAGGTGAGAACAAAGCATTTCATCATTATAATACACATATTTTATATCACATATATTCATGTAAACATAAGTCACTGTCTAGGGATTTCATGTGTACAGACAGTAACGAAGTTTCGAAGCCTCTCAAATTCTCCCAGGGAACTCTGACTACTAACCCTATGCTGCGTGCCTCCCAGGGTCCAGGCACACCCCAGCTGTGAGCAAATAAAAAACTTAGGATTTTGGTTTCAAGAACAGTCCCCCTCATTTCACAAGTACAAAAACATGCATCATCTCCAAAGAAAACCACCACATATGGGCTTCATTTAGCTTGTGCATCAGAACATCCAAGGTCAACATATTAACACCAGCAATCATTGGGTTTCAGTAAAAGAAGATGTACCTTCAGAAGCAACAAATATAAAAAAGTTTTGTCCACTCAATAAGAGATAAATTGAAACCTGATTTAAATGTTCACATTAAATTAAACACCCTTCATTTGATTTCATCAGGTCAAATGAGAAGAAAAATTTGGCTTAACGTTAAAGATATAAGAAATTCATTGGAGTGTAAATTCATTTACTTTTATATTTAGACCAAAAGAAAATCTAATCCAAATCCAGTACTTTATTCTGTGTAATAAACTAGCCTCATCTTTCTTTCCAATCTTCTCTGCCATTATTCTCCAGTATTAAATACCCAATGCAGTCAGGCAGAATTCCACAGTCATTCTAAACTAGGATTTGTACACTATATCCCACAGGCCAAATGGTCTACCATCTGTTTATATATAGCCCTTCACCTAGGAATGTTACATAGTTGTAAAAAAAGAAGAAAAATATTTGCCAAAGGTCATATGTTGCCCACAAAGTCTAAGATATTTACTTTGTGTGTTTTACAGAATATGCATGTCTCTATGCCTTTTTTATTGTTCTCTCTAGGAAACTGTGGTTCTCTCCATATTTCTGCCACTTATATCACAGTCATCTTTTAAAATCAATCCCCGTTCTTCCCTCCCATAATGAACACAGTACAAACATTTGATTTCTGTGTCACTAGTTGCTAACATGGAAGGAATACAGTCACTGCACGAAGAAGAGCCCGTCGACGTTCAACTATTTCAGGAGGTAGTGTATGATCAGGAACTATTGGTACTGGAGAAAGAAGTCCAAGCTACACTGAAGACATTGGTGAAAAACAAACCTGCAGGGATTTCTGGAATACCAACTGAGATGTTTAAACAATAGATGCAATGCTGGAAACACTCACTCATCTATGCTAAGAAATTTGGAAGATAACTACCTGGCCAACCAACTGTAAGAGATTCATATGTGTGTCCATTCCAAAGAAAGATGATCCAACCAAATGCAGGAATTATTGAACAATATCATTAATATTACACACAAGTAAAATTCTACTGAAGATCATTCAAAAGCAGCTGCAGCATTATATCGACAGGGAACTCCCAGAAATTCAAGCCAGATTTAAAAGAGGACATAGAATGAGGAATATCATTGCTGATGTCAGATGGATCCTGGCTGAAAGAAGAGAATACTAGAAAGATGTTTACCTGTATTTTACTTACTATGCAAAAGCATTTGACTGTGTAGATCATAATAAATTATGGATAACATTGTGAAGCATGGGACTTCCACAACACTTAATTGTGCTCATGAGGAACCTGTACTTAGACCAAGAGGCAGTCGTTTGAACAGAACCAGGGACTACTGAGTGGTTTAAAGTCAGGAAAGGCGTGAGTCAGGATTGTATCCTTTCACCATACTGTCTGTAGAGCAAATAACCCAAGAAGCCGGACTATATGAAGAAAAATAGGGCATCAAGTTTAGAAGAAGACTCATTAACAACTTGCGTTATGCCCATGACACAACCTTGCTTGCTGAATGTGAAGAGGACTTGAAGCACTTACGAATGAAGATCAAAGACTATAGTCTTCATTATGGATTACATCTCAACATAATGAAGAGACAAATCCTCACAACTGGATCAATAAGCAACCTTATGATAAGCAGAGAAGAGACTGATGTCAAGGATTTCATTTTTCTTGGATCCACAACCAACACTCACGGAAGTAGCAGTCAAGAAATCAAACAACACATTGCATTGGGCAAATCCACTGCAAAAGACTTCTTCAAAGTGTTAAAAAGCTAAGATATCACCTTGAAGACTAAGGTGCACCTGACCCAAGCCATAGTGTTTTCAATCTCTTTATATGCATGTGAAAGCTGGACAATAAATAAGGAAGATTGAAGAATTGATTCCTTTGAATTACGGTGTTGGCAAAGAATATTGAGTACACCATGGGCTGTCAGAAGAATGAACAAATCTGTCTTGGAAGAAGTACATCCAGAATGCTACTTAGAAGCAACAACTGTGAGACTTTGTCTCACATACTTTGAACATGTCATCAGGAAGGATCAGTCCCTAGAGAAGGACGTCATGCCTGGTAAAGTAGAGGGTCAATGAAAAGGAAGAAGACCCTCAGTGAGATGGATTGACACAGTGGCTGCAACAATGGGCTCAAGCATAATGACTGTGAGGATGGCACAGGACCAGGCAGTGTTCATTCTGTCGTACACAGGGTCGCTGTGAGTTGGGACCAACTCAATGGCACCTAACAACAACAGTTGCTAACACTACAAAACAGCACTTTTCTGTCCAGTCTGTTAGATTACTCTTGATTCACCGATTGGTTGTAAGGTCTTCATTGGCTAAAACTGCACCTTCAACATTCAAACAGCATGAATTCCTTGAGTCCTTACTTATGAGTATACACTTGCTGTTTTTTTTTTTTTTTAAATCATGGCCATGCAATCACCATATATAAGCTTATTTAATACAAGTAGTCCCCGACTTATGACGGGGTTCCTTTCCGTCAATTCTAAGCCAGTTCTGATGTAAGGCGAACACGTCTTTTTTTTTTTTATTTTAGTACTCATTATTATTGCCTTTTATTATCAGTATCTTTATAAATCTGATCTTTATTTGTCTTTGGGGCTTGTAAACATTACATATAAACTTACAGATATATTTTAATACATATACACATACATAAAAAAATACACAAGTCAAAAATTTACTCTGACTGTGAAGAAGAGTTGGACAACGCTGACATCCTGGGAAACGGGGATGGCGTTTCTAGTCAGAATGTTAGTCAGCGTTATCTGTACTATCCTTTTCTTTTTTCTTCATATTATTTTGTGGTAACATCTTGGTGCTTCCTGAATCTGCCTATCCACTTTAGCAAAGATATCATCATTGGGTCCGTATTTTCAAGCTACTGAAGCCCCTGATACAGTTTAGAAAAAAAATTTCAGCTAATCCTTTCACTGTAAAAATTTTTGACAACTCTCTTTCTTCTTCATTATGTCTTTCCTTCTCAGCATTTTCTTTCCTCTTCAAAACCCATTAAGTCCTGATCTGTCAATTCCCGTTCCTCGTAATCTATGAGCTGTTCCACATCAGTGATTTCAAGTTCTAAATTCAGTGTTCTAGCCATGTGGATGATTTTTCCTCCGATCTCTTCCATCATATTATCCTGACTAAATCCTTGGAGCATGTTCACGTAACTCAGCAATTTCTTCCAAATTCCCTGCATGTATTGTCCGGTAACTTCCTCCCAGGAAGATGCAGTGTTCAGGCCTGCAGTGTTTTGAACAATACACCAAAAAATTGAACACTTGCGGGTAAACTTCTGAGAATGATAACATCAGCAAATTACGTGATGCAACATTGTATATAGCACATGTTACTAACAATAAGAGGTACAAAACAAACAAAAAAATGGCAACAGACAGTTGTAAGTGTAGCTCATCATCTCAAATACGTTGTAAGTCGGAAACTATTTTTAAGCTCCATCTTGTCTACTTAGGAGCTAAATGCATCCTCCTTTCTAGTCAAAGGCACTAAAGATATTAAAATTGTCTCAATAATATGCTAAATCAATCATTTTTACTTTCCTTGGGGAAGGTATAAGCATAATGGAATGTTTACATAGAAGATAACAGTTGAAAGTTTTTAACTCTGTAGATAGCTCTGTCCTACTTGTGTTAACAGAGATAGGAGATGGTGTAGTTAATAGACAAATAATCCCCACTGCATCCCCAGTTGTTTGTATTGTCATGTTAGGCTTACTTTTTTCCTTCAATTTAATCTTTTGTATGATATTCAACTGATGGTGATATTAAAATGAGATTACATTCCTTATTTGCATTTAATTAAGTCAAAATACAAGTGAGGCAAGCTCAAAGACTGGAAACACCATGTTTATATTTAAGAGGCAACAGCGCATAGCCATTAAGAGGAAAGACTTTGAAGCAAAACCGACTGGCTCCAAATCCTGGCTCTTCTACTTAGTAATTGTATAGTGTTTGAAATTTACTTAACGTTTCTAAGCATCAGTTTCTTCATCTGTATATTGAGGATAGTAATGGTACCTACACTAAACAGCAGATATGAGGATTTAAAAATTAACATTTGCATAATCATTAAAATATTGTCTGTCACATAGTAAGTGTACAATAGATGAAACTAATATTAAATATCCAAAAATACATATCCAAAAATAAGGGCTTATTACTGCCCTTTTTGAAGAGCATAAATAGAATTTTAAAAATAATACATCCACTTAACATAGCAAAAGATTGGTAAAACAATCCCTTAATAACTTGTTTCTTTTTTTTCTTTTTTTTTCTCCCAAATGTTCCTTAACATTTCTCTTTCAAGCTGCATCATTTTCATTTTTATGGGACTTGAGTGGTAGGGGGAAAATACAGAAGGTGATGAAGTAGATGTCTGTTAGTTAAGATCATTCATTTATGGTCTTAAGTGTTTAAAACAAGGCCTGTTAACTTACATAAATTAGTTGCATAAATTTGGCAACAATTAACCTCCTTTGGGTTATTTTCTTATCTGAATATCGAGAAATATAACTATGTAGTGGGGTAAAGCATTAATTTAGAAATCAGAATATTTGAGTTTTAAATTCTGATTATGCAGCAGAGTAACTTTGTGTTCATAGACATGCCGTCTGAATGAGACCAATATTTCTTCATCTGCGAAATGAGGCTCTAATAAGACTGCAATATAAGAATGACATTTTAAGCAGTGAGAGGACTGGATGGGAAAAGACTCAGTGGAGGAGTTATTAGAACTAGAACTCAGACTACAAATAAGGAGAGGGAACATAGCTGCCATCTTTTTTCTTACAATATCAGAGAAAACTTAGCAAACGTGTTTTTCTCATAGCTATGCAACACGGACAAAGTAAGACAGATAATGAAATCAATGTTACACAGTAACCAGAAATGCAAGGTCACTACTGGGGAGTGGTGGAGTAGGAATGGGAAGAGGTGCTTTGAAAAAGGATCTAGTTGAAATGAATATTGCTAGTCACTTCCAAAGCATAAAGTACAATATCAAATGTTAAACATAGAAATAAATATGACCAAGGGGTAACAATGAGTAGTGTCACTCCCATTTTCTTTTTTTTTTTTAATATTTTATTGTACTTCAGGTGAAGGCTTACAGAACAGATAGTTTCTCATGTAACAGTAACACACATGCTGTTTTATGACATTGGTTAACAACCCC
>NW_004443991.1:5819408-5831987 GCF_000243295.1 Trichechus manatus latirostris | reverse complement strand
TCTCCTGTTTTTCTTTTGTCAGTCTGGCCAGTGGTTTGTCGATTTTGTTGATTCTTTCAAAGAACCAACTTTTGGTTTTGTTGATTGTCACTCCCATTTTCATCTCTTGATTCTTGAATCTGTGAACTCTGACTGTGGGAGAATCTGTACCATGTATTAGACACTGATCTGGAGCATATACAGCCTCCTGCAAAACATTGCCCCAGTCCTACAAGGTATTGTAACCTAGCTAGCACCATAATCGAACTTTGAAAGGCCATTCCACTGTTCTATCAAGCCAACTGTTTCCGGATGATGGGGAACATAGTAAACATAGTAAGACTGGTCCATGAGCATGGGCTCACTGATGCACTTCATTTGTTGTAAAATGAGTTCCTAGATCAGAGACAATGCTGTTTGGAATATCATGACAGTGAATAAGTATTCTATAAGCCCATGGATGGTAGTTTTGGCAGAAGTATTGCATGAAGGGAAGGTAAATCTGAATCCAAAGTAAGTGTCTATGATTGAAAACAAAACACTGCACTTTTCATGATGGAGTGGTCCAATGTAATTAACCTGCCACCAGATGTCTGGCTGATCACCATGAGGAATGTTACCATATCAGGTATGCAGTGTTGGCCATTGCTGCTAGCAGATTAAGCACTCACAGTAGCTGTAGTCAAGTCAGCCTTAGTGAGTAGAAGTCCATGTTACTGAGCCCATGCATAACCTCCACCCCTGCCACAGAGGCCACTTTGTTCATGAGCCCATTGGGCAATGACAGATGTAGCTGGGGAAAGAGGCTAACTGGTATCTATAGAAGACATCATCCAGTCCATTTGATTATTAAATTCTCCTCTGCTGTCATCCATGTGGAACACAAATATTTTCATATATTTTGCCCATTCCGAGGGGTCTATCCAGATAGATGTTCCCTTTATCTCCTTGTCATCTATTTTCCAATCTTGTTCCTTCCAAATCACTGACCATCTAGTCAACTCATTGGCCACAGTCCATGAATTGGTATACAGTCAGACACCTAGCCATTTTTCCTTCTAAGCAAAACGAACAACGAAGTACACTGCTTGAATATGCCCACTGGGAGAATTTCCTTTTACTACATTCACCACTTCCTTCAGGACTGTCTCAGAAAAGGGCTGCTGTGGTGCAGTTGTCCGCTTTTGAGCGGTGCTTGCATATTGTGCAAAACCATATATAACCAGGCCCTAGTTTTTTCTTCCTCATTCAATCAATTGCATGTGACCCCCAATGAAGCCATGGGTGCAGGCTGACAGGGAGAAGATAATATAGCCTCCCCACTACCAATTGTCTACACATATAAATAAGTAAGCAAGTAAGTAAATAAATAACAAAACATGGCATTCTGGGACTTTTCCTGTAAATACTTTCTATCTTGTCTACCAATATTACTTATGAAAAATGAATACCTACATTCATCCTAATTTTATTCCTTTTTTATAATCCTCACAATATATTGCTAATCCATCTATAATACCTCTGTACCTTTCACTTTTATCCTTTGTATAAATCCCATATCAATTCTCCCCTCAGTGAGTGCAATGTCCTGACTATGCCCTACCAGGTACTTTTGCCTTTGCTTATATCCTTCTTCAATTTGTCTTCTACATCAGAGATGGAATATATTTACCTAAAATTCACATGCATATATCTCATTTATTTGCTGAATATCCTTCATAGACCCTTCTAATCAATTACTAAACTAGTAAATATGGAAAATGAGTTGATAAACTGGAAAATGACTATCAATCTAGAATCATCTGAACTACCAGAATATACATACTTATTTACACACTAGGGATGCTTATCAATTAAGCATTTATACTATTTACACTAAAGGGATAGTGTCAAGAAGTGGATAAACTTGGGGTATTAAAATTCCAACAATATCCACTAATTATCTCATCACAATCCTAAAAAATATACGTACATATATTTAATACAACGTAATTGTTTTCCTCTAATAGCTTCAAAACAAATACTGCAATCCCCTCCTTCAGACCAGACGGCAAATCTGAGATAACCCATAAAATGGAATTATGAAATCTCACAGTAATTGGAGCTCTTATCTAGAACCAAAATTTAATAATACCTTCAAAATTTCAAAGGGACAGTAATTGTGAGACACAGGTGAGCATGGAAGAGTCCAGGACTGCCAGCGTCACTCCCCAGGTCGTTTCTGCTTCATTACGACGAACTCTGGTTCACTTTTAACATATGTGGTTCTTAATAAATGCATGTATGGCATTGTTTACATAAAAGAGAACTATTGTGTTCATGACACACATGCAAGTTATACTGTGAAAATTACATAATTTACATTTCTTGGGAGTTGCCTGGTAAATCCTTATATACCATGTTTACCATAAGCAATCCAGTATAGAATAATTGCATCTTGCAAAAGATAAGGATTCTACCACTACTAAATACCATTTGTGTGTCTATCTGGAGGGTTGTTATTAGCATGTTTACAAAGGGATTTGATGAGGTTATCTTTCTTTTTTCTTTTTTTCTGTTTCTTCCTGTAGTTCCACCTAGCTAAAGGAAGAGAAAGTAGAGCTGCTTCCAACACTTGCTTTCTTTCACAGCAATCTCCTAATATATAGAAATTCCACAGCGTTCATGGTAACAAAATATCATAATTGATTGCTTACTTGTATGTACTTCCTTCCCCTCCTACTCTTTTTTTTATTATGATATACCTGAGATTCTATAATGCAGCATTTTGTATAGGTGTTCTACACATGTATAACTGAATGTCATTAAGATCACAAAATTTAGCTAGATTGAATAACAAAGGATAAATATAGATTATGATATTTCTGATTTTTGTGGAAACACTTTTATTTCAGTACATATTAGGATTCATTCAAAACTGAGTAAAAGTGTGATAAAAAAAATATTTAATTGCCGTGGACTATGCATAGATCATTTGATTGCCAATTATATTATAATATTTTTTAATAAGAACACCTAATATAGAGGGCACAAGAGCAAATGCCTGTTTTCATCCTTTTTGTCTCTTTGGTCTTTAGTCAAAAACAAAAAAAAAACAAAAACCTTCAAAATATTTGAACTCAAGTATTTTGGGAGAGAAAGTGTCATGAGAAGCCTTATACTGCAGTTAAACATTACTACAGAAAAGAAAACTTCTATTGATTTGGCAACTTCATTGTTAATATTAAATCATTTTAACTTATCTTTCATTAAAACCTTGCCAATTTCTCCTTTGTATTCCAATGACATTTTGAATAACACATTTGCAAAAAAATTGTGATGCTTGAAGGAACAGAAAAGCTTATCTATGTTCCTTAATTGTTCTTCTCAGCCTACATTCTTTAAACTGTTATTTTGTCCTTATTAATAAATCTTGATTCACAACTTTTTGTTAAATTAAATTGGATTGGAACTAATAGAGAGAGAATGAAAGGGAGAGGTATATATAGATGTGTGTGTGTATGAAGGAGCCCTGGTGGCACAATGGTTAAGTGCTTGGCTGCTACCCGAAAGGTAGACAATTTGAACTTGGCAGCCACTCCACAGAAAAGACCTGGAGATCTGCTCTTGTAAAGATGAGAGCCTAAGAGCCTAAGAAACCCTACTTCTACTCTGTCATATAGGGTAGCACTGCATCAGAATAGACTAGACAGCACACAAAAATAACAACATATATAAAGATATATAGATGCATAGATATATATGTATCTTAGTTATATACAAAACCATTGCTGTCGAGTCGATTCCAACTCATAGCGACCCTGTAGGACACAGTAGAACTGCCCTATAGAGTTTCCAAGGAGTAGCTACTGAATTCAAACTGCCCATCTTTTGGTTAACAGCAGAGCTATTAACCACTGCACCACCAGGGCTCCTAGTTATATATATATATACATATATCATATTAATTGAATATTAAAATATAGGTTTAGTTTTATAACATTGGAACATTTCCAATATGAATGAACTTATAAATAAAGCAATTTTTTTAATTGACCTAGAAACCACCCCTGGATTTTAATATGTAATCAATAGCTCTGTAACATTGAACAGAACTTTTTTTTTTTTAGCAAGGTTCAGAATGAAATATTAGTTTCAGTTGGAAATAATATTCTGTTTCCAAAGTTGTATAGAATATATAGTTTCACTTCTGGTTCGCATTAATGCTTTGCAATTTTTTTCATGTTATTCTTTTAAAATTAGAGATTTTGTATGTTTACAATTAAATACGTTGGATTCATTTTGACTCTAAAACTTTGACTTAGTTTATTATTTTAGTCACAATTTCATGGAGTGTAGCCTAAGTGCCTGTTTATAAAGTCCTAAGGAAAAGAGCAATCTCTGGGAAATAGCTAAAAGTATTCGTTTTGGAACCTTACACATAATTACCCTGACTCCTCAAGCTTGTTGAGATTCCAGTCTCCTTGAAATTATAAATGCACACCCAACTAGGTAAAGAAATACTCAAGGGTATATCTAAGTTTTCTTAATTAGATGCCAACAACTTGGGTGAATGCAGAATGAGAAAAAAAAACAGAGAAAGGGAGGGAAAGTACACTCAACCCTCACTTACCGATATGGTTAGGTCCCACAGATCAGGTGATTATGTGAAAATCAGCACTATGCAAAAATAGAAAATGACCACATCATATCCCAAAATGGAGGATAACTACATTATTACATAAATGCCAAATTACACCGTTACATAACTATCAAACCACTGAGAATCATGGCTCAGCCAAGTTAACACATAACCTTAACCATCACAGCCAGCGTTACTCTCACCTCGCAACTTGGCCTTTGTTACTGCCAGACGTACCGTCGTTAATGCGCAAAATAGTAGGATAGTAGATTTTTTACTATTGATGTAAATGCAAAATGTCGGATAATGAGATAGTCAATAAATGAGGAGTAGGTGTAATAATATTAGACAAAAATAAAAAATGAACATACGTGAGGAAGAACAGGAGAAAAAAATCTTCCTATGTAATTAACAAATTAAGAATACAGAAATAACTGAGACACAGTAATAAGCAAGTTGCTTCTTTTTCATGGCTAATTGCCCTTGCTAAACTGATGTGTAGAAGAACCATTATACTGTTTCTGTCCATAAGGCATAAGAGTAAAAAGATAGTCAATATGTCCATATGTTTAAGATTTTCAACATGGAGTGCATGTTTCCTGCAAACCTGCTGTACCTCCTTGACAGCTTCACATAGATGATGGATGAAATCACTTGAATCGGCAAACTGATGAGGCCATCAGTTTAAAAGCTTAATGCAACTTGAAAAGTAAAAAATTCAAGAGGAGTTAACTCTTGGCGGTTCAGTAGCTTAACATACCTTTAAGAGAACACAAAAATATTAAGAAAAATTGAATCTCTTGTGACAATATGTTGTAGAAACCTCTTGTTACTTTTTTCCAACATCTTAATTATGCATTATAGAAAAGTATCAATTTTGATGAGATAGTTATATTAAGTGCTTCAATTTTTCCCAATGTCTTTTATTCAAAAGAATCACCTGGTGCTTTTAAATGGCAGGACATTTGCCTTAACCATCTCCAGAAAAGTTATTCTTAGGTTGGTCAATGTAGGTTCTCCATCGGTTATATTTCAGTGCAGTGAAGAATAATTTATCAGTTGGAAATCACAGCAGGGATTTTTCTGGACAGAATGTATTATCTATCTTGGAGTACAGCCAAAACTCTGGGGCTAACATCATTCTATATGCTGAAAATAGTATTAATTTTTCTGGCTAATAGGTAAATAATTAAATATTGGCTATTTAATTATCAGCCTAATTATATTATATATAAGTATATTCCATCTAGAAGATAGGCAGTGGCATATAACTTCTTATTACATATATGTGGCACACTTGTTTCTTTTGGTCTTTAATTACACCTAAATACTCTTAAAACATATTTTAGGAATCATAATCCATAAACATCGTCTCTGATGACAAGTATATGAAACACTTTGACATGATAGTTTATAAATCATTAGTAAAAGATTGTTAAAGATATGTAGATATGTATTCAAGTTTTATAACATAATGATGATGGCAAATGATTTAAATTTCTTTTTGTCTTTTTCAACTTGTACCAAAAATTCTGTTAATCTAATGTTATTTCTACCTTCTAGGTAAAGTAAACAGAGATTGACACAATCATGGCATTTTTATCATCATGGTCTATATGGTTTCTGCAAGTAACTTTTTGATGATATCCATCTATTTTCCTCACATCTGTAGATTGATAGAGCCTTGATACATAATGACATGCAGCATGAGAAGGCGCATATGAGAAATGCATAGGATCAGCTGAATTAAAATGTTAGCCCCAGCTTATTTTTTTTTCACTTGTTAAATGCAGTGTTTAATTTTATATGAAGGCTTTTAATATTTCAGCACCAGAAATTTATTGACACAACTTTCACTAAAAGTTATCTATAGCATATTTAGACATATGTACTTTAAGTTTCCTTCTGTCCCTACTTAGACAATAAAAATTAACATTTTTCTATTGATGAAATTTTAAATCTTAAATATGGGAATACAATTTAATATTCATTACCTATGATACCACAATGAGTTTCAAACTGTATAAAACTTTTTTTCTTCTCCTTAATTTAAAAAAATATATATTTCTCAGTTTTCTGTTTCCTGCATTCATATTGTAGAATATACTCTCAACCACAGTCTACTCAGTTATCTAAATACTGCTATAGTCTTTTTACACATTCCCATTGAGTTTGTTTCCTCAGTTAATATATATTATAAAAGAACCATAGCAGGTGTCAATGGTGTTTTCAAATTATATAAAATTTTTAATGCAATATTCAGATTCCTCAAAATTTGGCAGAAAGTTTGTTTATGACAGTATCACAACCAGAACAAACTAGTAGAAAGCCAGATAAATGCTGTTCCCATAAAAGCTACCTCATTTCTGTCATTTCTTACAAAGAAATCTGATGCTTCTGCCTGTAATCAACTAGGGATGGTAGTTGATGATTACACATTGACATGAATTAGACAGTTCTCCTGGAAGCTATTTTGGTTTTCTTGCTTCCTTTTGTGTGGACAGAGAAATCTAATTTAAGACCTACAAGTAAATGAGTCCACACCATTTTATTTCCTGATTCATCATTTTCTATTAGATAGACTTGGAATTATATTCAAAATGGTATTATGTAACCCAGTGAAGCACAGAGTAACTAATATAATAAGATACGATGTATTGGAAATCATCTAAAGCAATCATCTCATTTCAGTTTGGGTACCTAAAATTGATTCATGTGGATTTAACTGAATTAATTTTGGTAAGAGTTCAACAATGTTATTAGGATGCAAACTCCTCTTAAATCTCTGTAAATGGACTGAACTATTCTATGTGTTTGCTACAGTGTTATTATTACCTTGAATGGATGTAAATACTGATTTTAATAGAAGTATTTTTTTATTGTTGTGCTTTAAGTGAAAGTTTACAATTCAAATTAGTCTGTCATACAAAAATTTATACATACATTGTTAAGTGACCCTAGTTGCTCTCCCTGTACTGTGACAGCACACTCTTCCTTTCCACCCTGAATTTCCCATGTCCATTCAACTAGCTCCTGTCCCTTTTTTGCCTTCTCATCTCATCTCTGGACAGGAGCTGTCCATTTAGTCTCATGTATCTACTTGAGCTAAGAAGCACTCTCTTCATGAGTATCATTTTATGTCCCATAGTCCAGTCTAATCTTTGTCTGAAGAGTTGGCCTCGGGAATGGTTTTAGTTTTGGGCTAACAGAGTCTGGGGGCCATGTCTTCTGGGGTCCCTCCAGTCTCAATCAAACCATTAAGTCTGGTCTTTTTACTAGAACTTGAGTTCTGCACCCCACTTTTCTTCTGCTCCATCAGGGACTGTCTGTTGTGTTCCCTGTCGGGATGGTCATTAGTGGTAGTTGGGCACCATCTAGTTCTTCTGGTCTCAGGTTGATGAAGTCTCTGGTTTATGTGGCCCTTTCTGTCTCTTGGGCTAATACTTTCCTTGTGACTTTGGTATTCTTCATTCTCCTTTGTTCCAAGTGGTTTGGGACCAATTGATGCAATCCAGGTCCAAATTCCTACAGAATTCCTTAGCAAGATGGAGAAACAAATCATCAACTTTATATGGAAAGAGAAGAGGCCCCCGATATGTAAAGCATTACTGAAGAATAACAACAAAATGGGAGACCTCATACTGCCTGATTTTGGAAACTATTATACACCCATGGTAACCAAATCAGCCTGGTACTGGTAAAACAGTAGACACATAGACCAATGGGACAGAATTGAGAACGCAGACATAAGTCTATCCATCTATGAGCAGTTGAAATTTGACAAAAGGCCAAAATTCTTTAAATTGGAAAATGACAGTCTCTATAACAAATGGTGCTGCCATAACTGGATGTCTATGTGTAAAAAATGAAATATGATCCATACCTAACACCATACACAAAAATTAAGTCAATATGGATCAAAGACCTAAATATGTAACCCAAAACAATAAAAATCATGGAAGAAAAAATAGGGACAACACTACGAGTTCTAATACATGGCATAAATAGTATACAAATCATAACTAATATTGCACAAACACCAGAAGAGAAACTAGATAACTATAAGTTCCTAAAAATTGAACACTTATGCCTATCAAAGGACTTCACCACAAGAGTAAAAAGAAAACCTACAGACTGGGAAAAAAATTTTGGCTATGACATATCCTACAAGGGTCTAATCTCTAAAACTTAAAAAATACTTCAAAAACTCAATAATAGAAAGACAAATAATCAAATTTAAAAAAAATGGGCAAAGGATATGAACTTTACTAAAGAAGACATTTAGGTGGCCTACAGAAAAACATGAGGAAATGCTCATGATCATTAACCATTTAAACAAAAATCAAACCTGTTGCCATCGAGTCATTTCTGACCCATAGCAACCCATTAACCATGAAAGAAATGCAATTCAAAACTACAATGAGGACTTCCGGCAATATGGCACTCTAGGCAGAAGCACTACGTTGTCCCTCCACAGCAAAGGTCCGAAAAATTAAGTCAAACAGAGAAAACAGCAATCCTGAAACCCTAAAACATCAAATGAAGAGATAAAGAACTTAGCCAAGCACCAAATAGAGAAAACTGACACAGAATGGAGAGGGAGGAGAGGTTCATGCACAGGTCCCCTATCAGCTAACACAGCGTGGATCTGCCATTTTGGACTCCTATTAGAGACCAGCAAATAAGGGGTATGAGAAAGCAGCTTCACAGAGCTTCCTGCAGGAGACAGAACAACTGACAATTGGCAATATATGTTTTCCCACCCCTCACCCTTCTTCACCCCCACTAGGTCTCCTCTGCTTCCTGCGGCCACCGTCTCTTGGCTGGGAACCACTGGCTGCTTGGATTACACCCACCCACACTGTCTGGCTCCCTGAGTGCCATTTGTTGGCTGCTGGTGTTGCTTTTTTCCACTTCTTTTGATTTCTTCCTTACCTCTCACCACCTCCCCCTCCTTTCACTCAAATACCTGGCTCTGGGAGCCATCATTGCTTCTTCCTAAGCGGCTCCGTTCGAGTGTGGAACTGCTTCCCAGTCTGTGCTGCCACGCTGGTGGGATCCCAGGGCTTTTTTTGTTTGATTGTTTGCTTTTAATTGCTTTCTTTCTTTTTCTTTTCTTGAGCTGGGAGCCCATTCTGGCCATGCAGGGCTACGAGGGTTCGGACCTACCCCCTCAGCTTGTGCAGACATGCAGAGGGTCCCTGAGAGCATTTCTTTTTTCGTTTTTTTTTTCTTTTTTGGGGGGGGGTTTCTTTTTTTTTAAATTTGTTTTGTTTTATTTTCCTGTTTTGTCTTTCTTCATTACTCAGTTTCTCATCTCTCTATGCATTCCTTCTCTTTCTGTCCCCTGAATACCTGGAGCTGAATATCTCTACACCTTCTAGCCAGGCTGTACTGTAACACCTGGGAACAACTTCCCCAGACCTCATAGTCACACTGGTGGGATCCCTGGGAGCTTTCCTTGTTCTTTTTGTTTCTAATTTTTATTTGTTCATTCTTTCATTTCTTTTTTTTTTCTTCATCCCCTTTTTGTTTTTCTCCACTTCATAGTGTCCCATTTCTCCACTCCAACTGCAAGCTCCCCTAGCACTCTTTTTTGTTTCTATGTTTTTGGCTCCTGTTCCTCTCTCCTCTCTCCCATATTCATCTTAGCTCCAGTCATCACAATCTCCCCCCTCCATCCTGCCCACCTACACCGTGCACTTAACATCACATCACCAGGCAGCACAGGCACAGACTACTGGAAACTGCCCTTCACTGATTACCGACTTGCTCTGGTGGCTGTAGTAAGTGCCACAAACAACCCATCCCAGCAACTCCACTTCAGCTAAACCTGCCCTGCTGTACCATAACTGAACGACTGACCCTGACAATTGGAGAAGGAGGTGAAAGGTATCCTGCCCACAGACAAGCAAACAACAAAGAACACACAGCTTGCCTGCTCAGACATAGCCAAATTAAAAAAAGGATGAAACAAACAAATCTATAATCAATAAATGAGAAAAATAACTACTGAATGCCTGGAAGACAGCAGACAATATCAAAGTATTTACAAAAACAGGACAGGATGGTTCCAGTAGGTGTCCAAAATAAAACACCAGATGGCTTTCCAGTGGAAGAAAAGGCACTAGAACTACCTGATAGGGATTTCAAACCTCTAATACTAAGAATTATCCAAGAGTTGAAGCAAAAAGCAGACAAAAATGAGGAAAAAAATAGACAAATTCAGGGAAAAACCAGAAAAATTCATGGGAAATACAGAAAAAAAAAAAAAAAAACAGAAGAATTGAGGAAAATAATGCAAGAAAAAAATGCCAAAACAAATTCACAACTAGAAATTACACAAAAACAATTAGAAATCCAAAAGATAAACAACAAGATTTCAGAAATGGACGGTGTCATAGAAGGGCTGAGGGGCAGATTTGAAACAGTGGAAGATAGGATCAGAGAAATTGAAGACAAACACTTGGATACAACTCTGTTCAAGGAAAATTCAGAAAAAAAGAACAAAGAAAAATGAAGAGACTGAGAATTATGTGGGATACAATCAAAAGCAAAAATATGTGAATGATTGGAGTTCCAGAACAGGGGGAGAAAACAGAAAACACAGAGAAGATAATTGAAGAACTGCTGACAGAAAACTTCCCCAATATCATGAAAGATGAAAAGCTGGCTATCCAAGAAGCTCAAAGAACCACATACAGGCTAGACCCCAAAAGAAAATCACACAGGTATATCATAATCACACTCGCCAAAACCAAAGACAAAGAATCCTGAGAGCAGCTCATGAAAAACAAGAAGTCACATACAGAGGAGAAACAATAAGACTAAACTCAGATTATTCTGCAGAAACCATGCAGGCAAGGAGGCAATGGGATGACATATACAAAACCCTGAAAGAAAAAATTTGCCAGCCAAGAATAATACATCCTGCAAAACTCTCGTTCAAATATTATGGTGAAATTAGGGCATTTCCAGATAAACAGAAATTAACGGAACATGTAAAAACAAAGCCAAATTTACAAGAATTATTAAAGGGAGTCCTTCGATCTGAGAACAAACAACTTCAGCCAGAGGCTGAATCCAGGACGCAGAATTGTACCAAGCAGATATCAATGTAGGAAACGAACTCACAAAGACTATCCAAAACCAAAAGAAATACAACAGGGAATCAGAGCAGTTAATCAGTAAATGACAACAAACATCAGAACAATAAAAGAGGGAATAAATGGTGTAGGTACGGAGTTGAAGGCAAGGTGATACTAAGTAATAATAGACTGCTTCAGACTTAGAAAGATAAGGGTAAATTTCATGTAACCACGAAGAAAGTTCACAAACATACTCACCAAAATAAAGACGAAAAACATAAAGTATCAGTAAAAACAAAACCTACAAAAACAAAAGAAATGAAAAAAATCCACAAAGAAAAAAATCCAGCACAGAAGAGTAAGAGGAACAAAGAAAATGTCAGCACCACAAAAAAAAGCACTACAAAATGACAGCAATAAACTCACGTCTATCAATAATTACACCAAATGTAAATGGACTCAATGCACCCATAAAGAGACGGAGAGTGACAGAATGGATAGAAAAACAGGATCCATCAATATGCTGTCTACAAGAGACACAACTTAGAAACAAAGATGTGAATTTATTAGAAAACAAAGGTTGGAAAAAAATATATCAAGCTAACAAATACCAAAAAAGAGCAGGAGCAGCAATACTAATTGCAAATAAAATAGACTTTAAAACAAAATCCACCATAAAAGACAAAGAAAGACACGATATAATGATTAAGGAGATGAGCCATCATGAAGACATAACCATAATAAACATCTATGCACCCAATGATAGGGCTCCAAAATACATAAAACAAACTCTAACAGCACTGAAAAGAGAAATTGACTGTTCCACAACAATAGTAGGAGACTTCAAAATACAACTCTCAGTGAAGGACAGAACAACTAAAAAGAAACTCA
>NW_004443991.1:5780961-5816170 GCF_000243295.1 Trichechus manatus latirostris | reverse complement strand
ATGGATGAAACTGGAGGACATTATGCTGAGTGAAATAAGTCAATCACAAAAGGACAAATACTGTATGAGACCTCTATTGTAAAAACCCATGAAAAAGTTCACACACAAAATGTAACAATCTTTGTTAGTTACCAGGGATGGTAGGGTTTGGGCAGGGGGGAAATACTAAACAGGCAATAGATAAGTGATATGTTTGGTGAAGGGTGAGATAGTACACAATACTGGGGAAACCAGCACAATTTGTACACGGAAAGGTCATGGAAGCTCCATAGACACACCCAAACTCCCTGAGGGACTGAATTGCTGAGCAGAGGGCTGTGGGGACCATGGTCTCAGGGAACATCTAGCTCAATTGGCATAAGACCGTTTATAAAGAGAATGTTCTACATTCTACCTTGGTGAGTAGTGTCTGGGGTCTTAAAAACCTGTGAGCAGCCATCTAAGATACTCCACTGCTCTCATCCCTTCGGGAGCAAGGGAGAATGAAGAGAACAGGACACAAGGAAAAGATTAGTCTGAAGGACTAATGGACCACAGCTACCAAGGCCTCCACCAGACTGAGTCCAGTACAGCCTGATGTGCCCAGCTACCACCTCTGACTGCTCTGACCCGGATCACAACAGAGGGTTCTGACAGAGCTAGAGAAGGATGTAGAGCAAAATTCTAACACACAGAAAAAAAGACCAGATTTACTGGCCTAAAAGAAACTGGAGAAACTCCTAGAGTATGGCCCCCAGACACCCTTTTAACTCAGTGGTGAAGTCAATTCCGAGGTTCACCGTTCAGCCAGGGATTGGACAGCCCCATAAAACAAAACGGGACTAATGAGGCACAGCAGTCCAGGGACAAGGACTAGAAGGCAGGAGGGGTCAGGAAAGCTGGTGATAGGGAACCCAAGGTTGAGTAAGGACAGTGTTGACGGTAGTGGGATTGTTAACCATTGTCATAGGGCAACATGTGTGCTGTTTAATGAGAAACTATTTTGTTCTGTAAACCATCATCTAAAGTGAGAATAACAGCACAACTGGAAGAGCATAGTCAATGTCACTGAAGTGTGCATGTAGAAATTTTTGAAATGGTGTATCTTTGGCTATGTATATTTTCACCAAAATAAAATGTCGAGAAGGAAGAAGGTTGACATGTTGTGGGGTTGTTAACCACTGTAATAAAACAGTATGTGTACTACTGTTTAATGAGAAACTATTTGTTCTGTAAAACTTCACCTGAAGTACAATTAAAATAAAACAAAAATCTACAATGAGATATCAATACACCCTGACAATACTGACACTAATGCAAAAAATACAAAATAATAAATGCTAGGTTGCAGGGAAATGGGACCTCTATGCACTGCTGGTGGGAATGTAAAATGGTACAACCACTTTCGTAAATGATATGGTGCCTCCTTAAAAAGCTGGATATAAGAATACCGTATGATCCAGCAATCCCACTTCTAGAAATATATCCTAGAAAAATAAGAGCTGTCACATGAATAGACATATGCACACCCATGCAGCACTATTCACAATAGCAAAAAGATGGAAACAACCTAAATGTCCATCAGCAGATGAACATAAACAAATTATGATACATACACACAGTGGAATATTATGCAATCGTAAAGAACAATAATGAATCCTTGAAATATCTCACTTGGATGAATCTGTAGGGCATTATGCTGAATGAAATATGTCAGTTACAAAAGGACAAATATTGTATGAGACGACTATTACACGAACTCAAGAAAAGGTTTAAACACAGAAAAAAAATTCTTTGATGGTTAGGAGGGTGGGGAGGGAGGGAGAGGGGAAATTACTAACTAGATAGTAGAAAAATGTCTACTTTGGTGAAGGGAAAGACAACACACAATATAGGGGTAATCAGCACAATTTGATCAAAGCAAAAGCATAGATATTTCCTACTCACATCCAAACACTTTGAGGGACTGAGTAGCTGAGGCTAGGGGCTGGGGACCGTAGTCTAGAGGAATACCTACGTCAATTGACATAAGATAGTTCATAAAGAAAATCTTCTCTACTCTACTTTGGTGAGTAGATTCTGGGGTCTTAAAAGCTTGTGAGCCACCATCTAAGATAAAACTACTGGTCCCATCCTGTCCAGAGCAAAGGAGAATGAACAAAACCAAAAACACAAGGAAAATATTAGCCCAAAGAACTGAAGGACCACATGAACCGTAGACTCCACTAGCCTGAGCCCAGAAAAACTAGATGGTGCCTGCCTACCACTACCAACCACTCTGATAGGGATCACAACAAAGAGAGACAGAACAGGAGAAAAATGTAGAACAGAATTGAAATTCACAAAAACAGCAGAGACTGGAGGAAGCACCAAGACTATGGCCCCCAGACACTCTGCCAATCCAGAACTGAAACGACTTCCAAAGCCCACTTTTAAGACAAAGATCAGACAGGCCTATAAAACAAACAATAACACACATAAGGAACATGCTTCTTAGTTCAATCATGTATATGAAACCAAATGGGCAACTTCGTTCAAAGCAAGACAAGAATGCAAGAATAGGAACTGGATGAATGGACACAGGGAACCAAGGGTGGAAAGGTGGAGAGTGCTGTCACATTGTGGGAATTGCAACCAATGTCACAAAACAATATGTGTATCAATTTTTTGAATGAGAAATTAAAAAAAAAAAATTTCCAACACTTCTGAATCCTCCCTTTTCTTCCTCCATGTCAATGCCTTTCTCTGAGAGTGGTTAGTGCGCTTCTTTCTATTAAAATAAATTATATTCATCTTTTATTTTTTAATTTTATTTAAATTGAATCATAATATGTATACTATTTTGTGTCTTGTTTCTATTGCTCAACATCAAATTTGTAAGATTCATCCATATTATAAATGCAGTGTGTTAATTCTTACCTCTGGATAATATTTCATTTAGAGAGGAGGAGGGAATAAATATAACACAATTTAAGTATCGACTGTAACTGTTGATAGACATCTAGGCTGCTTCCACTTTGAGCATATTACAAATAATACTGTTATTAACATTATTATATGTATTATTTGTTGTAAACATGCATGCATTTCTATTGTATACATAACTTAAAATTGTTTTGGTGTGTTATAGGATATACACATGTTCAGCTTTATTGATATTACCATAGCGTTTTTCAGAATATTTATACCAATTAAACTTTACGAATCAAATTTCTACCAGTAATGTATGAGAGACTCCAGGTCTTAGGCAATGGTTGGTATTTTCTGTTATGTTAAATTAAACCATTCTGAAGAATATGGAGTGATTTTACATTGCATTTCCTTGTTGACTAATCATTATTATTTTTTATATTTATTGGTGAATTGGAGGTCTTCTTTGGTGAAATGCCTATTCACAATGTGTATTGCAAATATATTTGCCTACTTTGTAGTTTATATTTTCAGTTTCTTAGTGATGTCTTTTGTTTTATGTTCATGAAATCATTGTCTATTAATATGCTGGAGGTTTTCTCTTATTGTTTATTTTCGAAGTTTTATTACTTTACCTTTTCTATCTTGGAGTGCCATATATCTTAGATAAAATTTTATGTATGATGTAAAATAGGGGTCTAGATTTATGTTTTTTTCTACTCTGAATACTTCATTGACCCTAGTTGACCATTTTTTACCCCACTTCATTTCAATATAACCTTTCTCATCAATCATGTGAAAACCAAAAAAATAAAACAAACCCTCTGCCGTCGAGTCAATTCCAAATCATAATGATCCTTGTAATCTTTACAGGAGCAGACTGCCACATCTTTCTCCTGCAGAGCAGCTGGTAGGTTCGAACTGCTGACCTTTCAGTTAGCAGCCAAGTGTTTAACCACTGTGCTACCAGGGCTCCTCAGATAAGTTAATATAATTGATCTGTTTCTGGACTTCCAATTTTGCTTCAGTTTTCTATTTGATTTTTCACCAATAAAACAACTCTAAATACTACAGTGTATTAGTACTGATGACTCGTATTAACAATCTTTCAACTTTGTATTTCATCTTCAAAGACGTTTAGCTATGCTTGAACTTTTGGATTTTCTTTTTTCTTTTTTTTTCGGAATCAAACTGGAGAACTTCAGATAAAACACCTGCAGAGATATTAATCATATTGACATTGAATCTAAATATATATTTGGGTGGAATGATGTTTTTATATAACAGAATCCTCTTCCATGAACATGATATAGTCTTTCATTTATCTATAGTGTTATATAGTTTTATATGAATCCCAGAACACTTAATTATACTCATGCAGAACCTATACATAGACCAAGAGTCAGTCATTCAAACAGAATAAGGGTATACTGAGTGATTTAAAATCAGAAAAGCTGTGCATCAAGGTTGTATCCTTTCACTATACTTATTCAACCTGTATGCTGAGCAAATAATCCAAGAAGCTGGACTATATGAAGAAGAACGCAACATCAGGATTGGAGGATGACTCTTTAACAACCTGTGCTATGCAGATGACACGACGTTCCTTGCTGAAAGCAAAGAGGACTTGAAGCACTTACTGATGAAGATTAAAGACTACAGCCTTCAGTATGGATTACACCTCAACATAAAGAAAAGAAAAAATCCTCACAACTGGACCAATAAGCAACATCATGACAAATGGAGAAAAGATGGAAGTTTTCAAGGATTCATTTTACTTGGATCCACAATCAACACCCATGGAAGCTGCAGCCAATAAATCAAACCACATATTGCATTGGGCAAATCTGTTGCAAAAGATCTCTTTCAAGTGTTAAAAAGTAAAATACAACTTGGAAAACTAAGATGTGCCTGACTCAAGCCATAGTATTTTCAACCACCTCATATGCATGCAAAAGTTGGATGATGAGGAAAGAAGTCAAAGAAGAATTGACACCTTTTAATTATGGTGTTGGTGAAGAGTATTGAATACGCCATGGACTGCTAGAAGAATGAACAAATCTGTCTTAGAAGAAGTACAGCCAGAATGCTCCTTAGAAGCATGGATGGTGAAACTCTGTTTTGTACTTTGAACATGTTATCAGAAGGCACCAGTCTCTAGATAAGGATATCATGCTTGGCAAAGTAGAGGGTCATCAAAAAAGAGGAAGACCCCCACAAGATTGACACAGTGGCTGCAACAATAGACTCAAGCATAACAACGGCTGTGAGCCTTGCACAGGACCGGGCAGCGTTTTGTTCTGTGGTACATAGAGTCGCTATGAGTTAGAACCGACTTGACAGCACCTAACAACAGCAGCAACAACAAATCGGTTCTGATTCATAGTGATCCTATGTACCACAGAACAAATCGCTGCCCGGTTCTGTGCCATCCTTACAATCGTTATGCTTGAGCCCATTGTTGCAGCCACTGTGTCAATCCATCTCATTGAGGATCTTCTTTTTTGCTGACGCTGTACTTCACCAAGCATGATGTCCTTCTCCAGGGGCTGTTCCCTCCTGACAACGTGTCCAAAGTATGTAAGATGTAGTTTTGCCATCCTTGTTTCTAAGCAGCATTCTGGTTGTACTTCTTCCAAGACAGAACCAACTGGACAGTGCCTGAAAACAACAATGTAGTTTTATGTGTTGAGGTATTACATTTTGTTAGATTGTTTCCTCTGTATATATACTATTTGAAGCTATTGTTTCCCAAAATAATATGTTGAATACTTAATCCTTATTACCTGTGCACGTGACCTTGTTTGGAGACATTAGTTAACATAAATTCATACTGGAGTATGGTGGGTTCTAATCCCATCTGGCTGACATCTCATAAAAGGAGACACAGGAGCACACAGATAAAACAATAGAAGAATTCAGGAAAACAATACAATAACAAAATGACAGAATAAACAGGTTACTAGAAACCATACAAAAACAGCAACTAGGAAACCAAAAGATTTACAATAAAATTTCAGAATCAGGAAAAACTCAATAGAATGTCATAGAAGCAGAATTGAGACAATGGAAGTCAGAATTGGTGAAATTAAAGATAAATCCCTTGACACCAATTTGTTTGAAAAAAATCAGAAAAAAGTAATGAAAAATGTAGAATGCCTTTACTGGCATGTATCAAAAAAACATAAAATAACAAATGTTGCAGATGCTGTGGGGAGATTGGAACTCTTATGCACTACTAGTGGGAATGCAAAATGGTACACCCATTTTGGAAAATGATATGGCACATCCTTAGATGTTAAAGAATGGGTATATGATTAGAAGTCCAATGAGAGGAGGCAGGGCCAAGACGGTAGAATAATCAGACACTCCCTGTCATCTCTCTTACAAAGACAAGTGAATTGGATATATATGACAATCTAAACTAAACCAAGTCGATTCTGACTCATAGTGACCCTATAGGACAGAGTAGAACCACCCTGTAGGGTTTCCAAGGGTAGCTGGTGAATTCAAACTGCCAACCTTTTGGTTAGCAGCCAAACCCTTGATCTAGGAACCTTAAATATCAAAGACAAAGCTGAAGAATCAGACTGTGTGTCAAGTGGAAAGAGAGATAACTCAAAAACAGAGGAAACGGGGAATTACGGATTGCTGGTGTCCTGCTAGCCAAACCAGCACAGCACGGACATATAGAGGCAAGCAGCAGCAAGCCAAAACCCACCCCATCTGGTGCAGTTAAGCAGGAGCAACTGTTCAAGCACCTCCAGAATCAAATAGGAGTGACATCACACATGCAAAAGTTAAGTGCGCGCTCCCAACCATCATGTGTACCATTGCCCCTCTCACCACAGCTCCACAGGCCAAGGAACGTTCCCTCTCCCTCATCAAACCCCCTCCCTGCTCCAGTACCAGTCCAGTGGCATTCAACACTGCCATGCCCAGTAAGCTGAGAACTCACAGCCCCAGTTCAGAGGTACCTAACTCTTCACCCAGTCACAGGCATAGGGGATCCATGGGCTTGCAACAACCTCTACCCCATCTGATCATCTGCATCAGTGCCTTGCTAGATGAGTTGGCACAGTATGTACACATTGGCATAAGGCAGGCAGAGTTCCCAGCTGAAGCCCATTTTCACTGGCAGCAGCCAAGTGGGAGCTTCAGATTTGTGACGTTTGACACTGCCCTACCCCCTAAGCCTATAGCTCTCAGCTGATTCTGAAGCATCTGCCCCTTAGCCCAGCCACTGATGCAGGGGGTCCACAGATTTGAAGCACCCTTCACCCCCACTGATCACACACACCAGTGCCTTACTGGCCAACCCAGCACAACACACTCTTATTAGGACAAAGTGGGCAGGGCTCCCAGCTGAAGCACATTTTCAACTGCAGCAACCAAGTGGGAGCTGAAGATCTGTGGCATTCAAAACCACCCACCCTCTAAGTAGGGGCATCAATCACCCAAATCAGGGGTCTGAGGGCTGGCAGTACCACCCACTCCATCCAGCCACTCACAATGGGGAACTAAGAAAAATTGGCACCCCCCAATCCCTCCAGTCAATGGCAATGGGCTCCCAAGGACCAATTGCACTACTTCCTCCTGACCCTCCACTATGCACTGTAGTGGACAGGGGTGAGTCTCCATCCAGACACCTGGGGGTAGCTGACAGCCTCTTGCCTTGCCCCCTACATTGCTCCCCACTACAACTAGAGACTTGTGCCTGCTCCAAACATCTGCCATGAAGCCCTGACCACCCAAGACTGTAGGTGACAGTTTCTGTACCACAAACTTGGTGACCGACAACCTGGGCACCTTTGCCCAACCATATGACAAGTGGCAGAGTACACATACAAAACCCAACAAACCCAACCCAACGACCAGGGAGAACACCCTCACATCCACAGCCAGGTGGCCAACAGAACAGATACATCATATCACCAAAAACGCCGCCTACACCCTCAGTAGCCCTGCAAGAACAATAAACAGAGTCCGAGGATCACACACCTAGTAGCTCCTCCACCCAACTAGAGACAGGAAGTGAGAGCTCCAACTTGGCTGGATTAAAGATCAGTGTATCACACATACCCAGCCTACTTGGCTATATCAAAACAAAACAAAACAAAAAT
Organism: Trichechus manatus latirostris; assembly: GCF_000243295.1. Taxonomy (NCBI): domain Eukaryota; kingdom Metazoa; phylum Chordata; class Mammalia; order Sirenia; family Trichechidae; genus Trichechus; species Trichechus manatus. The sequence goes on along the minus strand of NW_004443991.1, from coordinate 5,808,158 downwards.
TCAGGACACAGTAAACAAACATAAAATAAATATATATAATAACTTTTTGATGCCTAGGAGACAGCAGTCAATATTGAAAACACATAAAGAAGCAGGACAAGATGGCTTCAGCAAGCAACCAAAATAGAGAACAAGAAAACCTTCTGAAGGAAGATAAGGTAACAGAACTACCTGATAAAGAATTAAAAATGATAATATACAGAGCTCTCAAAAATATCAAGAAGGAGATCAGGGAAAACACAGACCAAACCAAGGAGCACACAGACAAAACAATAGAAGAATTCAGGAAAACAATACAATAACAAAATGACAGAATAAACAGGTTACTAGAAACCATACAAAAACAGCAACTAGGAAACCAAAAGATTTACAATAAAATTTCAGAATCAGGAAAAACTCAATAGAATGTCATAGAAGCAGAATTGAGACAATGGAAGTCAGAATTGGTGAAATTAAAGATAAATCCCTTGACACCAATTTGTTTGAAAAAATCAGAAAAAAGTAATGAAAAATGAAGAATGCCTTTTACTGGCATGTATCAAAAAAACATAAAGTAACAAATGTTGCAGATGCTGCGGGGAGATTGGAACTCTTATGCACTACTAGTGGGAATGCAAAATGGTACACCCATTTTGGAAAATGATATGGCACATCCTTAGAAAGCTAGAAATAAAAATACCATGTGATCTAGCAATCCCACTCCTAGAAATATATCCTAGAGCAATAAGAGCCATCACACAACTAGACATATGCAAGCCCATGTTCAGTGCAGCATTGTTCACAATAGCAAAAAGATGGAAACAATCTGGAAGCCCATCAACAGATGAATGGATAAACAAATACAATACGTACACACAGTGGAGTACTACACAACGATAAAGAACAGTGATGAATCTGTGAAGCATCTCACAACACAGATGAATCTGGAGGGCATTATGCTGAGTGAAATAAGTCAGTCATGAAAGGACAGATATTGTATGTAACCACTAGTATAAAAACTCATGAAAATCTTTACACACAAAAATAAACAGTCTTTGACGGTTATGAGGGAGGGGAGGGGTGAGGATGGAAAAATCTAAATAGACAATAGATAAGTGGTAACTTTGGTGAAAGTTAAGACAGTACACAATACTGGAGAAGCCAGAACAACTTGTTGAATGCAAGGTCATGGAAGCGCCATAGACACAACCAAACTCCATGAGGGACTGAATTGCTTGACTGAAGGCTGTAGGGACCATAGTCTCAGGGAACACCTAGCTCAATGGCATAACATAGTTTATAAAGAAAATGTTCTACATTCTACTTTGGTGAGTAGCATCTGGGGTCTTAAAAGCCTGTGAGCAGCCGTCTAAGATACTCCACTGGTCTCCCCCTTCGAGAACAAGGGAGAATGAAGAAAACTAAAGATAAGAGGCAAAGATTAGTCCAAAGGACTAATGGACCACAACTACCATGACCTCCACCAGACTGAGTCCAGTACAACTAGATGGTGCTTCGCTACCACCACTGACTGCTCTGACAGGAATCACAATAGAAGTTCCCAGACAAAGCTGGAAAAAAATGTAGAACAAAATTCTAACTCACAAAAAAAGGCTAGACTTACTGACCTGATAGAGACTGGAAAAACCCCAAGAGTATGACACCCAGACAGTCTTTTAGCTCAGTAATGAAGTCACTCCTGAGGTTCACCCTTCAGTCAAAGACTAGACAGGCCCATAAAACAAAATGAGAATAAAGAGGAACACCAGCCCAGGGGCAAGGACTAGAAGGCAGGAGGGGACAGGAAAGCTCTTAATAGGGAATTCAAGGTCAAGAAGGGTGAGTGTTGATATGTCATGGGGTTGTTAACTAATGTCATAAAACAATATGTGTACTAGCTGTTTAATGAGAAGCTAGTTTATTCTGTAAAACTTTATCTAAAGTACAATAAAAAAAGAAAAGGGGGGGAATGCCTAAGAATCATGTGGGATGGTATCAAGAAGATGAACATACCAGTGATCAGAGTACCAGAACGGGGGAAATAATGCAAAATGCAGACAGAATTACTAAAGATTTGCTGGCAGATAACTTCCCTAATATCATGAGAGATGAGATGATATCTATCTAAGAAGCTCAACGACTCATGGAGGATAGATTTCAAAAGAAAGTCACCAAGATGTATTATCAAGCTTGCAAATACCGAAGATAGTGAAAAAATCCTGAGAGTGGCTAGGGGTAAATGAAAAGTCACCTACAAAGGAGAAACAATAAGACTAAGCTCTGATTACTCAGCAGAAACTATGCAGGCAAGAACAGTGGGATGACATATATAAAATCTTGAAGAAAAAAAACTGCCAGCCAAAAATTATATATCTAACAAAACTGTGTCTCACTCACAATGAAGAAATCAGGTCATTTCCAGATAAACAGAAATTAAGGGAATATGTAAAAACAAGGTCAAAATTACAAAAAATATTAAAGAGTCCTCCAGTTACAGAATCAACAGCATCAAATAGCAATCCAAGACTAAAACACAGGACAGATCAACAAGATACCAACCAGATAGGAAATTCTCAAAAATAAAACAAAGCTGAAAGACTCAAAATAGAGAAGCAGAGATGTCAATATGTAAATGACGACAGTGTCCAAACAAAAAAGAAGGAATAAATGATATAATCACAGAACTTCCACTGGGGAGGAAGTCACAGTGATATCAAGAAATGAAGACTGGTCTACACTTAGAAAAATAAAGGTAAATTTCAAGGTAAACACAAAGAAAGTTAACAAACCCACTCATCAAAATGAAAAAGAAGAAAATCTTAGACCTAGCAAACACAAAATCAACAATAACAAAAAAAAAAAAAAAAAAAAAAATGAAGTGAAAATCCATAAACAAAAGAACTCAGCACAGAAAATTCAGTGGAACAAAGAAACCATCAACATCACACACACACAAATACAAAAAAATAACAGCACTAAACTCATATCTACCAATAATTATACTCAATGTAAATGGCCTAAATGCACCAGTAAAGAGACAGAGAGTGGCAGAATGGATAAAACAAACAGGATCCATCTATGTACTGTCTACAAGAGACACACCTTTGACACAAAGACAACCTAAAACTCAAAGGATGAAAAAAAAAATACATCAAGCAAACAACAAACAAAAAAGAGCAGTAGTGGCAATATTACTCTCCGACTAAATAGACTTTGAAGCAAACTCCACCATAAAGGACAAGGAAGGACAGTATGTAATGATTAAAGGCCAATACACCAGGAGGACATAAACATAATAAATACATATGTATCCAATGACAGAACTCCAAAATACATAAAATAAACTCTAACAGCATTGAAAAGAGAAATTTGCAGTCTCACAATAACCGTAGAAGACTTCAAAAAAGCACATTCGGTGAAAGACAAAACATCTAGAAACAAACACAATAAAAATACAGAAAATCTAAATGACACCATCAACCAACTCAACCTCAAAGACATACGGAATGCTCCACCTGACAGGAGCAAAGTATACTTTTTTCCCCAATGCACATGGAACAATCTACAGAATAGACCACATCTTAGGCCACAAAGTAAGCCTTAACAAAATCCAAAACATCGAAATAATACAAAGCATTTTCTCTGATCATAATACAGTAAACGTAGAAATCAATAACAGAAACACTAAGGGAAAAAAAAGAGATACATAGAAACTGAACAACGCTTTGCTTAAAAACTACTGGGTAACAGAAGAAATCAAGGATAGAATAAAAAGATTCATATAATAAATGAGAATGAAAACACATCTTATCAAACCTTTGAGACACAGCAAAAGAAGTACTTGGAGGTGGATTTATAGCAATAGACGCACACATCAAAAAAGAAGAAAGGGCCAAAATTAAAACATTAACCCTACAACTTGAACAAATAGAAAGAGAGCAGCAAAAGGAGCATGCAGGCACCAGAAAAAAGGAAATAATGAAGACTAAAGCATAAATAAATGACACAGAGCACAGAAAAACAATTGAAAGAATCAACAAGGCCAAAAATTAGTTCTTTTAAAAGATCAACAAAATTGACAAACCACTGGCCAAAATGACAAAAGAAAAACAAGAGAGGAAGCAAATAACCTGAATAAAAATGAAATGGGTAATATTACAACAGACCTAAATGAAATAAAAAGGAACGTAACAGAATACTATGAAAAATTGTACTTCAACAAATTTGAAAAACTAGAGGAAATGGAAAAATTTCTAGAAACACACTACCTACCTAAAGTAACACACACTGAGGTAGACAAACTAAACAGTCCCATAACAAAATAAGAGTTTGAAGAGGATTATTTTTTTAAAAATCCCCTGCCCGCCAACCTCCCCAAAGAAAGCCCTGGCCCAATAGCTTCACTGGAGAGTTCTACCAAATTTCAGGAAACAGCTCACAAAAATACTACTCAAACTATTTCAGAACATAGAAAAGGAAGAAGTACTCTTGAATTCATTCTATAAAGCTGACATAACCCTGATACCAAAGCCAGGCAAAGACATCACAAAAAAAGAAAATTACAGACCAATATCCATCATGACTATAAAGGCAAAAATTCTCAACAAAATTCTAGCCAATAGAATTCAACAGCATATCAAAAAATAATACATCATGACCAAGTAGGATTCATACCAGATATGCAGGAATGGTTCAACATTAGAAAAACAATCAACGTAATACACTACATAAATAAAACAAAAGAAAAAAATCACATGATCATCCGAATTTATGCAGAAAAGGCATTTGACAAAGTCCAACACCCATTCATGATGAAAACTCTTAGCAAAATAGGAAGAGAAATTCCTTGACATAATAAAGGGCATTTATACAAAACCGACAGTTAACATAATTCTTAACAGAGAGAGAGACTGAAAGCATTCCCCTTGAGAATGGGAACAAGACAAGTATGCCCTTTATCACCAATCTTATTCAACATCATGCTGTAAGTCCTAGCTAGGATCAATAAGGCAAGAAAAGAAATAAAAGGCATCCAAATTGGTAAGGAAGAGAAAAAACTCTCTCTATGTGCAGATGGTATGATCTGATACACAGAAAACTCCAAAAATCCACAAAAAGCTACCGTAACTAATATAAGATTTCGGCAAAGTAGCAAAATAAAAGATTAACATACAAAAATCAATTGGATTTCCTCTACATCAACAAAGAGAACTTTGAAAAGGACATCACCAAATCAATACCATTTAATATAGTCCCTAACAAGATAAAATATTTAGGAAGACATCTAACCAGGAATGTAAAAAACCTATACAAAGAGAACTATAAAACACTACTGCAAGAAACAAAAAGAGACCTAAATAAGTGAAAAAACATATCATGCTCATGGATAGCCAGACTCAATATTGTGAAAATGTCAATTCTAACCCAATACAATACAGTCCAGATCGAAATTCCAACAGCATTCTTTAACGAGATGGAGAAAAAAATCACCAACTTTATATGGGAACGGAAGAGGACCCAGATAAGTAAAGCATTATGGAAGAAGAAGAACAAAGTGGGAGGCCACACACTATCTGATTTTAGTACTTATTATACAGCCTCAGTAGCCAAAGCAGCCTGGTGTTGATACAACAACAGACATATAGACCAATGCAACAGAATTGAGAACCCAGACGTTAATCCATCCACCTAGGAGCAGATGATAATTGACAAATGGCCAAAGTCCATTAAATGGGAAAAAGATAGTCTCTTTAACAATTGGTGGTGCCATAACTGGATGTCCATCCATGAAAAAATTAAACAAGATCCATGCTTCACACCATACACAAAATCTAGCTCAAAATAGATCCAAGACCTAAATATAAAACCTAAAATGATAAAGATCATGAAAGAAAAAATAGAGACAATGCTAGGGGCCCTAATACTTGGCATAAATAGTATATAAACCATAACTAACAATATACAAACACCTGAAGAGAAACTAGATAACTGGGAAAACCCATTGCTGTCAGGTCAATTTCGACCCATAGCAACCTTATGGGACAGAGTAGAACTTCCCCACAGGGTTTCCAAAGAGCTGCTGGTGGACTGAAACTACTGAGCTTTTGGTTAACAGCTGTATCTCTTAACCACTGGGAGCTCCTAAAAATTAAATACTTATGCTCATCAAAAGACTGCACTAAAAGAGATCACACAGGATGGGAAAATTTCTTTTCCTATGACATATTTGACAAGCATCTAATCTCTAAAATCTACAAAATACTTCAACACCTAAACAACAACAAGACAAATAATCCAGCTAAAAAAATGCTCAAAGGATATGAACAGACACTTCACCAAACAAGACATTCAGGTGGCTAACAGGCTCATGCGGAGATTTTCACAATCATTAGCCATTAAAAACAAAAAAACCAAACCCATTGTTGCTGAGTCAATTCCGATCATTACCATTAGAGAAATACAAGTCAAATCTACAATGAGATACCATTTCACCTCGACATTACTGGTAATAATAAAAAAAAAAGAAAATAACAAATGTTAGAGAGGTTTTGGGGAGATGGGAACACTTGCACACTGCTGGTTGGAATGCAAAATGGTAAAATTACTTTGGAAAATGATATGACACATCCTTAAAAAGCTAGATATAGAAATACCATATGATCCAGCAATCCCACTCATAGGAATATATCCTAGAGAAATATGAGCTGTGACACGAATAAACATATGCACATCCATGTTCACTATTCAGAATAGCAAAAAGACAGAAACAACATAAATTTCCATCAATAAATGAATCAATAAACAAATTGTGGTACATACACACAATGAAAGACTAACCAACAATAAAGAACAATGATGAATCTGTGAAACCTGTTACAACATGGATGAATCTGAAGGGCATTATATAGAATGAAATGTCAGTCACAAAATTACAAACATTATACGAGACCACTATTACAAGAACTCTAGAAAAGGTTTATACAAGAAAAAAAAAATTCTTTGATAGTTACAAGGATATGGAGGGCGGGGGAGGGAAAATCACTAAATAGTAGACAAGAGTCAATTTTGGTGAAGGGAAAGACAACACACAATATAGGAGAAGTCAGCACAATTTGATCAAAGCAAACGCATAAGTTTCTTAGGCACATCCAAACACCTTCAGGGACTGAATTGCTAGGTCTGGGGGCTGGGGACCATAGTCTCAGGGGACATCTAGGTTCATAAAGAAAATGTTCTCCATCCTACTTTGGTGAGTAGCTTCTGGGGTCTTAAAAACTTGTAAGCAGCCATACAGCTATTGGTCCCATCCTGTCTGGAGCAAAAGAGAGAGAGAAAACCAAAGACACAAGGAAAATATTAGCCCAAAGGACTAAAGGACCACAAGAACCAGAGCCTCCACAAGCCTGAGCCCAGAAGAACTAGATGGTGCCCTGCTACCACCACCATCAGCTCTGAACGGGATCAAAACAGAGAAAAATGTGGAACAAAATTGAAATTCATGAAAAAAGACCAGAGTTACTGGTCTAACAGAGACTGAAGGTATACCTGAGACTATGGTCCCCAGACACTCTGCTAACTCAGAACTGAAACCACTTCCAAGGCCCAGTTTTCATACAAAGATTAGACAGACCTATAAAACAATCAAGTTTGCAAGACCAAATGGGCAATTCCTGCCCAAAAGCAAGACAGTAACACAGGAACAGACGGGAACTGGACGAATGGACACAGGGAACCCCGCTTGGAAAGGGGGCGTGTGATGTCACATTGTGGGGATTGCAACCAATGTCACAAAACAATATGTGCATAAATTTTTGAATGAGAAACTAACTTGAGCTGTAAACTTTCATCTAAAGCACAAGAAAATAAATAAATGAATAAATAAGCAAATAAATAAGAAGTCCAATGAAAGCCAAGAAATACCAAGGATTGCTGGGAGCCACCAGAAGCTAGGAGAGGTATTAAACAGTTTCCCTGTTAGGGCCCTTAAAGGAAGCAACACAGCTGATTCCTTGATTTGGATTTCTAGTCTCAAGAACCATGAAGCAATGAATTTCTATCTTTTAAAGGCTCACTCTTTGTAGTATTTTGTTAATGCAGCCCTAGGAACTAGGACGGTTGTGATAGATACCTGATTTCTAATCTCCTATACCATCTCATTAAAATACTCAAGAAAACACAAGCATAGATTCAGAGATTCAACTGCTCAGGGATGTATTTATATTGTTCCATTATCTGCCAGAAACCACAAGAAAATTGTATCCAGTCAAACTGTAGTTGTGTGCTCAGACAAAAATGTGTTGGAACTCAAGCAATTTCCTATAGAAAATTTTAATTTCTCCCACCATCGTATTTCACCATTATATCAGAGAGGTGGTGTTTTCCCCAACTGAAGGGAAGAGAGGCTTTTTACTAAGATTTGCAATTTGCTTTCCAATAATTAGGGTTTTTTCAACCTGCACGCTAATCCATTATTACCTCTCTACTAAAAAAAGACATGTATGTGTAAATGTTAGTAACATTGCCTAAGCAATTATGACAGTGAATAAAGGGTGAAGTAGCACATTTGGGGAAGTTAGCAAAGGTGAAGTGCTAACCCTCAAAGAGCCATTAGATTATTAGAGGGACGTATATTGTCCTACATTTTTTCTCTGATAAATCAAGATTCCAGGCACAAGCTACTTCAAATTATATGTCTTATACTCTCATGCAAGCAGAATAGTACGTATCTGCTTTCATGGGAGCTAAGTGATTTCAAAAAAACAAGAAACTTGGCTAGAGGATGTGCATGACATTGATCCCTCTGGTTGAAGATCTGAGATGAGGTTTCTAACAAAAACAGATAAACAGGCAAGAAAACCAAAGAAAATTCAACTTCACTCTTTAACAATAAATCACAGACCTGAGTAAGTCTACCCTCATTCAAGGATCTATAACACACATGAAATACTCCTAACTTAAAAACTAAAACACAGCTTCTAACTAGAAATAAAGAGCTTAATTTTCACAAATGCGTCAGAGAGAAATCAGCAGTAATTTTTCAAAAGTGGAAAATTGGTAGACTAAATAAAAATAAATTATGGAAGAGTTAAAGACAGCTGAGGAACATATGTTGGAGTTTAAACCACTGTAATGGATAGTGTGGAGAATCACCCAGATTCTCCTCTACCAGAGGAAGGCACTCATTCTTTCAGCTTCCAGGAATGTTGTCTACTGATAGGTCACAGCTGAGTCTCTCCCCATAATCCTGCCCCGGACAGCAACTGTTCCCAAGGACACACATCACCTCTCTGGAAGCAGCACATATCCAACAACTGACCTTCGTAAATGTGCAAAGGTTACCTCATTCACTTCAATTTTGACAACTCTGAAAGGCCATCCCAGCTCCAGGGCTCGCTGTGAAATCTGATGGGTCCTCAGTTTGACTGCATCCCTGTGTAACTCCTCCCTTGCATAATCTGTTTCCCTTAACTTCCTCGAAGATGTTATTTCTGAGTGCGTACCCCAATAAACTCCCTGAACTCAAATATCCCTCTCAGAGTCTATTTCCCAGGAAGCAGACTTTTGATAGTTGATTTCAGAAATCAGAGGAAGCACACTCTAAATTTGGGTTTTGGAGCTGGATTACCTGTTGTCAGAGTGACAGTGCAATTGTTAGAACTTTTTAAAGGTGGTGAATGGCAGTGGTATACTACAGGAAGTAAATATGTCATGTAGGTAAAATGTATCAGACTTGAGAAGTATGGGGGGAACATTTTCATAGGGATTGCAGAGTTAGTTGGTTGTTGCTATAGGCAGTAGATGTTTTGGAGAAAGAAAATAAAAAGCTGTGGGTGATTATTCAGCAATTAAAGGCTAACTGTGAAAGCCAGAAGGTCTACCTGGCAACATAAAAAGAGAATCTCATTTTGCCCAACTACAGGCCGTAAAAACAAAGTACCAAGACACAGATTTCATCATAAGCGTAGCAAATCTCTAGACTTTGCTGAATTATCCAGTCAAGCAACCTACAGTTAGAAGGAACTGGACCCTGAGGTAAGGTATAAGCCAATACCCTAGAAATCTTGAATTATCACTGTCCTTTAGTCTTTTAAGCTTGTAGAAGTAGTCCACTCTTAATTGCTTAAAAAAAAAAAGAAACAAAAAATAAAAACCTTTCCTTAAAAATGATGCAGCTGCATCTGCCTTAGATATGGAAGAGTTTAAATATGGGAGCACTTTCTTGGGGTATAAAATTTACCAACCTCGGAAGGATGCAAGGAAATCATGCTAAGATAATAATGGCCCACATTAAGTGAAGTAAAAATTTTAGGGCCTCTTTTTCAGAGAGTAGAAGTTACGAAGGGTAAGGATTTTTTAGCATGTGAAAGCCTACCATGTACCGTCCTCTTGGGAGAAGCACTAAAGGCCCAAGCAGACAAAATGACTCAGCTAGTTGATATCATGCAGCTTCTGTCATCAGCCATCCCAGAAAGACTCAATAGGTGTGTGAATTCATTACCCATGATGGCAGAGGAGAAAGCTATGCTTGGGCCCAACAGCATGGGCTCCCACTCACCAGGTGCTAATCTAGTTATTGCTAATGTATGTCCAGTTTGCCAGCAACAAAGACTGATACTAAGCCCTTGATATGTTACCATCCTTCTACAAGATCAGCCAGATATGGCTGGGAATTTGATTACTTTAGATCCCTTCCTCTCCGGAAGTACCAGTGATTTTTCTTCACTGGAATCCACACATGTTCCATTGTTTTTGCCTTTCATGCCTCTACACCCCACTATTCATGGGCTTACAAAGTGCTTGATCCACCAACACGGGATCCACCATACACCATATCTAATCAAGGATTCCACTTTACAGCAAATGTGGTCACATGACAATGGTGTCCATTGTCTTATCAAATGTCACACCACACAGATGCTGGAGGATGCACTCCAAATCAAGGACATTATAGGATGTTATTCCCTAATGTGAGATCAAAGGACTGGGGATCACGAGCTACAAATAAGAATGGCACTACTTAACATCACTGCAATTAAGTCACTTAGGGAGCCGGTGTTTCCCATACCCACATCTCTAGCCTCTGCATATGTGAATGTCCTTCTACTTATAGAGAAAATGATTCCCCATGGGATGTTTAAGCTTTCACCCTATCATTTCATCCATTTTATGCCAAGAGACCAACAGTCAAGAAAATGAGTTGCCATTCTGCCAGGGTAATCGACCCTGACCCTCATAGGGAAGTAAAGCTGCTTTTACATACAGGAGACACATAATTTGGAAGCCAGAAGATCCACTGGTCTTCTCTTAGTACTGCCCAAACAAAGTTGATTGTAAATGGACAAGTGAAGTACCTAGAGCCTAAGAAGTTCACGATATCCATTGCCTCAGACTCCTCAGGGATGTGCAAGTGGATCAAACCAACAAGTAAGCCATCTAGATTAGCAGAGGTGCTAGTTGAAGTTGAGGGGACTCTAGAACTTGTATTTAAGTAGGTTAGTGATGAATACCAGGTGAAGCCCTGATATCATCTGCAGTGGCAGGTGTTGTTTCTCACTAACCTTCCTTTTGTAATTTTCATCAGGAAAAGAGGCTATCTGAATCCTGAAACAGTTGTGTCCAAATAGGGTAAAATTATTATACAAAACAAATTGTTCTGATTGTTGCAATGGATGGATTGCACTGACGCTGTTGTGCACTGCTCAGATCATTGCCTCCAGGATGGAGGCACTCTTTCTCTCATTGCTCTGAGTGATGCCATTTGATACATACAGTTAATTCCCTCTTCAAGAATGGACCACAGTTAATGGGATCGTTCTATTCAAGAATACAGTCCTTCCCTAAGGTCAACCTATGCCCAGTGACTGTTCCATGCTGGGGTTCAAGTACTTGTTCTCACACTTTTACAGAAAATCTAGTTAAACTGGCTAATCCATATACTTTGGAAATAGTAAACTTTTTTTTACTAGGTATTGAAAAACATTGTCAGTATGTTTTCATAGGATTTGTTGTTACTCTCTAATTCACCTTATTCAAAAAGATCTAGTAATTATTTAAGCAGAATTAATCCTAAATAATGCTAAAGTAATAAATTAGTTAGGGTTATTGTGTTATACCCACCCACATTTCTATGTTATGTTGTGATACAACCTTCGATTGCACTCTAAATGAGATCTTTTTCTAAGCCATTCATGGCAAATTATTTGAAAACTATAGTTTTAATAAATAACAATAAATTGTTCTAGATGTTTGACATAATTTCCTTTTTAAATGTCAATTTTCATTGATACTTTTTTGATCAATGTATTGTTTAGGATTTTTTTTTTCTACAAGTAATGGGAAACCCCAAAACAACTGGCTTAAATATGGTGAGGATTTAATATCTCACAGTGTAAGATTTTTCAAAAAAAGGTGGTTTAATTTTGCTAAATCCATTGGCCAAATAAAGCTGTCAAATACATTCTTATTGCTTCATTTTTTCAGATGTAGATGGAACATTCACCGAGATAAACCATGTTTGGGGTTATAAAAAAACTGAATGATTTTGAAAGAACTAAAATTACGCAGAGTATGTTTGCTAATTACAACAAAATTAAATTAGAAATAAAAAAACAAACCCCCAAAATATTTGGAAACCAAACTATACAACCCTCAATAACTCATGGAAAAAGAGGTAGTCACAACAATAAAGAACAATAATTTGCATTGCAAAACATGAAAACAACGTATCTACATTTGTGGAATGCAGTCAAAGTCATGTTCAGAGTAAAATTTATAGTATTTAATGTTTATATTAGAAGATAAGAAAGGTTTCCAGTCAATGATGTAAGCTTCCACCTTAAGAAACAATAAAAAAGAAAAGAAAAAAATACTAGCAAACTAAACCCAATGCAAGCAAAAGGAAAGAAATAATAATAAAAATGAAATTTAAAATAAAAAATGATATAAATTGCTGCAAATTTCTGAATTAAAGATATGTTTTTAAAGGTCAATATATTGGCACATCTCTATTGAAATTTACCAGGGAAATTGAGGGAATGTACAAATTACTAATATTAGGAATGAAACAGGCAACAACACTTCAGAGTACAGACATTAAAAGTATAAGAGAATATTACAAACAAGCCCATGCCCATAATTTTGACAACTTAGATAAAATAGACAAAGCACTCAAAAAAAAAAAAAAAAAACCTACCAAATTTCATAGATATTCTAAATAGTCATTTCTATTAAATAACTTAAATTCATACTGAAAAATCTCCAACAGGAAAAAAGACATCCTAAACTACTTTACTGGTGGATTATACAAACAATTTTATGAGGAAAAAACACATATTTTTTCACACAATCTTCTAGAAAATTGGAATACTTCCAATTCATTTTACCATGAAACTATTACCACAAAACCAAAACCAAATGAATATATTTCATGAACAGAAAATCACAGGCCAATATTGCCATGACAACAGACGTAAAAATTCTGAACAAAACATAAGCAAATTGAATCTATCTAATGGTTTCTGCCTATCTATCTATCTCTCTATCTATCTTTATATCTAATACCTGATAGATGATAGACAGAAAGGCAGGCAGGCAAGTGGACAGGTAGGCAGATAGACAGACAGATAGTTAATATATTGTAAGCCAGTTCGATTTTTCCTGGGAAAGCAATCTTGAATCAGCATTCAAAAGCTACCAATATGACTCCTCATAGCAACCAACTGGGGGACAAACCATGTGATCCTCTCAATAGATGCTGAAGAAACAAGTGAAAAAAGTAAATTCTCAACACACTAGGAATAGAATGAAACTTCTTCAACATGATAAAACACATCTACAAAAAACTCTACAGAGCAAACATCATAATTAATGATGAAAGACTGAATGCTTTCTCCTAAAGATAAGAAGTCAAGGGAATTTGTTTTTACTATTCAAAATTAAGAATGTTTGCATTTTAAAAGACACTAAAGTAATGTAAAGGCAAGCCACATAGCAGAAGATTACAAAACATATGTGCTAAAGTATTTGCATCCAGCATACTTAAAGAACTCTTAAAATATCACAAACAATACATCACAATAAAAAGGGACAAAATATTTCAACAGAATCTTCACTAAAGATTTACAGATGATAATCAAGCATTGAAAATTATCCCAACATCATTTTCCATTAAGGAAATCCAAATTAAAATCAAAATGAAATACCACTATATACTTACTGGAAGAACTAAAGTAAAAATAAAACAAAAAATTTGACAATAACAAATGCTAGTAAAGATGTGTAACAATTGCCATACTGTCATGTAGTGCTTTTCAGAAGGTCAGATGGGGCAGCCTCTTTAGATGGGTATTTGCATGCACATTTTTAGTAGCTTCATTTATGATTGCCAAATAATGGGTAAAACATAAGCAAAAACAACAAATGTCCTTCCACTGCTGAGTAGGTACATATCCATAGAATTCTCCACTTTTAAGAACTTATGTGATTAGATTAGACCCACAGTAATCTCCCCATCTCAAGGTCCATAACCTTAATCATATCTGTAAAGTCCCTTTTACCACGTAAGATAACATAGTCACAAGTTCCAAGGATTAGGACACAGACATCTTTGTAATGCCATTATTCAGCCTACCATACTCAAGTACAATTCTCTTTAGTGCATAGAAAGGGACATGTAAGCAAAAAAGAGGCCAACTCACACCTGAAACTTCATATGTAGAAATTTCATCTCTCCGTGAAAAATTGAGCACAAAGTTGATTCTGTAAATTTATTTTTTCTCAGAACATATTCTTCAATGGTAAAGATTTCCAAAATAACTAGTCCCTAAAGAGAATTGAAAGACATCAAATAATTATTTCAGCTGTTTAGAATTTAGGAAAACTAGAGATCTTATTCCTGACTAAATTATTAATGTATACGACATATAGGTTGCTTTAGCAAGACACAATCATAAATGGAGTCAAAAGATACTTATGGTACATAGGGGAATTATGAAAAAAGAGGGAGGTAGGTTTAGGGTCCTTATGAATAAAATAAGTTGAATGTATCTATTGGATATCAGTGTACTTTACAATATACTTGATTTACAGTGATGATTTGCATACTTTTAAATTGAAGAGATCATATCTTTGAACACAATTGCATTTAGAAAACTTTCCTCAAGCACAAAATACAGATTTATTGAACACTAATTAAAGGGATTAACCATTTTCCTTAAATTAGTTGTAATTTAAATGATTCTAATCCACCCATTCTAAATGTTTCTAATGCTGACTTACAGGGAAAAAAGTGATTAATTCACCTGTGTACCCGTTATGCTGAGGCAAATTTTTTCAAATGATTTCATTCACCACAGTACTCTGGGATATGATACGGTGCTGCTCTTATTACATAAATTTTGAAAAATCACTGTAATGAACCTAAACAGCTGATCACTGTGTCAATGTTTACTCCCAATACCCTCATAAAAACTTCACACTTTATTTGCTGCCTCCTATGACTTGCTATTGTTTGAGAACCTACATGATGATAATGTGAGACTGCCATATGCTAGTAAATAATGTGGAAACAGCATCTGCTTATCATTCGTGAGTATCACTGAATTTAGTAAGTAGGAGAGCTATTTTTTATAAAATATTGATAGATTTGAAAATGACTTTGGCAAAAAAAATTCGTTTATGGGCAAACCCAAAAAACACAGCCAGCATCCAAGTTTCTTCTTCTGAAAATGTCTTTGACCAATATGCCAAAGAAAATAAGTTATTCTGAATGGGAAAAAGATGAAGCAGCCTATAACAATACTGGGAAGATAACTAACTAGATGTTTGATTTATCATATAAACTGGTGACCAGAGTGTAAGGGACACTTCAAATTTTGAGAGAGACACAAATTCTGTGGAAACACTTTATTATCGCCAGGGTATTAGAACGAAGCAGAAGCAGAGTGGAGAAAACTGAAAAATTAAAGATTCAGTTTATATATTAAAATTAAACATATCTCCTGTCAAATTCAAAAATACCTATGTAGTATAATACACATTTTCAGAATCAGAGCTAGAGTAATATATCAACAGAAAAAACAATTCAAAGAGAGAAGTACACTTTTATATATATTTTTTCTGGTTTTATAAACAACAATTCGAAAATACTGTGTACAATGAAATAATAACCCACTGCTATTGAGTCGATTCTGACTCATAATAACCCTTCAGGACAGAGGAGAACTGCCCAAGAGGGTTTCCAAGGCTGTAAAACTTTATGGAAGCAGACTGTCACATCTTTCTCCCACAGAGTGGTTGGTAGGTTTGAACCACCAGCCTTTAGGTTAGCAGTCAAGTGCTTAACTGCTGCGCCACCAGGGTTCCTTCAATGACATGATATGGCAGGAATAATTTCCCTGCGATTGCTTATTGTTTCCCAGAGCATCATTTTGTAGTTTTTAAAGAACCCAGATCATCTCTCCAATTTAAATCACTGATTTTATGTGCATGAGGAAATACTTTCCCAAGGAAGTAGTTATATGATTCTCATTTGATGGCATACTGTGTCAAAAGTCATGGGGCTCTTTAAGGTATTAATTAATTTACTGTTTCTACAAATATACACCCACTCCTCACATACAGACATGGTTAGGTTCCAAACACCATGTCACTATGCAAAAATAGAGGCTGATCACATCAGATCACAAAATGGAGGATGACTACATCATTACATAACTGCCAAACCACTGAGAATCATGGCTCAGCCAAGATGACACATAACCTTACCCATCACAGCCAGCAGTATTCTTGTCTCTTACCTTGACATTCGTTATTGCCAGATGTATGCTGTTAATGTGCAAAATAATTGGATAGGTTTTTATTATTGTTATAAGTGCAAAATGTTGAATAATGAGACAGTCATTAAGTAAGGAGTAGGTGTATTTCTGCTGGCAAGTGCTCTATGAGCCATATGTTATATTGACTGTCCCAATACAATTGCCAAATGGTGACCAAAAAATATATACACAACTCTTCATTTTATTAAGAAAAAATATGATGAGTTTAATTTGATCACTCTTCAAATGACCTCTTAAGAATAATGCTTGACATTACAATTAATTTAAATGTATTTAATCATTTATTTGAGGCAGTATATTAAATTTGCTCTTATAAAAAAATTTATATGAAAAATTTCTCATGTAAAGGGTGGTAATATTGTAATTCCTCAATATCAGATTCTCTAAGACATAAACTCATAGTTAAATTTAGATCATTTATTCAAAGTTCTTATATCAACAAACATGAACATAGCACTTAAATATATATAATATTAAGATTATTAATATGATTTCTTAGTATTGTATATTCATCAAGTTTAGGGTCTTTAAATGTATGTTGCATTGAATTTGCATTACACTTGCATTTATATGAGGCAAATTTAGCAATATGATTCTGTCAAAATGCTTAGAGAGATGGAAAGAAGGAGAGAGAAGGAGGGCAAACATAAATAGTTGTGCCAATACATTCCAGTCAGCATATGGCTGTAGCAATAGATAAATTAATCAGGCTTGAAATAGTTAGCACAAGTTGTTGTTAAAACTGTAAAATTGAACTTGAATAGACTTAATTACCTACAAAACAATGACAAAGGAAATAAATACATTGTGCACCAGCATTGTTTCAATTACTGCTACCAAAGACTCTTTGATAGCCCAGCGAGTATGAATCATACTTACTGTGAAAGAGGAAGGACGTGAAAGAGTAAGACTAAAGATAAACCAGGCTTACTTTAAAAGAGAATGAAGAATATTCTTATCAGGCAATCTGGCCTACAGGACTGGTGTTCATATAAATGTAAATGTCATGTAAATTTATATGTAAATGTCATGTAAATTTATATGTAAATGTAACAAGAATATGTACTGCCATAAACACGTGACACAAACTCCCAAATTTTGACATTTTTGTATCATCCAGTCCCCCAAACAAAAATGAAGTTTTTGTTTTGCATTGTTTTTGTTTGTTTTGGCTAAGAAGTATTCAACAAAATTCTACAGTAATCATCAAAATTAAAGGTGAAAGACTAAGATCTTTCACATTTTATCCTCTAAGGTTGGGAACAATAAAAGGATTTATGCTCTCACCAATTTTATTTAACATTTAATTGCAGTTTCTAGTTAGTGCAGTTCAGATTTAAAGAAATCAAAATGCTATTGGATATAGATATGTAGACTGATGAAACAGTAGAGTTTAGAAAACTATTCACATACAATTGATCAATTAATTTTCAACAAAAATAACAAGACAATTCAATGAGAAAAAGAAGTATTTTTCAACAAATAAAGCTAGAACAACTAGATTAATATGGGGTAAAAATTAACCTCAAATCCTACTTCATACCAAGTAAAAAATTACTTCTGATGCATCATAGAACTAAACATAAAAGCTAAAATTCTAATGTTTAGCTAGGAAAGAAGCATTATTGACAGAATAGACTTCATCAAAATTAAAAACTTTTCCTCCAATGACACCATTGAGGAAATGAAAGGCAAGCTGTAAATTGGGAGAAAATATTTGCAATAGATTGATTTGTTAAATGATGTGCATCTAAAATATAAAAGGAATCCCTACAAAACAGTAAAATAAATAAACTAAATTAAAAGTGGGCAAAAGTTATAAAGACTTCACAAACGCAGTTATATAATGACTAATAAGAACATGAAAGTGTGTTTGGCATTATTAGCTGTGCCATTTATGAGCTTGTTTCTCAGCATGCATATGAGGCGATTCAAAATACCATGGCTTGGGTCAGGCACATCTTAGTCCTCAAGGTGACATCTGCACAAGTGCTACTTGCCCGCAAAACCTTTTGTACTCTTAGCTCTAAGTGATTGCTTCCTATAAAAATCTACTGGCACATAGAGAAAAGCACAAATTATTAATGATTATTAACTTAAAGAGAGTCTGGTAAGATGTTGATATAAAGGCAGTATAAGAAAATATGGAAACTCTACAGCACTTAAAAATTAAAGATCAGTGTGAAAAACAAACAAACAAACAAAAACATTATTCCATGGGCAGAAGAAAATAGTGATCAAGTATTTAAATTAAAAAAAAAAAAGATGGCATGCTTATCTTTATAAAGTAAAACCATAAAAAAAGAAATGCAATAAATCATGGAAACAAAATAGTGAGACAAAAGAAAGAGGCAAAACTTGGATCATCCAAACTGGAGTGAGAATAAGAAACCACAATAAATGCAGAATTGAAGACAAATGACAAACACACAGGAAAATAAGCTCTTCAAAAACTCAGAGACAAAGTCAGTGAAAACATTATAAAAGTGAATAAATAAAATATGACAGGAAATAATAGCAAACAAATAATATTATAGAGAAAATAGGAAACCACTATTCCCAAAATACTGGTCCCTGAAAAATAAAAAACTAAAACAAGAAAGCAAATCAATTACTAGTGATATGAGTCAAGTCAGTATGATTTCGGTAAAAGAAGACTTGAATTTACATACTAAAAAAAGTACCCCAAGTGCCAATAAAAAAAAAAAAAAATGATTGAATCTATTTAACAATGAACTTCAGGTAATCAAAATTTTCCTAAGGAAATCAAAGCATGATGATTGGCAGTTAGCAATGAATAATTAATGGAAGTACTGGGTCTACAACAATGGAAGGAATTAGTATCCCAGAATACTATATGAGCATGTGTCATGGATTGAATTATGTCCCCCAAAAAATGTGTGTATCAATTTGGCTGGACCATGGTTCCCAGTATTGTGTGGTTGTCCTCTATTTTGTGATTGTAATTTTATGTTAAAGAGGATTAGGGTGGGATTGTAACACCCTTACTAAGGCCGCATCCCTAATCTAATGTAAAGGGAATTTCCCTGCAGTGTGGCCTGTACCACCTTTTACCTTACAAGAGATAAGAGGAAAGGGAAGCAAGCAGAGAGTCGAGGGCTTTATACCACCAAGAAAGTAGTGCCTGGAGAAGAGCGCATCCTTTGGAGCCGGGGTCCCTGTGTGGAGAAGCTCCTAGTCTGGGGGAACAGCTGATGAGAAGGCCAACAGAGAAAGCCTTCCTCTAGAGCTGATGCCCTGAATTTGGACTTTTAGCCTACCTTACTCTGAAGAAATAAACTTCTCTTTGTTAAAGCCATCCACTTGTGGTATTTCTGTTATAGCAGCACTATATAACTAAGACAGCATGGGAATGGTTTAACAGGCTCAAATAGAGAGGGAAATGGCAAAGATAATGGGAGGAGAGTAAGTTACGCAGATGATTCAACAATGTTTGCTGAAAGTGAAGACGACTTGAAGCACTCACTGATGGAAATCAAAGACTACAGCCTTCAATATGGATTACACCTCAACATAAAGAAAACAAAAATCCTCACAACTGGACCAATAAGCAACATCAACAAACAGATGCAGCACTGGAAGTGCTCACTCATCTATGCCAAGAAATTTGGAAGACAGCTACCTGGCCAATGAACTGGAAGAGATCGATATTTATGCCTATTCCAAAGAAGGGTGATCCAACTGAATGTGGAAATTATCAAACAATATCATTAATACCACACGCAAGTAAAATTTTGCTGAAGATCAGTCAAAAGCAGCTGCAGCAGTTTATCGATAGGGAACTGGCAGAAATTCAAGCTGAATTCAGAAGAGGATGCGGAACGAGGACTATCATAGCTGATGTCAGATGGACCCTGGCTGAAGGCAGAGAATAGCAAAAAGATGTTTACATGCGTTTTATTAACTATGCAAAGGCATTCAACTGTGTGGATCATGACAAATTATGGATAACATTTTGAAGAATGGGAATTCCAGACCACTTAATTTTATTCATGAGAAACCTGTACACAAATCAAGAAGCAGTTGTTCGAACAAAACAAGGGGATGCTACGGGGTTTAAAGTCAGGAGAGGTGTGAGTCAGAGATGTATCCTCTCACCATACCTATTCAATCTCTATGCTGAACAAATAATCCGAGAAACTGGACTGTATGGAGAAGAATGAGGCATCAAGATTGGAGGACGATGCATTAACAACTTGTGTTATGCAGATGACACAACCTTTCTTGCTGAAAGTGAAGAGGACTTGAAGCACTTACTGATGAAGATTAATAAACATCATAGCCTTCAGTATGGATTACACCTCATCATAAAGAAAACAAAAATCCTCATGAATGGACCAAAAAGCAACATCATGATAAACAGAGAAAAGACTGAAGTTGCCAAGCATTTCGTTTTACTTGGATCCACAGTCAACACACATGGAAGGAGCAGTGAAGAAATCAAAAGATGCATAACATTGAGCAAATCTACTGCAAAAGACCTCTTTGAAGTGTTGAAAAGCAAAGATGTAACCTTGAAGACTAAGGTGAGCCTGACCCAAGCCATGGTGTTTTCAGTCGCCTCATATGCATGCAAAAGCTGGATGATGAACAAGGAAGACCGAAGAAGAATTGATGCCTTTGAATTGTGATGTTGGCAAAGAATATGGAATATACCATGGACTGCCAAAAGAACAAACAATCTGTCTTGGAAGAAGTACAACCAGAATTCTCCTTAGAAGCAAGGATGATAAGACTACGTCTCACATACTTTGGACATGTTATCAGGAGGGACCAGTCCCTGGAGAAGGACATCATGCCTGGTAAAGTAGAGGGTGATTGAAAAAGAGGAAGACCCTCAATGCGATGGATTGCCCACAATGGGCTCAAACATAGCAACAATTGTGAGGATGGCAGAGGACAGGGCAGTGTTTCATTCTGTTGTACGTAGAGTCGCTATGAGTCAGAACTGAGTTGACGGCACCTAACAACAACAGAGTAAGTTTGCTGATTACTTTCTAATCGTTGAGTGTAAAAGCATATTATTATATTATTATGTGGCAACAAAGGAAGTAGTATACGAATAAATACATGTAGTGGTACAAAGTGTATGACAGGAACAGCATATTATGTCCTAATAGTGGGTAGTGGAGGAAAAAGAAGATGGGAGAAGACATTAATTTTGTTATTGCCTTTGAGTAGAAATTAAGAAAACATAGAAGTAAGGAGATTGTGTAAGGTAATTATAAGAATAATCACTACAACAAAAATGCACATTTTTCCAAATATGAGAATAACAGACATACAAAACATATTTTAAAGAATAAATAAAAACATTAATAATATCATGACAGAACTAAGATCATGAGTATGTCATTTAAAAATATAAACGGGTTTCTTATCCTTATTAAAAGAAAATGATTTCCGTGTTAAATCAGAAAGCAAA
Source organism: Trichechus manatus latirostris (assembly GCF_000243295.1). Lineage (NCBI taxonomy): Eukaryota > Metazoa > Chordata > Mammalia > Sirenia > Trichechidae > Trichechus > Trichechus manatus. Next base: position 5,785,898 of record NW_004443991.1, on the reverse strand, counting down.
ATACATCTCTATTCTGTGTACACCAGGTAAATCTAATTCAAAGTGATCCTGAAATAGGAAATTAAAGCAAAGACAAGCATATAGGAGGAAACTTACACGACAAAATTATACCAGCAAAGGGGAATTTAAGCCAAGGGCATTGTTAAAACAAAGAAGGACAATTTACAATGCTAAAGGGTTTAATTCATAAAATGAAGATATAACAGTGTGAATATTCATGCACAAATTACCCTAGCAGCAACAATCATAAAACAGAAATTGCATGGGATACAATGAGAAATACACAAAACATTTTATAGAGACTAATTAATCTCAGGTCATGGCTGATTCAGTGAAAAACAAAACAAAACAAAAAAGCCTAAGAACTTATAAGACATCATTAATAAGGTAAAACATGATTGCTATTCTTATTTGTTCATTTCTCCTACAGTTCTGAATCACATGAATATTTGTCATCATAAAATGAGTATTTTTTCTGTTTTTCTTTTTTAATCAACAGTACTTTTTTCCTCTTAATTTCATTCCTTCCATTAATAATTAATAATTAATTTCTCTTGATGTCATTCCTTCCATAAATAATATGTCATTTTTTTCTTGAATCCAGCTACTCCTTTACTACAGTTAACTTACACAGGTGCTTTGCTTATAAATTCCCAATGATTACTCATCAAGGTAATTCTGCAGGGTAATGGCAGGTTGATCTTCCCAGTGTGTATTTCCTTTACAGCTTTTAATGGTAATTAAGCCTTTCAGGTTCCCTTATTTCTCACTGAATCTGGGTTATACAGATTTCTCCACGTCTCCCAAGTTTGTCCACAATTTTTGAGCAAACCCCATTTCTAGCTTTATCATATAATACTCTCTTACATTTACTCTACTCTAACCAGGACTATTAAAGCTTTCTGAATGCTTTAACTTCTGGGGTTCTTGCTTCCCCTTATAGCATCTACCTTGAATTCACTAGTTGTCTTCTTCACCGGTTAATACACCTAGCATTAGGTGTTTATTCATACTCATTGCAAACCTGGAGTTAACTTGTGAACAGCAAATATGTGCTCTAAAGATTTATGTAATAAAAAAGTGCATTTCTACTGGGTAATGAGGAGTGGAGTTGTATCTGTGGAAGAATAGAACTCTTTCTGCAGTACTACCATATCACAACCTTGCTTGCTGAAAGTGAAGAGGACTTGAAGCACTTACTGATGAAGATCAAAGACCACAGCCTTCGGTATGGATTACACCTCAACATAAAGAAAACAAAAATCCTCGCAAATGGACCAATAAGCAACATCATGATTAAACGGAGAAAAGATCGAAGTTTTTAAGGATTTAATTTTACTTGGATCTGCAATCAACACCTGTGGAAGCATCAGTCAAGAAATCAAAAGACACATTGCATTGGCCAAATCTGCTGCAAAAAAATCTCTTTGAAGCGTTGCAAAGCAAAGATGTCACTTTTAACACTAAGGTGCGCCTGACCCAAGCCATGGTATTTTTAATTGCATCATACGCATGAGAAAGCTGGGCAATGAAGAAGGAAGAAGAATTGACACCTTTGAATTGTGGCGTTGGAGAAGAATATTGAATATACCATGGACTGTCAAAAGAACAAACAAATCTGTCTTGGAAGAAGTACAACCAGAATGCTCCTTAGAAGCAAGAATGGCGAGACTACATCTTACATACTTTGGACATGTTGTCAGGAGGGATTAGTCCCTGGAGAAGGACGTCATGCTTGGTAACGTACAGGGTCAGGAAAAAAAGGAAGACCCTCAACGAGATGGACTGACACAGTGGCTGCAACAATGGGCTCAAGCACGGAGCAGGACTGGGCAGTGTTTCCTTCTGTGGTGCATAGGGTCGCTAGGAGTTGGAACCGACTCGACAACAACTAACAACAACAACAACAACAACCATATCACTTGTCTTTCCTCCCCACTATTACACTCATCCTAAGGTATGGGTTGGGATAAGAGTCTGAGTTTCCTGTATTTATCTTTTCTTGTTTTATTTTTTAAGGGAACTTTATACTGAGTCAGGAAGATACACTTTTTACTCTAGGAAACGGAATAATATAGCCTGGATTAGGTTTGTGTTGATGTGGGAGTGATGGAGAGAAGTACACAAATTTGAGATAGATTAGGTTATAACATTGACAGGACTTGGTTGTAGATTAGATGTGTCATTTGTCAATACTGAATCATTCTATAGCATTTCTCTGCTCTGCTTCAGATGCAACCTTGTTTAAAGAGACAGTTATCATGAGCTTCTATTTTTTCACCTTCTCCTTACTCTATAATTCATTTCATCTCTCACTAAAATCACCAATAACCACATTGAGAAATCCAATGGATATCGAGTTTGACACTTTGGGTCACACCATCATTCTTGAAACGTGGGGAGTATGAATATGCATTAAAAAATATGTGCAATAATAAACTTTATTTTCTATTATCTGTAATTTCACTTAATTTGACTTCTAGACATCATTCCACCATACCAAAGAAAAATATAACTATAATTATTCTTTATGGTGTTCTCCCTTTCTTGAGCTATGATGAAGTTGTGGGACTGTAAGCAATGGCTAGGGATTTGAAGCAAGAGGAATTTGCTACCCCAACTGTTCCTTAATAACAATCCACAATCTGATTGAGGGCTGCCCTAAGAGTATGACCTGCTTTCAAAATGAAGTCAGTTGCCAAAGGGGCTAACAATAGGAAGCTGCCGACTACTCACACTTCTTGCAGCTGAGCAGTGTGCTCTTTCCGGTAGGTCTCTTGAAGAGCACATCAGTGTCTGCTGCACTGTCTGGATATTTGCAAAACATTCCCGGCATTCAAGAAAAGCACTTTTTCTATTTTATAACAAAGATTCTTTTCTCTCTTTCCCCAGAGACAGCACTTCTCAACACAAGTCCCTCTCCTCTCAGTCCTGAGTTCCCGTGACTATTGCTGCAAAAAAATGTTAAGTTTTGGACTTTAGAATTAACTATTTATAATTGGTATATACAGTATATTTTTGCTGACGTTTTCTGAGACTTCTCACCACTGTGCCTTCTTGTGCATCTCTATTTCTTTGGCTTACTTTTTTTTTTTTTTAATATAGATTCTTAAAGACCTCAGCCACTTTTGATATCATTTACATATAACCTGCAGTCAGAAGATTACATTTACCTTCTAGTGGTGTTAATGAAGAGTACGATTATTTTGTTTGTTTCTCCATGTTGCATTTTTATGATATCCAGGAGGAGAACAAAAGGAAAAAAAAAAAAAATGCCGACTGAAGCATCTATGTCATAACTAAAATTCTGTATTTTTTTAAATATATTTTCTTCATTGTAGTCTTCCTTTAAATAAACAATCAAAACAAAGAGTATTGGTAAAAAGAACATAAATGTTTTGCTACTAATTAAATGTAGAAAAAAGAAAGAAAGCGCCAGGAATGACTTTTAAATTGCTAATGTGGGAAAGCATGAGAAAGGATTATCCTAAATTGCGGTGAGTTTTCTCATCAAACAGGAAAAATCAGACAGTCATATAAATACAATTCTTACATATATAATACATAACCAAAAGGATAGGAGTAGCACAATGTAAATATAAACCAAAACCCTTTGGTTCCATCTCATAGTGACCCTATAGGTCACCCTATATTTATATTATTGTGTGTGTGTGTGTGTGTAATGCATAGACACAAAAGTAAAAATGCTATGGTTGCTTAGTGTGGCTGTGGACCCAGGCATTTGAGCTAAATTAGGCTGTAGCTGTTGTTCAATTTTCTTCACCCCAAGCCTATAGGGTACAGAGTAAACGGTAAAAGTTTGTTGCTATTTTTGCATGTCATCGAGTCAATTCTGACTCAAGTGATCATATCAAGTGATAGGACAGAGTAGAACTGCCCCATAGGGTTTCTTTCCTAAGCCGTAATGTTTACGGGAGCAGACTGCCAGGTCTTTTCTCCCGCAGAGTGGCTGGTGGTTTTAAACCACTTACCTGTCAGTTAGCAGCCAAATGCTTTAACCATTGTGCCACCATTAGTCCATTGTCATATCACTGTGACACAAAGCAGAAAATCTAGATACCAACTGGATTCAAGCAGAGTGCTTGATTTTTATCTTCCTCTTTCCCCAACTCTTTCCAATCACATTTATCTTTTATAGTTATATACTTACCTTCCTTCAATGGAATAATAAGACAAGTCTGACTGTGCATTTTTAATAAAAACAGGTTAGTAAGCCTCCTTCTATCTTGACATAGAACACATTTCCTGGATTTACTCATAATAGAACTTTTGTCATGTCCTTCAATAGCCTTCTTCAAAATCTGACCTTTCCCAGGAGGAAATTACTTTTGCCACTTTACCTATAGCGTGACAGCCCATGAGGCATAGAATAGGACTTTTTTTTCCATACAAACATGCTCTATTTTGACTGAATACAATTTAGAAACATTTAAACAGCAGAAAATATTATAAACAACACAACAAAGATTAAAAAGAAAAAAAAGTGAAATATGTGATTGCCAAATGGTAACTTCCCAAGATTAATCTAGGAATTTAAAGATAAACTAAAAAAAAAAGAAAAGAAAAAAAAAACCTAGTGAGTTCATTTGGGAACATGGATATCAATGATTTAGATTTTTACTTTCTTTTGTTTTTTTTATTTTTAAAACTGATCAAGTTTTATTGAAGTAAATATGAGGTTACTTACACTGGTTTCTTACTGTGCTCAAAGCACATAAAAATGGTCTTTAAACACCTTTACCAGGCCATGTTAAACTTCAAAGACAGTTTAAGTAATAGTAGACTGAGTAATTAAACTAAAATGCAACAATTACACTATCTAATTCTAGAGGGTGCAATGAAATGTATATATATGTGTGTATATATATATATACATATACATATATATATTTTGTATATGTATACATATATATATA